>NC_074680.1:52316308-52643808 GCF_029448725.1 Salvelinus fontinalis
GGTGGGAAAATGTACATATTTTCTTATGCAGATTTTAGAATATTCACATTAAATTGGATGTAAACCTAGCTACTGAGAGAGAAGGAAAGAGCTTAAATGAAATGAGGGAGGAAGGGAGGCCAAGTTCAAACATCCAGATAGCAAAATGCAATATTACATGGCGGTGGTGATGATGGTGGTGGTAGTGATGATGATGATGCCGATGATGGTGGTGGTGAAGATGATGATGATGACATTGCCTTCTGTTCTCTATCCCGTGTTGCCCCCTCTCCTGCATGTAAGCTCCTGAGCATTCCACCACTCCACTGGTCGCCCGGCAACCGCATCCCACTGATCAGAGCAGTTTTGAGGAGGACTGGGGGTTCCAGAGTACACCACCAGGGGGTAGAGATGAGCTCACTGACTCTATGGAACACAACATAGAAGTGGAACATAGAACTATGGGACACCACATAGAACAGGAACATAGAACTATGGAACACCTAGAACTAGAACATAGAACTCTGGAACATGACCTCAGTAGCAGCTCTCACTGCCTGGACCAGGACCAGCCTGTAGTAGTTGAGGAGATCCGCCTCAAGAGGGAGCCAGAGAGCCCATGTCCAGACCTCAACCCACTACCGGGAGGAGAACCAGGCCTGGAGGTCGACCAGGAGGATCTGGGCCAAACGTACCCCGAGTATGCAGCACTGAACCTGGGGTACGGTGGCTACACAGACACCTCTGGTCTATTTTTCACCTACTCGTCAGAAAACCAACTACAACAACGCACTTCCTCCTCGACAACGACCACAGACGATTACGCATCGTTCCCGGGGAAACACACCGTCACCGTCATGCCTGGTCACCATGGAGACCAAAGAGGAAGTGGTGGGACTGTCAGAACTCGAGCTCCCCTCAGTAAAGAGAAGGAGGGGAGGTTCGTATGCAAACATTGTGGGAAGGGTTTCCCCTACATCAGCTGCCTTAAGCGGCACGCCCTCAACCACACGAGAGAGAGGATGCATCACTGCTCCGTGTGTGGGCGGAGCTTCATCAGACCCAGTCACCTGAGGAGGCATGAACTGCTCCACACGGGTGTCCGACCCTTCGCCTGCGCACTATGTGGACGCCACTTCTCGCATGGTGCACACCTCCAAGCTCACATGAAGACACACACGTGATGGAAGTGCCCTGTGTGTGACGTAATTGATGTGTGTGTGTGTGTGTGACGTAATTGACTTCTTGTTTTACATATGATCTAAAGTTTTATGTGGAAAGACTTGAACCAGTTTTACAAAGGGGGATTCCACATAAAATCAAGAGTTCAATACATACAGTAGACATCTGTTCTGTGAATTGGCCTTTATTGTAGCCTGCTGTGTTGCTAGGCAGTTTCTGAGTAAAATGCTGATGGTTGAGATGGCTGCTTTCATTGGTCAAGTTACTTTTTAATTCCAGAAGATGTATTTTATTATTGCTGTCAAATCATATTCCAAGTTAGTATTTCCATTTTACAATGAATGACATTATCATCAGAAATCCCACACAGCTGTGAGTAGCTAGGCCTACTTTTAGAGTGTATATTTAAGGCCTGAGGGGGTGTGGTATATGGCCAAGGCTAAGGGCTGTTCTTATGCACAACACAACACGGAGTGTCTGGACACAGGTGGTATATTGGCTATATACCACAAACCCCCGAGGTGCCTTATTGCTATTATAAACTGGTTACAAGTGTAATTAGAACAGGAAAAATACATGTTTTGTCATACCCCTGGTATATGCCTGATATACCATGGTTTTCAGCCAATTAGCACTCAGGGCTCTACCACCCAGTTTATAATTAGATGTAAGCAACTGGAGACAACTCACCACTCACATATATTTTAGTCATTTAGCCTAGTCCCCAATGGCTGGCCAACGCTTGCGTCGCGTGCACCATGCAGCGCAGGTGGAAAAACAGACAGCGAATGGACTGGCACATCGCGGCGCCTGCGCGTAATGGTGACGAGGTGTCTGTTTAGAGTTCTACCACAAATCAACAAGAGGATCGACATTAAACAAAGTGAGTAGCTGGTATATAGGCTAATATCTGAATGTATAGGCTACAGCCTATGTATGGCATAGTTTTCATAGCCTACGATTTATGATTAATGCTGCATGGTTGAACTGTGGCCAGTGTAATAATTGTCATAAAAGTTGCTCTACCATAGCCATACACGTTTTTATTGTTTTATGACAGCACAGTGTCCTACACTGGCCAACGTCCCGTTATAACCGAACTATTTTACTGTCTATTTTGAGGCGTTTAGGCACCATACTACAGATTGCGCGCAAAGAAAACACAGTAATGCAATGACCGCATGGCGGATTAGTCTGTAGCTAATCTGATGTGGATTACCGTTATAGGGCGAGTGTACTTTATCTGTTGTAGTCTTCCCGCACTGTAATGTAGGCTACAGCTCAGTACACATTCTCATACCATTAGCGGATTTACTACGCATTAGACCGTAGCCGATAGTCCCTAGTCTGTATTATTCCGATTTCCGAATTTGTATTATAATTATTTATCCTTAAAGTGTTTGATGTGCACTATGTATTATTATTATTATTAATTGTTATTGCATTATTACACCTGACACGTGTTGTGATGCCTCTTCACGTGTATATTTTAGGGGGAAGATGAACAATCGCCTCTCAAAGCAAATGACAGGATCATTTATGAAATGGCAACAAAGGAATGAACAAAAGTCATGAGTTACACACTGAAGAAAAGAGAGGGAAATAAACACAAAGTGGAACAACAAGGAAGTGAGAAAGAAAGAGGAAGAGAAACACATCTATAGACAGAGGGGCTGTGAGAGCGACCAGTTTACACTGCAGGTTGAGAAACTTCCCACTCCTCGTGGGTTTAACCACTAGGCCTACTATTATGACAACTCATGTTAGTGTGCTATGAACTCAAATTCTACTGCTATTATTTCTACTATGGCCACCACTACCACTTCAAGTCTTAGGTGTTTGAAACCTGTCATAAAACGTGTTATCTCTAACAGCCATTGATTGAGAAGGGGAGTTAACCAGTATATTTTCTGATAGTGCAGTTTGAATTGGAATGCCACTCCTTATCTCTCCCACCCAGCACTCCTTTCTAGTGATACAGCTACTTTTCAGCCAGTCGCTCTCAAATACTCAAAGCAAGTATCAAGAGGGATATAAAGGATAGAGAGGGAGAGAGAGAGCGAGGGGGAGAGAGAAAGAGAGAGAGAGAGGGAGGACATATAGAAAAGTAAGACATAAGAGTCAGAGGATAGAAAAGGGGTCTCTTTGAATACAGTCACCCATTAACCTCACATTAATAAGACAACAAGAACAGTCCTTTGAGTGACAGTTAAACAGGCAGCAAGCCAGTCAGTCAGAGCAGGGAGTCAGTTAGTCAGCCAGGCAGGTAGCTATCAGTCGGTCAGCCAGCAAGCCAGTCAGAGCAAGGACTCAGTCAGCCAGGCAGGTAGCTAGTCAGCCAGCCAGTCAGGCAGTCAGTCTGTTAATCAGCGAGGATGCTGGGATGCGAGGGGGGAGGGGTAGGGTTGCGCTACAGACTGACCCTGGCCACAGGGCTGGTGGAGTGTCTGTGTTTCGCCGGCGTGGTCTTCGGTTGGGCATCGCTGGTCTTCGTCCTGAAGACAGATGGATACTTCGCTGACCTCTGTGTCAATCTGACTACTGGACCCAACAGTACAGTGGAAACAGGTGAGTAGTTCAATGCTATTCAGTTCAATATGACAGAATAGAATAGATTGGAATAGAATATGAAGCACATCTGAGGAGTTCATACTAGAAAACTGAAGGACTTCTATCTTTCTCCCCCTCTCTATCTCTCTGTATTCCTCTCTTTCTGTATTCAATCTCTCACTCTGCCCCATCCCCCCTCCCTCGCACTCTCTCTCCTCATCCATCCATCCATCTCTCTCTCTCTCTCTCTCAGATTGTAGTGGAGAGGATGAACAGTTCTCCCTGGTCTTCATCATCCCTAATCTCTCTCCCCATCCCTCCATCTCTCTCTTTCTCAGACTGTAGTGGACAGGATGAATAGGTCTCCCTGGTCTTCATCATCCCTAATCTCTCTCCCCATCCCTCCATCTCTCTCTTTCTCAGACTGTAGTGGACAGGATGAATAGGTCTCCCTGGTCTTCATCATCCCTAATCTCTCTCCCCATCCCTCCATCTCTCTCTTTCTCAGACTGTAGTGGACAGGATGAACAGGTCTCCCTGGTCTTCATCATCCCTAATCTCTCTCCCCATCCCTCCATCTCTCTCAGACTGTAGTGGACAGGATGAACAGTTCTCTCTGGTCTTCACCGTCACCTCCTTTATGAACAACTTCCTCACGCTTCCCAACGGATTCATCTTCGACCGCTTCGGCACCATGGCAACGAGGCTTCTGGGAATGTGAGTCTTTTTTAAACTACAGAAATCCAGGCTTCATTACTAGGGCCCAGAGTTTTTCCTGCCCTGGTCAGGTAAGGATGGCGATATACCCATATACAATGTGATATATGGCATATCCATTGCAAATAATTCTTACAATGTTAACAATTAAAGGATATAACTAGGTCCTGACCTCTGACCAGTATTTCCAGGACATCCACAGAGTTTATTTACACATAGTCAATTAATAACAATTCTTCAGTAAGTTTATAGCTAGACCGTCGCCTAGACGAGAGAGAGAGAGTGAGTGAGTCACTGAGTCAAAAGGGGGTGGGAAGGTGAGGGTCCATTCCTGGTTTACTCAGGCATTGTTTTTGTAGAATGTGTATGCATATTTTAATCTAAGTTCTACAGGTTTATTGAGGTTGTCTTCTGACCCACTGAGAAATGTGTCAGCGACTAAAGTTTAACAGACCATAACCCACTGTGTGATACCTCTTTATCTACCTCTGCTCTGTGTTTCCCCTCAGATGTCTCTACACCACTGGTACACTGATGGTTGCCTTCTCCAGTTCAGGTGAACATAGACTGTACAGTATAACGGTTGTTATTCAATCAGAACAGCTCTTGATATTTGTTATTTGATAAATGAACAAAGACAATCAATCAAATGTATTTATAAAGCCCTATTTACATCAGCAGATGTCACAAAGGGCTTGTAAGGAAACCCATCCTAAAACCCTAAACAGCAAGCAATGCAGATGTAGAAGCACGGTGGCTAGGAAAAACTCCCTAGAAAGGCAGGAACCTAGGAAGAAACCTAGAGAGGAACCAGGCTCTGGCTGTTCCCGGTGGAAATTATAAGAGTACATGGCCATTAAGGCCAGATCGTTCTTCAAGATGTTCGAACGTTCATCGATGACCAGCAGGATCAAATAATAATCACAGTGGTTATAGAGGGTGCAACGGGTCAGCACCTCAGGAGTAAGTGTCAGTTGGCTTTTCATAGCCGAGCATTCAGAGGTCGAGAGACAGGTCGAGAGAGAGAGACACCGGGAGAAGGAGAGAGAGGGTTGAAACAGCAGGTCCGGGATAAGGTAGCACGTCAGGCAGACCAGCAGAAACTAGAGCAGGAGTACGACCAGGTGGACTGGGGACGGGGACCCTGCAAAAGCATTAGGAAGAGCACATTCCTAGTGTAGAATGTTGGATGAGTAGAGATTGAACTTGACCTATGCTGTCTCTGTGTCTATCTCTCTATCTCTCTCTCTAATAGCTCTGTCCATGCTGCTGTTCCCAGCCCTGTCCTTCATCGCAGTAGGAGGTATATTGTTCCTCATCACAAACATACAGGTACAGCAGCATGCCATGACTCCTCAGTTTCAACACAGTTCCAGACAGTACAAACAGTATTCATTACATCTGTGTAACAGGTGTATGTCACACACTATTTTGTCTGGCACATAAAACTGATATTTATTCAGTAAATACCGTATTTCTACTGTATACTATATGGATACTGTGTTTATACTGTGTACTATATGGATACTGTATTTCTACTGTATACTATATGGATACTGTGTTTATACTGTGTACTATATGGATACTGTATTTCTACTGTATACTATATGGATACTGTATTTCTACTGTATACTAAATGGATACTGTATTTCTACTGTGTACTATATGGCTACTGTATTTCTACTGTGTACTATATGGATACTGTATTTCTACTGTGTACTATATGGATACTGTATTTATACTGTGTACTATATGGATACTGTATTTCTACTGTATACTAAATGGATACTGTATTTCTACTGTGTACTATATGGATACTGTATTTCTACTGTGTACTATATGGGTGGATGTATTCTTCTTGGATGAATGTCCACACTTGTTGAACTGTTGTTCGCTACTATAGGTTGGGAACCTGTTTGGCTCCCATCGTTCCACCATCATCACCCTCTATAATGGAGCCTTCGACTCTTCCTCGGCTGTCTTCCTCATCATCAAGGTATCACAGAACTCACACATACTGTAGCCTACAGGACAGAGGCCTCTCTCTGAGAGAAAAATGCTCTGCTCGTCAGGTTACTAGATAACTGCCTTAAAAAGGCCAAGTGTATAAAACAGATTAATTTGATTATATATTGTAGATATATCCCATATAATGATAATATTTGTATATATTGTAGATATATCCCATATATTGA
Source organism: Salvelinus fontinalis (assembly GCF_029448725.1). Taxonomy (NCBI): domain Eukaryota; kingdom Metazoa; phylum Chordata; class Actinopteri; order Salmoniformes; family Salmonidae; genus Salvelinus; species Salvelinus fontinalis. Next base: position 52,322,932 of record NC_074680.1, read on the forward strand.
TTATATTTGTAGATATTGTAGATATATCCCATATAATATTATATTTGTAGATATATCCCATATAATGATTATATTTGTATATATTGTAGATATATCCCATATATTGATTATATTTGTAGATATTGTAGATATATCCCATATAATGATTATATTTGTAGATATATCCCATATATTGATTATATTTGTATATATTGTAGATATATCCCATATATTGATTATATTTTCAGATATTGTAGATATATCCCATATAATGATTATATTTGTAGATATATCCCATATAATGATTATATTTGTAGATATTGTAGATATATCCCATATAATATTATATTTGTAGATATTGTAGATATATCCCATATAATGATTATATTTGTAGATATTGTAGATATATCCCATATAATATTATATTTGTAGATATATCCCATATATTGATTATATTTGTAGATATTGTAGATATATCCCATATAATGATTATATTTGTAGATATTGTAGATATATCCCATATAATATTATATTTGTAGATATATCCCATATAATATTATATTTGTAGATATTTGTAGATATATCCCATATAATATTATATTTGTAGATATATCCCATATATTGATTATATTTGTAGATATTGTAGATATATCCCATATAATGATTATATTTGTAGATATTGTAGATATATCCCATATAATGATTATATTTGTAGATATATCCCATATAATGATTATATTTGTAGATATTGTAGATATATCCCATATAATATTATATTTGTAGATATTGTAGATATATCCCATATAATGATTATATTTGTAGATATTGTAGATATATCCCATATAATATTATATTTGTAGATATATCCCATATATTGATTATATTTGTAGATATTGTAGATATATCCCATATAATGATTATATTTGTAGATATTGTAGATATATCCCATATAATATTATATTTGTAGATATATCCCATATAATATTATATTTGTAGATATTTGTAGATATATCCCATATAATATTATATTTGTAGATATATCCCATATATTGATTATATTTGTAGATATTGTAGATATATCCCATATAATGATTATATTTGTAGATATTGTAGATATATCCCATATAATATTATATTTGTAGATATATCCCATATAATATTATATTTGTAGATATTTGTAGATATATCCCATATAATATTATATTTGTAGATATATCCCATATAATGATTATATTTGTAGATATTGTAGATATATTCCATATAATATTATATTTGTAGATATTGTAGATATATCCCATATATTGATTATATTTGTATATATTTCCCATATATTGATTATATTTGTATATATATCCCATATATTGATTATATTTGTATATATATCCCATATATTGATGATATTTTTATTATATGTAGTCATGGTCGTTTAATAGCTATCCATTGGTGGCTCTCCGTGCGTCTCTCCCTCCGTCTCAGGTGATGTATGAAGGAGGGGTCTCCCTCCGCTCCTCCTTCCTCATTCTCTCCGTCTGCAGTGTCATCCACCTCCTCAGGACGTTCTTCCTCATGCCCAACACCCACATTCCCTACCCACTCCCTGAGGGCTTCACCTATGGGTGAGAACTACAACTCCCACACATATGATAGTATTAATCTGACCAGGCCCTATGATACATAATGCCATAGTATGTATGGAGGTTGTAGTTGTTACCTAGAGAACTACGACTCGCAGAGGGCCTGGGGGTTTTCCAGACCATGGAGTGTTTCCTTGTCAGATTACTTGGGCAGGAAAAAGTCCTGTACATGTTCATAGATAAATGCAAAACGAAATTAAATCATTATTAATAATTATTTGTGTTTGGCATTTAACAAATGGTATTGATTTGTTAGGTCAGTCTCAATGACATGCATTCATATCAGATGGGTGACCCTGATGATAAACATATTTGATTATACCCTGGTGCTTCCTTTTCAACAGCGTGAACCCTGGAAAGTCCAACAGCTACAACGTAGAGGAGTTTGAGAAGACTCGAGAGACGGGGATGACATCAGAGGGGGAGGGGCCAGCGGAGACCGACGACATGCCCCTACAGTCTGATGACGGGCAGCAGTCGGAAAACTCTGGGAAAGGTGTCGTTTGGCCAACTACAATCTTTAATCTGGCCGGGGAATGGAAGGTGCATTTTGTTGACTCAAATGTTTTTCCTCTCTCACACACACACACTCTCTCAGTGGCCAGTTTCAGGAGCTGTGTGCAGTCGTGGTTCTTCCTGTGGCATCTGGTGTGGCTGTCTGTCATGCAGCTGAGACACTACCTCTTCATCGGAACACTGAACCCCATGCTCAACCGGCTGGCCGACAACGACTCAGCCCTGGGTAAACCACACACATGAACACACACACGCATGCACACACCAAAGCATAGGTTCACTGAATGAATCTAAATACTCCCTCCCCCCTTCTCTCTTTCTCCCCCCTCTCTCTCTCTCTCTTTCAGTGAGTCAGTACACCAATGCCTTTGCCTTCACCCAGCTGTTTGGGGTCCTCTGTGCTCCCTGGAACGGCCTCATCATGGACAGACACAAGGGGAAGCCACTGGCTCCAGGTGGGTGACATGGCTCTAGCTTAGTAACAACAGGATGGTGTTCAATAGAGCACAAAGTAGCAAAATGTTAAGCAATGAAAGACGATAATGGGTATCCTTATTGGGTCAGGTAGTAGGCCTACCTCCTGTTTCAGTCTAGAATATATTTTTTAAATCCTATTTCATGCCTAATGAGCATGGCCATGGTTCTGGTGTGTGTGTGTGTCCATCATCCTCACCCAACCTTTCTCTCACCTCCTCCGTCTATAGGAGAAACAGGTAAGGAGGCAGACCTGCGCTCCTCCTCTCTCTCCCTCTTCCTCACCTCCCTCCAGTGCCTCCTCTTCTCCATCTGCGCCTCCTCTCCTCTCCTCCCTCTCCAGTACCTCACCTTCATCCTGCAGGTCCTCAACCGCTCCTTCCTCTACGGAGGCAACGCAGCCTTCGTCAGCATCGCGTGAGTGAAAGAGGGATAAAGAGACAGATAGTGGGGGGCAGAGTGGCAGATTAATAGGGGGGGCAGAGTGGCAGATTAATAGTGGGGGGCAGAGTGGCAGATTAATAGTGGGGACAGAGTGGCAGATTAATAGTGGGGCCTGAGTGGCAGATTAATAGTGGGGGGCAGAGTGGCAGATTAATAGTGGGGGGCAGAGTGGCAGATTAATAGTGGGGGCAGAGTGGCAGATTAATAGTGGGGGCAGAGTGGCAGATTAATAGTGGGGGGCAGAGTAGCAGATTAATAGTGGGGTCAGAGTGGCAGATTAATAGTGGGGGCAGAGTAGCAGATTAATAGTGGGGGCAGAGTGGCAGATTAATAGTGGGGGGCAGAGTGGCAGATTAATAGTGGGGGGCAGAGTGGCAGATTAATAGTGGGGGGCAGAGTGGCAGATTAATAGTGGGGGGCAGAGTGGCAGATTAATAGTGGGGGGCAGAGTGGCAGATTAATAGTGGGGGGGCAGAGTGGCAGATTAATAGTGGGGGGCAGAGTGGCAGATTAATAGTGGGGGGCAGAGTGGCAGATTAATAGTGGGGGGCAGAGTGGCAGATTAATAGTGGGGGGCAGAGTGGCAGATTAATAGTGGGGTCAGAGTGGCAAATTAATAGTGGGGTCAGAGTGGCAGATTAATAGTGGGATCAGAGTGGCAGATTAATAGTGGGATCAGAGTGGCAGATTAATAGTGGGATCAGAGTGGCAGATTAATAGTGGGGGGCAGAGTGGCAGATTAATAGTGGGGGGCAGAGTGGCAGATTAATAGTGGGATCAGAGTGGCAGATTAATAGTGGGGGCAGAGTGGCAGATTAATAGTGGGGGGCAGAGTGGCAGATTAATAGTGGGGACAGAGTGGCAGATTAATAGTGGGGCCTGAGTGGCAGATTAATAGTGGGGGGCAGAGTGGCAGATTAATAGTGGGGGGCAGAGTAGCAGATTAATAGTGGGGTCAGAGTGGCAGATTAATAGTGGGGTCAGAGTGGCAGATTAATAGTGGGGTCAGATTAGCAGATTAATAGTGGGGGGCAGAGTGGCAGATTAATAGTGGGGGGCAGAGTGGCAGATTAATAGTGGGGGGCAGAGTGGCAGATTAATAGTGGGGGCAGAGTGGCAGATTAATAGTGGGGGGCAGAGTGGCAGATTAATAGTGGGGGGCAGAGTGGCAGATTAATAGTGGGGGGCAGAGTGGCAGATTAATAGTGGGGGGCAGAGTGGCAGATTAATAGTGGGGCCTGAGTGGCAGATTAATAGTGGGAACAGAGTGGCAGATTAATAGTGGGGCCTGAGTGGCAGATTAATAGTGGGGGGCAGAGTGGCAGATTAATAGTGGGGGGCAGAGTGGCAGATTAATAGTGGGGTCAGAGTGGCAAATTAATAGTGGGGTCAGAGTGGCAGATTAATAGTGGGATCAGAGTGGCAGATTAATAGTGGGGGCAGAGTGGCAGATTAATAGTGGGGGGCAGAGTGGCAGATTAATAGTGGGATCAGAGTGGCAGATTAATAGTGGGGGGCAGAGTGGCAGATTAATAGTGGGGTCAGAGTGGCAGATTAATAGTGGGGGGCAGAGTGGCAGATTAATAGTGGGATCAGAGTGGCAGATTAATAGTGGGGGCAGTGGCAGATTAATAGTGGGGGCAGAGTGGCAGATTAATAGTGGGGGGCAGAGTGGCAGATTAATAGTGGGGTCAGAGTGGCAGATTAATAGTGGGGGGCAGAGTGGCAGATTAATAGTGGGATCAGAGTGGCAGATTAATAGTGGGGGCAGTGGCAGATTAATAGTGGGGGCAGAGTGGCAGATTAATAGTGGGGGCAGAGTGGCAGATTAATAGTGGGGGCAGAGTGGCAGATTAATAGTGGGGGCAGTGGCAGATTAATAGTGGGATCAGAGTGGCAGATTAATAGTGGGGGGCAGAGTGGCAGATTAATAGTGGGGTCAGAGTGGCAGATTAATAGTGGGGGGCAGAGTGGCAGATTAATAGTGGGATCAGAGTGGCAGATTAATAGTGGGGGCAGTGGCAGATTAATAGTGGGGTCAGAGTGGCAGATTAATAGTGGGATCAGAGTGGCAGATTAATAGTGGGGGCAGTGGCAGATTAATAGTGGGGGCAGAGTGGCAGATTAATAGTGGGGGCAGAGTAGCAGATTAATAGTGAGATCTGACAGGAAGGAAATAAAAAGGTAGATTATAGAAGAAGGAACAAGGGAAATAAATAGACAATAGACTTGACATTTTAAAATGTGAAAATACAGTTCAAAGACTAAAGTTTACAATAAAGGAAGGCGACTGAGTGCTACTCATTCATACTTCCCTCAGTTGATGTCCGGCTCTCCTTTCTTTTCTCCTCCCTGCCCTCTCTCACCACAGTTTTCCTGGGGTCCACTTTGGGAAGTTGTATGGTTTGGTGATGTCTCTGTCTGCCGTGGTGTCACTGCTGCAGTACCCCTGTTTCGCCCTGGTCAAAGGAGCCCTAGGTGGAGACCCCTTCTATGTGAGTGGGTCATACAAACATACGGTCACTAGATGACTAACCTCGTCCCCAGGCTCAGTTGCTATCGTGAGAGAGCAGGCAGAGTGGACGAGATTAGTAGATGTACTGTATTGTACTTGCCAAAAAGTAAATATGGAAATGTCTTTGTTGAACCTCACAGCTCATAACATAATAACTGTGTAACATGCAGTTGGCCCACTTTGCAGACCAGTAAGGTTAATGCTACTCTCTCAAAAGGGCCGTCTTTGTCGTCTTTCCTCCTCAGGTGAACATCGCTCTGACTCTCCTCACTCTACTGGCGTTCATCCATCCAATCAACATCTTCTACCACTGCAGGAAACTGACCAATCAGAGGGAGGATATGGCCGGCGGTGCTGCCATCACATTGGCTGAGGCCAAAATGTAGGGGACAGTACATGAGGGTCCTGAGCCAAGGGAAACAGGAAATGTCTTATTTCTAATTGTTTAAAGGGAATAAGTGAAAATGTAAAATAATAATAAAATATTTTTTATACTTATGTTTTACAGTAATCCCATATTTTCCATCAGTATGTTTTGTTGGATAGTTTTCAATAAAATGTATTATCCATTATTGTGTCCTGATTTCTAAGCATAACAAGTAATGGCATAGTACGTCATGCCGGAAGTCGTCATTGAAAACAAACTGGTTTCCGGTCAAATTGAGTCACGCAGTCCAAAACAAACTAGTTGGCGATCACATGTCAATTTAGCCTGATAAAGATTGGTATTCAAGGTTTTCGTCTCGTGTAGGCAGAGTTGAAACTACCGATGTACACCCAATATCCTGAGTTTCACAACAGCTGTAGAAATGGAGGAAACCACGTTTATTTACAATTTTATTCCGAGTCGAACGGTGGATGAAGTGATCGACTTGATGCGATCTAGTTTTACACCTGAACATATGTCAACAGAGGAAGTCGTGGCTTTACTTCTGTCCATCTCTGAAGTGCCGTTGGCTCGTTGTATGGGTTCTCTGCAAAAAACGTTACTGGCGGAGATAACCAGGCTGTCAAAGTCAGGTCGCCGACGTTATTCTTACGGTGAAAGGTCCAGTACCGAGAACGGAGAGAGCAGAGTACTTCAGTTAGCTGCAGAAGAAAATGAATGTCAGTTACGACAACGATGGCACAGACACAGGTAGTTCATTCCACACACACTGAATCAATATAACATACAAAATATTGTCCAATATGTGTGTAGCTTACTGCTGTATAATTGATTGTAATCGAAAACACAATAAAGGTATTTTGATCAAGTTTGGGGGTACATTTATTAAATGTAGCCCATAAGTCAGGAGATAAAAATCGGTTCAAGTTATTGCCAATGTTGACACTTGCCTTACTTCCCCAACAACAACAGGTCACATGTAGACCACAGCGATACCAAAGCAGACCCAGATCCACCATACTGAGGCAGTGGATCAAGCCTCCACCACACATGCAGTCTGTTCAGGACAGCAGGATGATGCTGATGCACCTACTGTCCACACGGGAGAGAAGCCTTACTCCTGCTCCGACTGCAACAAGACCTTCCACAGACAGGTAGGTACTGGGTAGACGTAGCAAAACATGATTTCAGCTTGTGGTAAGAGTGAGCTCTTTGGAACTAGCTACTTTGAGTGCCAACCTACCCATTCTATCACTTTTATTTGGCCGACAGGAATCTGACAAACTACTACACCAAGGGGGGTGGGGCTCCGCCTGCCCGCGCACCTTCTTCCGTTCCGACGGATGCAAGCACACGGGAGAGCAGCCGTTTCCGTGCCCGTACTGTGAGAAGACGTTTGCGACCGCCGGTATGATGAAGGCGCACGCCCTGGGCCACCTGAGTGAGCAACCTCGCCCGTGTCCCCACGGGGGGAGCTTCAGAACAGTGTATGATCCGAGTCATCAGCTGGTGACAAGGCCCTTCCTGTGTGTGAAGTGTCTCAAGGCCTTCAGGACAGCAAGGATTCTGCATAACCACAAGGTCAGTCAAGTTAGGTTGAGAGGACTGGTCCCTGGTTTTGCTGTCAGTATACATATAGGTAGGAAACGCTGTTCATAAGGGGTTGAGGAAGTGTAGGAGAGATGCGGACTCCTGTAATTACTCTAAACAATACTACACACAAAGGTATACTATAGGTATGCTTTGAGAATGGTTGTTTTTGAAATTCTTTAAAAAAATATTGCCGTATAAAAGAACTGGCGATGAGAATAGCTAAATGGGCACCGTGAGAAACTCAAAAACATTGTAACCTGTATTAGGTCCACCACATGGAGGACCGTGACCACACCTTTGAGGACTGCAACAAGACACCCCATCACCTGAAGCTCCACTCAGAGGACACGCCCTACGTCTATCCCGACCGCGGCAAGGGATTCCTCCGACCCGACCGCCTCACCCTCCATCGCCGTACCCACGTTACAGAGCCCAAGTCCAGGAAGACGCGCCACAAGTGTTCCATGTCTCCTTGGTGAACGCCCGCAGGCACACCTCACTGTTCACCTTAATGTTGAGCACGGCGTCGAACCGTCCACCCACCCCGGGGTCAAAGTTTAACTGTCATCTGGATTGGAGGCAAAGACTAGGACAGGCCAAACCGCCTTCGTTCAGCTGACCTGTGTCGGGTTAGTTTTACAGGTCTGAACCAACTGGATAACCACAGCTGTGACACGGAGAAACGGAGTCAGAGACACAGACAGTTCCAGCAGAAAAGGAGGATCACAATGAAGAAGTCAGAGCAGAGTTTGGTGTTGAAAGAAGAAAACGTGTTCCCGTCTTATAAACTACTTGTCAGTGTCTAGTAGTACACGTCATAGACACCAGCTTGTGTCAGGGAGTGCTGTAGAAGGGAAAACAGGTATAGGACCAGTTGTTAAACCACAGCTTGTGACCGGGCCGGGGAGTGCTGTATCATAGGACCAGTTGTTAGACTGCAGCTTGTCAGGGCCAGGGAGTGCTGTAGCAGCAAGAACAGGTCTAGGAACTGTTGTTAGAATGCAGTGTGTCAGCAGGAAGAACAAGTCCCAGGTCTGTTTTTATGATTGTAGCCAACCAGGGAGTGGGACAGCCTCTGACCTTGTTCCAAGTACCTGTAGTGAGGTTCACAACTCCTGGTAGAGTCACAGCACCATCTACAGGCCAAACAGTGAAACAACATCCTCTGTGACTAGTTTACATGGCTGTGGTATCATCCACAGCAACACCCATAGCACCAGTATAGTATCCAAACCCATAGTAACACTAGTAAATCCCTGACAAGTCTCACCTGTAGCAGCTAAACACATAGTAGCAGCACCAGTCACCTCAGCAATGACATCACAACTATGACATCACCAGTAACTCCCAGGTGAAGACCAAACAGAAGCAAATGGTTTTTTGTTAAATAAATTATATATAAAACAGGGACGAACCCTTTTAGTTGCAAAATGTTTTTCTACAGCGTTTAACGAATGAATTCACCCATAGCTACTCCTCCTCCATGCTAACAGTTGGCTGAAGTAAACCCTGATATGAGTGTCAATGAAAAGACCCATTGAAACATCTCTCTAAAACAAAGTTTACTTACAAATACCCAAAAGCCATTGACAGTAAGAATGTACAGGGATAAATGCTATTTGTATGACCATACAAACTGATCAGATATACTTCAAGTTTCTTTCATAAAGAACAGTCATTCTAACATGCAAACACAAAGCCTTGTACAGGATGAAGAACTGATTATGTGAACACGTTTAGGATTACAAATGTGTTGGTTCACTATTCTAACATTTAAGCCTCGGAACATTTGATTAAACAGTTAAGACTATAAAAGTTACATGTTCAATTTCTTGTTAGATCTACAGCTTTGCCATAATCCACTGTGTCTGATTTCCTCCACAAAACCAATAAATCTTCAATTGTTTCAGCTGCAATATATTTTATATAGTGTTTTTCTCAGAGAAGTAAATTAATCCTACAGACACTATGAAAATTCAACCTTGTTGGTTAACCAATTATGTATATATAAAATTCTGAAATGTAAAAAATATAAATCTAGAGTTTTCCTAGAACTGAAATGAATAGGTTCAGAAGTAAGAGTCCCATCAGACTTCGGACAGTAAACTAGCTTAAACAACAGTATATGCATACAGTAAAACCGTTTTTAAAACTTAAACAATACATGTGTACAGCAGTTATGCTAACAGTTCAAAGAATGATAAGGCACTAACCAAAAAGGGACTTCTCTCTGAATTTAGTTTCTCTCTACATACTGAAAACACACAACAGTTACATGTTTAACAGTCCAACATTTTAACCAAGAAAGGAAAGTCTTTCATGTTTCAGAGATTGAGTGATAGTCTTCACAAAGTCCATCTCATCAACTTGGAGAGAGAGAGGCCCCATAGTTAAATCTATGTATTGAGTGACAGTCAGCAAGTTGTGTTCATCCTTTCAGACCGTTGTGTAACCCTGTGTGGTCGCGGTCAGACCGTTATGGTGCAGAAACAGCATCTGGTCAAGGCCCTCTGGAGGAATATTGGTTCTCTTCCTCTGTATCACCCCTCCTCCATCCTGCAGGAACATCTGGACGGCACTGCCTGCGACAGCCGGCGCAGCCAGGTAGGCACGTGCCACTTTGGCCAGCAGGGGGAGCTGTCCTGATCTAGCCTTCCACCACTGTAAAGGCTCCACGCCCAGGGTGGCCCCCTTCTCTGCTCTGAAGACAGACAGCTCAATGTCCACTGTCTCTTCCACTGAGGGCTGCTTGTTCTGGGACTGGGAGCCGAATAGGTCCCCTAGAAGGAACTCCATGCCGGTCTGCTGGGAGGTGGGCTCCAGTTTCGGCTCCATGTTATCACTCTCACTGTCGTCGTTCACAGAGCTACCGGTGGCTTCCTCGTCTGAATCACTCTCTGTTCTCTCTTTGAAACTGACCGGGGTGATCTCCTTCAGCCTTTTGCTTCTTCTCAGGACGTCTCCCTCCATCTCTCCTGATGAGGTGGTCGAGGAGGATCCCCTCTTCTTCCTGACCCCTGGAGACGCTGCCTCGGCCCTCCTCCGGTCCTCCTCTACGATCCGGACCGTTTCTTTCTTCAGCCAGGCGAAGGTGGTCGCCTGCTCTCTGACGTCCATGAAGCCCAGGCCGTGAAACTGGGGGTCGAGGGCGCACGCTACACACAATAGCTGGTTGATCTGGGGGTCGTTGTACCGGCGGGAAAGGCCCCACCTTATCTTCTTTTTGAGTTCCTTCAAGATGGTGGAGTCGTTGCGATGGCGGGGGTGGGGGGCGAAATGTCGGTCGAGCAGGCCGGTGAGGATGGGCTTGACCAGCGAGAGCCTGGGGAACGGTTCCTTGGCCAGGGTACGGCAGGCCACGTCTAGGGGTTTCAGCATGGAAGAGAGATCCTCCAACACCTTCCAGTCAGATCGTTTGGGAGGGACGGGTACCGATGAGTTGGAGCTGTCGGTGGTGTCAGAGTTAGCACAGGCAGCGGAAGTGGAGTTTGTGCCATGTTTGTCAGCAGTCGCCCCTGAATCCAAGTCAGTGGGACTTCCTGTGTCTTGTCCAGTTTGGATCTCACTGTCTATTTGTTTTAGTGTCTCAGAGATCATGTTTTGATAGCGGAGAAGCGTCTTAACCACACTGTAAAGCACATTCCAGCATGGTTTCCCATAGGCCCAAGCCTTCAGCTCAGCCGTCTCCTGCTTCTGTAGGTCTAAGATCAGTTTCCTGGCTGGGTGAAGAGTTACCATGTCTTTATCATGGAGGGAGAAGAGGCTGTAGAGAAGATGTTGGAATACACTGAGGCTCTTTGAGATGATGGAATGACCCATGACTTCCTCTATGCAGCTCTGAACAGCTGTGAAGAAACAGGGTATGGGTGGAGAGTGGGACTCCTCGCTGGTGGAGTTGGCTCGTTCGATCGCTCGTTCTAGACCTGAGAGATCATCAGAGGATATGGAGTCCTCCATCTCCAGGAATGTGGTGGAGTTCGGGTGGTGGTGACGGGCACCTTCACCAACACCTTCACTTCTCTCTCTCTTCTTCGCACCTACCTTCGTCTTTTCCATCTCTTCGCCCCCAAGCAGGATGAAACTGGGCTGAGCGATGTCCCACTCCTGAGCCATGGACCTCACTGTAGCCTCGACCATGCTCAGATCCATATCCCCAGTTCCCGTCTCACCCAGACGCTCCGTGGCCAAAGCCAGGTTATGGGAAGTGAAGTCAGCGTTGATGAAATGGGCCCACAGGGTGGCGTACCTCTCCTGGTCTCCCTGCCAGTCATGACACCACACGTCAGCACTAACAGCTACGTGGTGAGATACTTGGTTCTGGGTCTGTGAGTGGAAACGGGAAGCTTGTCTTGTTGAGGAGCTGGGTTTGAATTGAACTGGAATATTAGGTTTGGAAGTGTCTTCCTCATTAAACCCAGTGCGGTTGGTCAGCAGCTTGGCCCAGTTCTTTCTTCCCTTGGTGTGGACGTCCCTCAGCACCTCCTCCAGTAGAGAAGCTGAAGGAATCTCCTTGCAGGATGGCAGCAGGGTCTGGATCAGCTGCTTGAAGCCCTCCCCCTCCACTGTATCTGGGGGCAACAAGTCTTTGATGAGGAAGTTAGTGATGGCTGTGGTGGTTTGATTGGTCAGGAAGTTAGAGAGCGTTCTCTGTCCCGGTGTAGCGGTCGAACCCGCTGTTACAGTATCGGTCACTGCTGAACTGCCGTTCCCACTCCAAGTCCAGTCCTCATTACTGTAGTTGTTGTTGGTGGTTCTGTGGGTTGAGGGGCTGCTAGAACGAGGTGCTCTGCCGCCCGTAGTGTGGTAAGGCCTGAAGCGTGAGGACAAAACCCAGGGCTTGTTGCCATCCTTGATGACGTCCCGGCGCTTCATATGGTGCATCTGGACCAGATGGTTCTCCAGGTGGGTGACAGTAGCACTGTAGTCCACGTGTTGACCACACAGCTTGCACATGACTTTGTCCTTGTCCAGCGGTTGGCCGTTGGGGTCCGGCTCAAACCCAAAGAACTCCCATACGGGGCTGTTGGGCTGAGAAGGGCTCAACAGTATCTCAGCACCCTTCACAAAGTCGTACTTCACGGTTGTTGCCAGTCCCGTCTGATTGGTGTTTTGAGGTGGATTGAGGACAGGGGTAGGGTCAGTGGTATCAGTCTGTAACCCGCTACTGATATCACTGATGACTGGCAGGGGGCTCCCTGATTGGCTGTTGTCTGACCAGCTGTAAGAGCCATTGGTGTCTGGGAGACTGCTAGTTCCGCCCACTGGCACGACTTGGATGTCACGGAAGATCCTCAGTAGGATTTCCTTGTCCCCGAATTCACACTTGATGTTCTCACCTGTGACAGTGGCAGTAAGAGAGAGAATATTGTGTTTAATAACAGTGTTCGTGTGAGTCAAAATATAGGTAATGCTTTATTTTGCAGCTCCCTGATCAGCTCCCTTTTACTACAAGATAACAGCGTAATTCCATAATTATTACCCAAAAACGTACTTTTCCATCACATGGGATGAATACTAGGAAGCTCCAATTGTCAAGTAATAAATAATATTATACCAGTTAATAACGCCTAATAACGTTAATTCCGTTGCGCTAGAACTCCCAATCACCAAACGTACCGATCCCTAGACCCAGCATGGCAGCGTACTCCTGGCCAATCCAGACCTTGAGTTCTGTCCCCTCAGGGATGGGCTGGGAGACCCTGTAGAAGATCTGACCGCGGTACTGGAACACCGTCAGGTTGTGTTCTTCCTCGCAGGCAGCACACGCTACATACCTGAACAGGGATGAGCGGCATGACAATGCAGTGAAATTAACATTGCATAGCCAACGGAGCAGTTTCCCCAGACACAGATTAAGTCTAATCCTGGACTAAAAATTATTCTCAATGGAGAATCTCCATTGATCTTGCTTTTTAGTCCAGGACTAGGCATAATCTGTGTCCTGGAAACAAGCCCTAAATGTATATCTTGACTAAAGGTGATATTCAAATAGATATGAGATAAATATGAAGTAGGGATGTCTGTTCGGACATTAGAAACATAAATGACTAAATAAATGACATTGTTATATTCATTGGGTTAACTAATAAGATCACTAAAGGAATACATGTTGGAATTGAAAAAGGTTAAACAGATCGCTAACAACCTGAAAGACTAAATGCAGACATCATTGTTTCAAACATAACTTCTCACCTCATCCAGTTTGATTTGTTTTCATCCGAGGCATCTACGAAGTAGTAGGAATCATTTTCTTTGATCTGGGAACAAGAGAGAATCAACTATTAGCTGATTTGTAGGCCAAACTGACCACATTTGCATGTAGTTTACAGTGTATAGGTCAGCCTTTATCAAGACCATACTGAACAAAAATATAAATGCAACATGTGTTGGTCCCATGTTTCATGAGCTGAAATAAAAGATCTCAGAAATGTTCCATACTCACAAAAAGCTTATTTCTAAAAAGAAATGTGTGCAGAAATGTCTTTACATCCCTGTTAGCAAGTATTTCTCCTTTTCCAATATAATCCATCCAGCTGACAGGTCTGGCATATCAAGAAGCTAATTAAACAACATGATCACTACACAGGTGCAGTTTGTGCTGGGGACAATAAAATGCCACTACAATTTGCAGTTGTCACAATACAATGCCACAGATGTCAAGGTGACGGAACGTGCAATTGGCATGTTGACTGCTGGAATGTCCAGCAGAGCTGTTGCCGGATAATTGAATGTTAATTTCTCTACCATAAGCCGCCGCCAACGTCATTTGGTTGCTGGATCGAATCCCCAAGCTGACAAGGTTAAAAAAAATCGGTCGTTCAAAAAAATAAAATAAAATAAATCGGAGATCCAATCTTGCAACCTTACAGTTAACTAGTCCAATGCTCTAACACCTGATTACATTGCACTCCACGAGGAGCCTGCCTGTTGGCGAATGCAGTAAGCTAAGGTAAGTTGCTAGCTAGCATTAAACTTATCTTATAAAAAACAATCAATCAATGACTGTCATTGCTCCAATGTGTACTTAACCATAAACATCAATGCCTTTCTTAAAATCAATACACAAGTATATATTTTTAAACCTGCATATTTAGCTAATAGAAATCCAGGTTAGCAGGCAATATTAACCAGGTGAAATTGTGTAATTTCTCTTGCGTTCATTGCATGCAGAGTCAGGGTATATGCAACAGTTTGGGCCGCCTGGCTCTTTGCAAACTAATTTGCCAGAATTTTACGTAATTATGACAACATTGAAGGTTGTGCAATGTAACAGGAATATTTAGACTCATGGATGCCACTCGTTAGATAAAATACGGAACGGAATAAACGTTTTGTTTGAGGGGATAGTTTCCGGATTAGTCAAAGGTATATGGTTTAGAGAGAAATAGTCGACGCGTTATAATTCCTGTAATAACTTGCGGCTGAATTTGAAAGGGGTTCCTTCGTTATTTTACGTTCATGTCTTCCATAGAGAATGTCTTGATCTACTTCAAATAAGGTCTGTGTTTCGTGCAGGCTTAAACTGCCTCGACGTTTTGATACCCGTGTAAATCACACTAGGATAAGGTAACGTTTGTCAACATATTTTCATAAATCCACTCTACATTTTTTAAATCTTTGCTTATATTTAGCCAATATTGATCAGAGTTACCTTGTCCTATGGATATCTACACAGTTATAAAATTGGAACGGTGATGTAAGCCTACATGAAACACAAACCTTATTTTAAGTGAATCTAAAAATATCCTATGCAATAAATGAAGGAACCGCTTTTCAGATTTTGCTAGGTGTCATGGGAATTATGACTCGCACTTTGGTTGTCAATTCTTACCATGCCCATTATTAAAATAGGATTTCCTGCATATAGAAATTAAGGTTTTTGTTTTCAACATTCATCACAGGTACATTAAACTCTATTTTTATTCAAACAGTTGAGAGTAATTCAATTCAATTCGACATGGCAAGTTCATTATTACTTACATTGTCAAAGTATACATATCGAAAAATTCAAATAAAATATATATGTATATATATACACAAAATATATAAATATTTATATATAAATAAATGGTGGGACTAACAGCAATAATAATAGTAGTAGTGGACATGGGATTACCATTAACAACAACTACAACAACAATATTAATCAGAACAACAATACATTAAAACAATGGTAGTAGAATGGTAGTAGACCAGTGTCAATATGACTTGAGAAGACATATGACCTGGTATGAAAGACAAAACAAAACTAAGCTAAATGGGAAATATTATCAACATTACTTTGCATTTTTCACTGGCTGTCCTTCAGGTTGTGGCAGGACACATATTTGGCTGCCAAAACTGCACATTTTGGCTTTTCACCCAATAAATATTTGATTTTTTCTTCATCTTTTATAGTTTCAAATTCTTTGTATTGAATTATAATTTTGGGAAAGAAATATGCTCTTAGGTCTGAGTATTTGTCACAGTGTAGTAGGAAATGCACTTCTGTCTCTACCTCTCCCCTGGAGCAGAGTAAACACACCCTGTCCTCTCTGGGCAGCCAGGTTTGTCTATGACGACCGGTTTCTATAGCCAGACTGTGCTCACTGAGTCTGTACCTAGTCAATGTTTTCCTCAGTTTTCTATCAGTCACAGTGGTCAGATAGTCTGCCACCATGTACTGTCTGTTTAGAGCCAAATAGCATTGAAGTTTACTTTGATTTTTTGTGGTGTCTTTCCAATAGCTGATATATTTTTCTTTTTGTTTTGTGATGATTTGGTTGGGCCAGATTTTCTTTGTCTCCTAAGCAGACTCTTCAGTATCATTGTCACTTCAGAGCTGTGTGCGTGTGTGTGTATTTATGTATTATATTAAGTTAAAATAAAAGTGTTCATTGTTCATTGAGTATTGTTCCAATTGTCATTATTACAAAAATGTGTGTGCATGATATATATATATTTAAAAAGATTTTTATTTATTTAAATAAATCGGCCGATTAATCGGTATTTGTCCTCCAATAATCGGTATCGGCATTGAAAAAGCATAATCAGTCGACCTCTAATGGGAAGACCTGAAAATAGTTGTCTAGCAATGATCAACAAACAATTTCACAGAGGTTGAAGAATTTTGAAAATAATAATGGGCAAATGTTGCACAATTCATGTGTGGAAAGCTTTTAGAGATTTATCCAGAAATACTCATAGCTGTAATCGCTGCCAAATTTGCTTCTACTCAGGGGTGTGAATATTTCTGTATTTCATTTTCAATACATTGCTAAAATGTCTAAAAACACATTTTCACTTCGTCATTATGGGGTATTATTTGATTTCAGGCTATAACAACAAAATGAGGAATAAGTCTAGGGGTATGAATACTTTCTGAAGGCCCTGAACATATTCTGTTCCACAGCTTCCATGTTGTAATGAAACCGGCAGGGAGTATGGCTCGAACCGCCAACCTTCTGGCCAGAGGCCCGGCGCACCATCGACTGTGTCATCGACTGTGTCATCGACTGTGTCACAACGGCATGCTAAAGTGGCAGAGTCGATATCCGCGCTTATAAACCAGGGTCGCTACAATATTCAGTTACACCGCTTACCTATTCTACACAGTGATTTAGTCAGGATGGTGGATCAGGCTAATATCTATCCGTTCATACTCACAGCCCAGGCTAATATCTATCGGTTCATACTCACAGCCCAGGCTAATATCTATCGGTTCATACTCACAGCCCAGGCTAATATCTATCCGTTCATACTCACAGCCCAGGCTAATATCTATCGGTTCATACTCACAGCCCAGGCTAATATCTATCGGTTCATACTCACAGCCCAGGCTAATATCTATCGGTTCATACTCACAGCCCAGGCTAATATCTATCGGTTCATACTCACAGCCCAGGCTAATATCTATCGGTTCATACTCACAGCCCAGGCTAATATCTATCGGTTCATACTCACAGCCCAGGCTAATATCTATCGGTTCATACTCACAGCCCAGGCTAATATCTATCGGTTCATACTCACAGCCCAGGCTAATATCTATCGGTTCATACTCACAGCCCAGGCTAATATCTATCGGTTCATACTCACAGCCCAGGCTAATATCTATCGGTTCATACTCACAGCCCAGGCTAATATCTATCGGTTCATACTCACAGCCCAGGCTAATATCTATCGGTTCATACTCACAGCCCAGGCTAATATCTATCGGTTCATACTCACAGCCCAGGCTAATATCTATCGGTTCATACTCACAGCCCAGGCTAATATCTATCGGTTCATACTCACAGCCCAGGCTAATATCTATCGGTTCATACTCACAGCCCAGGCTAATATCTATCGGTTCATACTCACAGCCCAGGCTAATATCTATCGGTTCATACTCACAGCCCAGGCTAATATCTATCGGTTCATACTCACAGCCCAGGCTAATATCTATCGGTTCATACTCACAGCCCAGGCTAATATCTATCGGTTCATACTCACAGCCCAGGCTAATATCTATCGGTTCATACTCACAGCCCAGGCTAATATCTATCGGTTCATACTCACAGCCCAGGCTAATATCTATCGGTTCATACTCACAGCCCAGGCTAATATCTATCGGTTCATACTCACAGCCCAGGCTAATATCTATCGGTTCATACTCACAGCCCAGGCTAATATCTATCGGTTCATACTCACAGCCCAGGCTAATATCTATCGGTTCATACTCACAGCCCAGGCTAATATCTATCGGTTCATACTCACAGCCCAGGCTAATATCTATCGGTTCATACTCACAGCCCAGGCTAATATCTATCGGTTCATACTCACAGCCCAGGCTAATATCTATCTGTTCATACTCACAGCCCAGGCTAATATCTATCGGTTCATACTCACAGCCCAGGCTAATACCTCTCCATTCATACTCACAGCCCAGGCTAATATCTATCTGTTCATACTCACAGCCCAGGTTAATATCTATCGGTTCATACTCACAGCCCAGGCTAATATCTATCTATTCATACTCACAGCCCAGGCTAATATCTATCTATTCATACTCACAGCCCAGGCGTATTTGAGGCAGCTCAGAGGGCCGCGGGTCAACTCTCCTACGAAGGGTCCAAACGTCCACCCCTGATGCAGTGACAGGGTCTTGGCAAACACCCCCGCCTCTTCCTCCTCCGCTGACCCCCCAGGCACAGGCCCACTGCCCCACCTCCGCAGGCTGAGGCACGGGGGGATGGAGCCCACCGCACGGGGGTCACCGCCCTCCAACCATGGCTCACCGCAGACCACCGTGTCTGGGATGAAGTGAAGCGGTCTGTCATTACCGTGGCCACCACCGAAGTTACCATGGCCACTGCCGAAGTTACCATGGCCACTGCCGAAGTTGCCTTGGGAGTCGTTGTTGTAGTGGTGACCCTGCTCTGAACCTGGGTAGAGGTGGAGAGGGAATTAGTAGAAGCTGTCTGGACAGTGGATGAAGGAAAATGCACACCGGAATTCTCCTGGCAGCAGGACACCTCTGTTCTCTTCCCCCAGAAATAGAATATGAGCAAGCAGACTGCAGTCCCTCTCTTACACACACACTATGGGGGGGAAATATATACAGTTACATAGAGATATTATTTGATGATATATCGCAATATTTTTTTTTAAACAATATCGCAATATTTTTTTGCGTTAGTCAGTTGTACCTGCACCAAAACTCCAGTATTATTTCTTCATAGCTTGTTCTCCATGTTTAAAAAAATGATGAGCAAAAACAACATCAGCGCTTATTTATTTCAGGACTTTCCATGACTGATCAAAACTCATGTTCATGGCTCTCTCTTGCCCCTCTGCAGCACACAGTGAGCAATATGTTTGGACATTGAATCGCAATACATATCGTATTGGCACCTATGTATAGTGATAATATCGTATGGTGAGGTCCTTGTCAATTCCCAACACACACACGGTGCAAATAACTTGCTTATTACACACCTGATGATTGACGAATGGAGGCTCCAACACCACCATCACCATACATGAGTTGATAAAACACATCAGGGTGGTGAACCCTTAAATGTGATCTCAGGTTGGTCGGGCTCCCAGTTTTGCACGGAACTATCCTTCGGCACAACCGACAAATAGCCTCCTCCTTATTTTCAGGCTCCCCTTTATCATTTGGTTTAACACCAAAATGAACCCAGACTGTGGATGTAGCTCGTTTCTTTGAGACTAGATCCATCATTCAATGGCTTAAATGTGCTAGTTAGCACAGTGAAATAGGTTTACCTGGATACATCGATATAGCCTAAAGATTAGGCCTCCCGATGATGAAATTCTAAACGGTTATCGATTTACACACAATAGTTACAAATTTAGAATGTTTACAGAAAACACCGCGTCTGTATATTTTACTTAATTGCCAACAAATTCAGCAACATATCCGACGAACAACAAGTTAATGTGTACGATATCAGTGACCCTTAATGGCGATATCCGATACTTCTTTCTCATCGAGGACAGAGTTTGACTGACATCGTTGGTTGACCAATCATATTCAGGCGTTTGGTGCGTTAGCAAATCATCTTCAAGTATTGAGTTGTATATAATGCACATCATGCATGACAGCGAGTGAAAGAGAGAAAAAAAAATCGACAATAATATGTCTAAAAAAAAGCATAGGCTACAATTCTAAAAACGTTTGAATGTAGACTCACCCGATGGTTCAAAATAGTACCCATGCCCAGACGTTGCCGATATAAACTCAGAAAATATATCTGGGTGTCGTAGTCGCAGGTGATGTCTTAGATTACTCGTGTTTCCTCCTTTGACAAAAACAATCCTCCGGCATAACCGACAAACCGCCTCATCAATATTCTGAGGCTCTCCTTTCTCGTTTGGCTTAAAACCAAAATGCACCCAAATTGCGGATTTGACTTTGGGTTTAGAGACAAGATCCATTCTCACGACTGACCATTATAATCTACGTGTAGTAGAAGCCTACACTCGGTTGAGGGCTGGTCTTTCAATCTGGGTGCGCTCGTTCTACTGACCGCCCAGTAACCTACCCCGGCGTGTCATGCGTGCACTCGATATACCGGGCTCAATTTTGCAAGTCACCAAATGTGCAGTTCTTTTAAAAAAGTGAGAAAAATATTTATAAAAGTATTTAATATCGAGTACTATGGATGGGCTGCATGGAAATGTAGGAAAACAACTACAGAGATTGTCGTGGTATACCACTGGCCTGTGCGAAATGCACAGCATGGAAGTGAGTGAAATTGAGAGAGAGAAATCGACACTGGGTAATTTAGTCATGGGGGAAAACACACCGAAGCCTACAATTCCAAAACGTAAGGAATTCAAACTTTGAATGTAGATTTCAATGCCAGTGCAGCAGAGCAGACTCACATGATGGATCAAAGTAGTAGTATCCATTGCCGATATAAACTCAGAAAAACAGTAGGATGTTTTAGATTACTCGTGTTTCCACTTTTGACACAAACAATCCGACATAACCTGCAAACGGCCTCGTCAAGAGTAGGAGGCTCTCCTTTGCCGTTTGGTTTAAAACCAAAATGCACCCAAACTGCGGCTTTGACTTCAGATTTAGACACAAGACCAATTTTCACGGCTGACCATAGCCTATAATAATAACAACTAAGGCGTCCGCACGCTTCCCAGCCGAAACAGTTCGGAAAAGTTCGTGCATATATTATGACGACATTTTCTGACGTTTTGGACGTCGGCGAGGGTTTCTCGGATGTTCGGGCACACAAAACATTTCCTGGAGGCAAGGCGAAGTTCAGAGCCGAAGTCTATGTACACCCCTTCCTCGGTGATTGGTCAACAGTAGGACTCTACAATAAGCTCTTTGTTGTCGTCCAACGAGAGCCGACTCGTTTTCATACACTTTTTTTCATAAAAAATACTGCACTATACATCTTAGTTAGATGTAAAATTGCGCAAAAACATCAAAATGAATGACAGATTTCTTGAGTTATGTTAGATTAATTTCTGACTATTTTGAGAAAGTACAGGTTACGGCGTTTCAAAATGGACAAACATTACTATTGCCGCTTTCTTCTCGGTTTTCAAGCGAAGGTATTTTTTAATTAAGAGACTATACGAGCGCACTCGTTCGGTTCGATTAGTAGAGTTTGGCTAAGCACCAGCAGAACTTCTTCTTCGGTGGGGTTTATCAGCGGTTGGCATTCAACGTTATGGTGCATTACCGCCACCTACTGTACTGGAGTGTGGGCCAGAGACAGGGAGCAACTAAATCCTACCTGCCAGCCCCGTTGCTCTTAAAAAAAATATAACAAAATATTTGAGACTATATCTAATGACGTTCTACTCAATGTACTCTTTAAACTAATTTCCTGTATCCCCCTTCTCCCTCATACTAGATCTCATCCTCTCTCTTTCCCTCCAATAATGCCTACACTGTATCAATACATGCTCCACTGTCTCTGTTTCCTGGCAATACTCACATGTTCCTGTTGGAAGCTTTCCTATCACATGTAAGGTCTTATTCAACTGACTGTGTCCCACCCTTAATCTTGTAAATATAGCCTCCTCTCTTCTGTCCCTTCCTGCAGTTCTCCCTTCCCTAACTTTCCTCTGTATTTGAAATAAATGCCTGCCCTTAGTATCTCTATTCCACTGCTCCTGCCATTTCTCCACCATCACTGTCCGTGTCATGCTTTTTACCTCTGCCTTGCTCATGGAAACTACCACATCAACATCCCCACGACTTAGTGCTTGTTTAGCCAGTACATCAACTGCCTCGTTCCCCTCCACTCCCACATGAGCTGGGACCCATGTAAATATGATCTGTTTACCCATTTGTTTACTCCAGCCATGGGTTTGTAGCACGTTTCAAGACGTCTCTTAAACCAATCAGATGGATCAACACCCTCCCTATCTTCCTGTAGTCTCTCCAACACTTCTAGATCAACTACTGGAGGTGGGAGGAGCCATGCTGGATTTACAGGAATAGCTACCGTTGGACTAAACTCCCTTCCATAATTATTATTATTTTATGTTTTAATTTAACCTTTATTTGTACATTCCCATCTCTTTTGCCTGGGTATTATCCACCCACCCAAAGCTCGTGTTCTGTCTTCGCTCATGTTCCCAGCATGCCTGTAAAATCCCTTTAGCAGGAAGAGATGTCCCTGTAGGTTGACCCAATAATTCATTGCCAGCTGCTGTCTCATAATCTGCAATGGCATTTCCCCCATCTCCACCTGTAGTGCAGCCACTGGGGACGCCCGAAACGCCCCAGTCCATATTCTGAGTCCTTGTCCCTCTATGACATCTAGCCTTTCCAATGATGTCGGGACTGCCGAACCATACGCTATACTGCCATAGTCTATTACAGATCAGATCAATGCAACATACATGGTCTTCAGTGAGGCACACCCAGCCCCCCACTCCTTCCCGTCAGACAGCGCATCACATTTAGTACCTTCTTACACTTTCCCACAACTCTCAATGTGTTCTGCCCAGGTCAGTCTAGTGTCAAAGTACACCCCAAGCAACCTGAAAGCCCCCACCCTCTCCAAGTTTCTCCCATATAACCTCAAGCGTACCTCATCTCCCACCTTCCTCCTGGTAAAGAACACTGTCTGAGTTTTAACTACAGAGAACCTGAATCCCCACCTTAATGCCCAACGCTCTACCTCATCTATTGCTTCCTGTACCTTCCTGACTATGTATGTTACATTTCTTCCCCTCTTCCATAAGGTCCCATCATCTGCAAATAACAACCTCCCAATATCCATCTGTCCCTGAGAGTTAACATCATTGATTGTGATTGAGAACAGAGGACTAATCACGCTCCCCTGTGGTATACCATTATCCACCAGCTGCCTGATAGAGACTTCCACACCCTCACCTGGATAGACCTTCCAAACAGGAAATCCTTTATCCAGTTGTACATTCTTCCTCCTACCCCCATAATATCAAGCTTGATTAACAGCCCCTCCTTCCACATCATATCATACGCCTTCTCCACATCAAAATATACAGCTACAACAGTCTCCTTGTTCACCTGAGCCTTCCTGACCTCTGCTTCTAAGCAGAGCACTGGGTCCATTGTTCCCCTACCCTTCCTGAACACACTCTGATGTGGCGATACTAACCCCCTGCTCTACAGGAAGTAAGTTAGCCTCTCCGTTATCATACGCTCCATAATCTTACATACATGTGATGTTAAGGCTATTGGCCGATAGCTTGTTGGCCTCGTTTGGGTCCTTCCCTGGCTTCTGGATTGGTACCATTACTACCTGGTAGTTTCTCCTCCTCCCACACTCTGTTTTACAACACCAATACCTTATCCAGTGCCTCATCACTAAGATGGGCCAACATAACATAGCACACTTCATCTTTCCAAGGTGAAGTTATCCCAGCCGTACCTATTGCCCTTTTCACCTCTACCATGGTAAATGGGGCATTCAACACATCATTTACATCCTCCCTACTATCCAGCACTCTAGTATTCTCCTCTCTCATTCTCTCTCTCCCCCTCTGCCCCTCCTGTGACAAATTTGCAGAGCTATGCACTTGGACAAACACTTCGGCCATTATCTCTGCCTTGTCCTCATCTGTTACTACCACATCCTTCCAACTCATCAACACTGGATAATCCCACTCCCCTCTGAACCCACTCATCCTCTTAATCATCCCCCACACTTCTCCCACTGGTGTCGCCCTTCCAATTATGTCACAGAAACGAAGCCAACATGACCTCTTTGCCTGACAGATAGTTCTCCTCACCAGGGCCTGGGCCTGTTTATACTGAATCAGACTGACGGATAGTTCTCCTCACCAGGGCCTGGGCCTGTTTATACTGAATCAGACTGACGGATAGTTCTCCTCACTAGGGCCTGTTTATACTGAATCAGAGTGACGGATAGTTCTCCTCACCAGGGCTTGTTTATACTGAATCAGACTGACGGATAGTTCTCCTCACTAGGGCCTGGGCCTGTTTATACTGAATCAGACTGACGGATAGTTCTCCTCACTAGGGCCTGTTAATACTGAATCAGACTGACGGATAGTTCTCCTCACCAGGGCCTGTTTATACTGAATCAGACTGACGGATAGTTCTCCTCACCAGGGCCTGTTTATACTGAATCAGACTGACGGATAGTTCTCCTCACTAGGGCCTGGGCCTGTTTATACTGAATCAGACTGACGGATAGTTCTCCTCACCAGGGCCTGGGCCTGTTTATACTGAATCAGACTGATGGATAGTTCTCCTCACCAGGGCCTGTTTATACTGAATCAGACTGACGGATAGTTCTCCTCACCAGGGCCTGTTTATACTGAATCAGACTGACGGATAGTTCTCCTCACCAGGGCCTGTTTATACTGAATCAGACTGACGGATAGTTCTCCTCACCAGGGCTTGTTTATACTGAATCAGACTGACGGATAGTTCTCCTCACTAGGGCCTGTTTATACTGAATCAGACTGACGGATAGTTCTCCTCACCAGGGCCTGTTTATACTGAATCAGACTGACGGATAGTTCTCCTCACCAGGGCCTGGGCCTGTTTATACTGAATCAGACTGACGGATAGTTCTCCTCACTAGGGCCTGTTTATACTGAATCAGAGTGACGGATAGTTCTCCTCACCAGGGCCTGGGCCTGTTAATACTGAATCAGACTGACGGATAGTTCTCCTCACTAGGGCCTGGGCCTGTTTATACTGAATCAGACTGACGGATAGTTCTCCTCACTAGGGCCTGGGCCTGTTTATACTGAATCAGACTGACGGATAGTTCTCCTCACCAGGGCTTGTTTATACTCAATCAGACTGACGGATAGTTCTCCTCACTAGGGCCTGTTAATACTGAATCAGACTGACGGATAGTTCTCCTCACCAGGGCCTGTTTATACTGAATCAGACTGACAGATAGTTCTCCTCACCAGGGCCTGTTTATACTGAATCAGACTGACAGATAGTTCTCCTCACCAGGGCCTGTTTATACTGAATCAGACTGACGGATAGTTTTCCTCACTAGGGCCTGGGCCTGTTTATACTGAATCAGACTGATGGATAGTTCTCCTCACCAGGGCCTGGGCCTGTTTATACTGAATCAGACTGACGGATAGTTCTCCTCACCAGGGCCTGGGCCTGTTTATACTGAATCAGACTGACGGATAGTTCTCCTCACCAGGGCCTGGGCCTGTTTATACTGAATCAGACTGATGGATAGTTCTCCTCACCAGGGCTTGGGCCTGTTTATACTGAATCAGACTGATGGATAGTTCTCCTCACCAGGGCCTGTTTATACTGAATCAGACTGACGGATAGTTCTCCTCACCAGGACCAGGGCCTGTTTATACTGAATCAGACTGACGGATAGTTCTCCTCACCAGGGCCTGTTTATACTGAATCAGACTGACGGATAGTTCTCCTCGCCAGGGCCTGGGCCTGTTTATACTGAATCAGACTGACGGATAGTTCTCCTCACCAGGGCCTGGGCCTGTTTATACTGAATCAGACTGACAGATAGTTCTCCTCACCAGGGCCTGGGCCTGTTTATACTGAATCAGACTGACGGATAGTTCTCCTCACCAGGGCCTGTTTATACTGAATCAGACTGATGGATAGTTCTCCTCACTAGGGCCTGGGCCTGTTTATACTGAATCAGACTGACGGATAGTTCTCCTCACCAGGGCCTGGGCCTGTTTATACTGAATCAGACTGACAGATAGTTCTCCTCACCAGGGCCTGTTTATACTGAATCAGACTGACGGATAGTTCTCCTCACCAGGGCCTGTTTATACTGAATCAGACTGATGGATAGTTCTCCTCACCAGGGCCTGGGCCTGTTTATACTGAATCAGACTGATGGATAGTTCTCCTCACTAGGGCCTGTTTATACTGAATCAGACTGATGATAGTTCTCCTCACCAGGGCCTGTTATTACTGAATCAGACTGACGGATAGTTCTCCTCACCAGGGCCTGTTTATACTGAATCAGACTGACGGATAGTTCTCCTCACCAGGGCCTGTTTATACTGAATCAGACTGACGGATAGTTCTCCTCACCAGGACCTGGGCCTGTTTATACTGAATCAGACTGATGGATAGTTCTCCTCACCAGGACCTGGGCCTGTTTATACTGAATCAGACTGACGGATAGTTCTCCTCACCAGGGCCTGGGCCTGTTTATACTGAATCAGACTGACGGATAGTTCTCCTCACCAGGGCCTGGGCCTGTTTATACTGAATCAGACTGACGGATAGTTCTCCTCACCAGGGCCTGGGCCTGTTTATACTGAATCAGACTGACGGATAGTTCTCCTCACCAGGGCCTGGGCCTGTTTATACTGAATCAGACTGATGGATAGTTCTCCTCACCAGGGCCTGTTTATACTGAATCAGACTGATGGATAGTTCTCCTCACTAGGACCTGGGCCTGTTTATGCTGAATCAGATGTTGGAAGTTATGCGTTCTTTTCAGTACTCTAAATGCCCTGTTCCTACTCCTCACCGCTGCCCCACACTCCTCCGTCCACCACGGGACTGCTTTCCTCCTCCTTCCTGAACTCTTAGGTATAGCCTCAGTAGCTGCCCCCACTAACACTGTGCTCACCCATACTATCCACTTCCCCTCTCATATCCACCTGAGCCATCACCTGCTCACTCAGCTCCTGAAACGGATCCCACTTTGCTCTTCTAAAACACCCACCCGCCTCCTCCATCCACTGACACCTCCTCCTTCCTCCGGCCTACTGTGCATACTATGGAGTAATTATCACTCCCTACTGTCGACTCCTCCCATACCTCCCACTCACAGATTCCTGCCATCGCATTAGAAACCAGAGTGAGGTCCAAGGCAGACTCTTTCCCTGTGGCTGCATCCATCCTGGTCCCTCAGCCATCAGTCAGGCACTTCAGATCTTTCCTTTCTATCAGATTTTCCATCACTTGTCCATTTCCATCCATCCGTTTCCCCCCCAGAGCTTGTTGTGGTGGGCATTAAAATCTCCACACCACATGACCTTACTTCTATCCTGGCCCTCCACCCTCTCCAGCACTTCTAGGTCCAATACCTGACACGGATTATAGTAGTTCACTACCACTATCATCCCTCCTCTCAACCACACCTCCACCACCACATATTCCTGTTCAATACCTCTGCCTAGCATCCTGTAGGGAAGTCCTTGCTTCATGAAGGTGGCACATCCCCCCCTGCCACTACATCTCTGTCCCTACGAACCACTACTTATCCCTGTATTATAAACTACACATTCGGTTTGAGACATGTTTCCTGCACACAAATCACATCAGCCTTAGCTGGCATATCCACAATGAACTGCATGAACTCCTGTCCATTAGCCAACAGGCTTGGAGCATTCCATTGTAGTATTACCACCATAACTAAGATCCAGTGATACATGACTCCACCCTCGGCTGATTGAGGTCACCTCCAACCTCTTCCCAGGTCAACCCTGTCATACTCAGATGTCTCCCAGCAGCTTTCACTATGAGCTTAATCTTCTCCGTTTTAGACTTTACTTCAGCAGTGCTGTTGATAACTCCTGCTATGAACGTCACCAGCTTTCTCTTATCTATGTAGACCATTTCGCCACCCACCTGCCCCGTAATCCCCGGTCTAGATGCTCCTACCCATCTCTCTTTTGAACCTGTATCTCTCTGGGCCTGGACCATCCTCACTGCCTCCGTATGAGACACCCTTCACTCCACTCTCACTTGTTGCACCTCCACTGCCTTCTTCATAGCCTCACATCCACTATATCTCACACTATGAGCACCCCCACAGCTGCAGCACTTTGGGTTTACACCATCCCCACATTTCCCATACCCATGCTCCCCTCCACACCTGGCACATCTATTTTTCTCTTTACAGGCTGTTGCCAAATACCCCAACCCCTGGCATTTATAACATCTTAAAGGCTTCGGCACATAAGCGTTCACATAATAACTCATATACCCTATGGTTACTTTATTTGGCAGTACCTGGTCCTTGAAGTGTAAATGGGATATCTACCCAACTCCACTCCTTGTTGCTAGTTGCTTGACAACTTCCCCAATCAACTTTTTTATCACAGCCATCAACCTCATCAGACTCATCGCCCCTACTCCCCCTTCCTCCCTAAACTTCAGAACCACTTTATGCTCCTCCTCACCTCCATGCTCCCCTCACGTCTTATCTTGCCCCTCCTCGGCACTTTCTACCTCCGAACATGGCGCAGAAGGAAAAAGCTCTCAGAGTGAAGCAAATGGGGAAGTGTAAGGTGGTGTCGAGCAGCCGGAATGATCAAGCAGGGAAGCAGTGAATTAAAGGGGTGATAACAGGAATGCCTGTGAATTTGGACAAACTATCCCTTTAAATCTAGTCTGTTACACTACAAGGTAAGGAAACCAATGTGTCAGTTTGTAATTTGGACGAACTATCCCTTTAAACTGCGCTGCAGGAGCGTGTGGGTGGTGTTCACACTTACACAGCCTACCATGTTTTGAAAGTCAGGTATGTTTTTCACACTCTAGATGAAGGATGCTAAATCAAACTGAACATGCATTCTTTATTGGCTTCCAAAGGAAAGCGTGAATTTAATCCATAAGCTCTGGCCAGTGGTTGTGGTTTTGTCCGTGACTTATTGACCGATGATAATGTAGCATATCTGTTTTTAGCGCATGACTATACATAAGAATATACACCAAAAGCATTATGGGTAATGTGTGTAGATTGATGAGAAAAAACAAGATTCAATCCATTGTGGAAAAATTTGGAAAAATTCAAAGGTGTCTGAATACTTTCCGAATGCAATGTATAAATATATATATATATACTACCGTTCAAAAGTTTGGGGTCACTCAGACATTTTTTTGTTTTATATGTGTGATGTTATGTAATGGACAGAAAAGGTGCTTTTCTTTCAAAAACAAGGACATTTCTAAGTGACCCCAAACTTTTGAACGGTAGTGTATATATAGATATATACAAGTAATAATATAGAATTCACAAGTTGTCACCCATCAGACTATTTTTGATTTAATATTGTCTTTACATATACAAAAAAAATATGTGTGAAATTTGTTTTGAATTAGAATGGACCATTATCATGCACCTGTCTCAAACAGGGGCGGGGGGGAAACAATACATGTCATCTATGCACTGAAATAGCGAATGGAGGACGCGGTTCATTTTCTTGCCAGCCAGGTAGACTATACTCCTGTTGTAAAGCGAAGCAATGTGCTTAATATTAGGCAAGTTGAGAAATAAATACAGTATGCCTAGCCTATAGAAAACTGATGGGATCTCCTCTTTTAACATCACTGTTTTCTCACGCAATTGCATAGCCTATAGAAATGTTGAGCATCATGGGCTCATCAAGTATTTTTTCTTCGATTTTCGATTAAATTTGCATTGATGTCAGAGTGATTAGAGGGACAATAGAGTGCTGAGTACCAGGCAGTTAGCAAGTTTGGTAGGCCACTAATGACCATTAGCAACATCAGAGCTTAGAGAAGCCTAATTTCCGTGACTAAACGGTCACATGGACTCTGACTGCCATCATGACTCGTGACCTCCAGTGTGGCTGCAATATGGTCAACCTTGTAAGAAGCATTCATTGTTATATCCCTGTACTTACAGACTGCAATTATAACCAGTTGCATGTTGTTATTACAGTGTAACTATGAATTATTACAATTAATTACAATACTTTTACATATATATTTATACTATAATGTGAATCCCTTAAAATGAAGCGTTACCAAGATTGCTATGTTACATAAATGGGTTTCCTGACGTGATAAATACTTCTCCAGGCGTTGTGAGATCTGATAACTTCGTACCGTAACTGTAAAATCAAGAGGATCTGAAACACCACTTGTTCTTTATTAAATGGGTCAAGTGTTAATGAATTACTAGGCTACTTGTGAGGTTGATGAATCACTGTTCTCCGTCAGATACATATGGCCTAAAATGGTGGAGCGGTGTATACTACAGTCTATAGACTGTCTGAAACGAACTCAACTCTACAATTGTTTACTAAAATTTCATTAAAAATGATTGACAAGAAAATGATCAACTAAATCACATGCTGATGGTGTACCTTTGTAAGTAGTCTATCTTAAATCAACTGATTTATCATTCTATTCTGTCATATTCCCAGTCACTTTGCCATGGTTAAATGCGGTGGTTCGCGCTTTCAGTTTTCCTCAAATGCTGCCACCTATCCATGGTTTCTGGTTAGGATAGGTTTTAATAGTCACAGAGGGTATAACATCTCCTATACACTTCCTTATAAACGCAGTCACCGTCTCAGTATATTCGTCAATATTATTCTCGGAAGCTACCTGGAACATATCCCAGTCCCCATGCTAGCATGATACAGCAGCCATCAGCATTATATTATGACAGTATTGAGGCAGTGCTGGACAGATACCTTGATTTGTTAAGACACTCTTATTTATGTGTGTACTGTAGTGTATCCTACTAGTGAACATTACATAAGTCCAGTCTATGTTTTCATTATACTGATAACTACTGTAGTGTATCCTACTAGTGAACATTACTGGTAGTCCAGTCCATGTTTTCATTATACTGATAACTACTGTAGTGTATCCTACTAGTGAACATTACTGATAGTCCAGTCCATGGTTTCATTATACTGATAACTACTGTAGTGTATCCTACTAGTGAACATTACTGACAGTCCAGTCCATGTTTTCATTATACTGATAACTACTGTAGTGTATCCTACTAGTGAACATTACTGACAGTCCAGTCCATGTTTTCATTATACTGATAACTACTGTAGTGTATCCTACTAGTGAACATTACTGTTAGTCCAGTCCATGGTTTCATTATACTGATAACTACTGTAGTGTATCCTACTAGTGAACATTACTGATAGTCCAGTCCATGGTTTCATTATACTGATAACTACTGTAGTGTATCCTACTAGTGAACATTACTGATAGTCCAGTCCATGGTTTCATTATACTGATAACTACTGTAGTGTATCCTACTAGTGAACATTACTGTTAGTCCAGTCCATGGTTTCATTATACTGATAACTACTGTAGTGTATCCTACTAGTGAACATTACATAAGTCCAGTCTATGTTTTCATTATACTGATAACTACTGTAGTGTATCCTACTAGTGAACATTACTGGTAGTCCAGTCCATGGTTTCATTATACTGATAACTACTGTAGTGTATCCTACTAGTGAACATTACTGTTAGTCCAGTCCATGTTTTCATTATACTGATAACTACTGTAGTGTAGCTTACTAGTGAACATTACTGTAAGTCCAGTCCATGTTTTCCTTATACTGATAACTACTGTAGTGTAACCTACTAGTGAACATTACTGGTAGTCCAGTCCATGTTTTCATTATACTGATAACTACTGTAGTGTATCCTACTAGTGAACATTACTGACAGTCCAGTCCATGTTTTCATTATACTGATAACTGATGCACTCATGATTCCATTCCATGTTTTATTAATGCACTAGTTAGGTACAGGTGTAGTGAACAATGATGGGAGATTCTCAATTAGAAAAGTTTGCCCTGTCCTCGACTCCTCCATCTTCCTTTCAACCATAAATTGGAAACCGGTAAGTGGTCAGTGGTTGAGGAAAGTGTAAATTGGTAGGTGAATGGAGGAGTTTCTCCCTTATTGAAGCTTATTTACTGCATTTCTATACAATAAAAAAAAACGTTAAAACGCTATTTGGAGGACACCAAGAACAAGTAAAAGTTATTATCATTATTAGTTACTTTTACTTAGCATATTTTTTGCTATGAGCCGCGCTTCCTCAGCATCATCCACTGTCTCAGCAGCCTCCAATTCCTATTGAGCCGACTACGAACTGGGGTAGTTCGTTTCACGTCGGCCTGTGCCGCGAGAGGGCGGATTTAGTTGTTTGAGAGAGTGGGGAATATGCTGCTAAAAGGCAAATCCGGGGGACGCGGGAGAACATAACGAACACACCACTTTCATGATTCCGCTCCTTCGCAAAGAAGCAGGTGTAATTATAACTGTCAGATCAAGAATATAAGCAAAGAAAACTTTATCAACACTGGGGGCAATGTTTAGATGTTGACCTGTATGTATTATGTACTATATATATTGTAATGAAACAGCAGGGAGCAGGTCTCGAACCCTCGACCTCCTAGCCCGAGGTCCGGTGCGCTATCAATTGTGCCGCAAAAGCATGTTCGTGCAGCAGAGTCGATATCCGCGCTTATAAACCCAGGGTCGTTACACTACTCCCTCCTTTCAAAGAGCGCGTCCTCGCGCTATCTTGCGACTCTACGTCTTACAGGAACGCGCTCACCGGCCAAGCACACGCACTGTCGTGGATGCAAGGTCCGATCACTTCTGACACCAGTGTAATAAAACAGCAGGGAGCAGGTCTGGAACCCTCGACCCCCTAGCCCGAGGTCAGGCGCGCTATCGACTGTGCCGCAAAAGCATGCTCGTGGGGCAGAGTCGATTTCCGTGCCTATGAACCCAGGGTCGTTACAATATATATATATCACACACACTGCATTTGTGTGTGTGTGTGCATATATATACAAACAAAATATTTTTTTTGTGAAGTCCGTACCTCTGCGTCTTCATAGCTAATGAGGTCATGGTAGCTAATCACACAAATAAATAAGTGCACAGGCATAAAAATTGGCAGAATTTACCCGAAAGTCTACTAAAGAGTGACTTTGTCGTCATGTTTATTGGCTATTTACATCGTTTTGTTCACACGCTAGGTTGTTTTTTAATGTTAGTTTGAGCTTGGGGATGTCTGTAGCAGAGGAGGCTGGTTGGAGGAGCTATAGGAAGACGGGCTCATTGTAATGGATTACATGGAACATAAGTGGTTTCCATAAATGTGATGTGTTTGACTCGTTTTCATTGATGGCATTACAATGAGCCCGTCCTCCTATAGCTCCTCCCACCAACGTCCTCTGTTCTGTAGTCACAGCAGGAGTCAAGGGTGGTTTTAAAATACACTGCTCAAAAAAATAAAGGGAACACTTAAACAACACAATGTAACTCCAAGTCAATCACACTTCTGTGAAATCAAACTGTCCACTTAGGAAGCAACACTGATTGACAATACATTTCACATGCTGTTGTGCAAATGGAATAGACAAAAGGTGGAAATTATAGGCAATTAGCAAGACACCCCCAAAAAAGGAATGGTTCTGCCAGGTGGTGACCACACACCACTTCTCAGTTCCTATGCTTCCTGGCTGATGTTTTGGTCACTTTTGCTGGTGGTGCTCTCACTCTAGTGGTAGCATGAGACGGAGTCTACAACCCACACAAGTGGCTCAGGTAGTGCAGCTCATCCAGGATGACACATCAATGCGAGCTGTGGCAAAAAGGTTTGCTGTGTCTGTCAGCGTAGTGTCCAGAGCATGGAGGCGCTACCAGGAGACAGGCCAGTACATCAGGAGACGTGGAGGAGGCCGTAGAAGGGCAACAACCCAGCAGCAGGACCGCTACCTCTACCAAAGCACACAGATTCATGCGTCGCTCCTCTTTTCAGTTCGCTACAGCTAGCGACTCGAACGAGCTGAAAAAAAAACACTAAAACTGGACAGTTTTATCTCAATCTCTTCATTCAAAGACTCAATTATGGACACTCTTACTGACAGTTGTGGCTGCTTTGTGTGATGCATTGTTGTCTCTACCTTCTTGCCCTTTGTACTGCTGTTGTCTGTGTTCAATAATGTTTGTACCATGTTTTGTTCTGCTACCATGTTGTGCTGTTGCCATGCTGTGTTGCTACCATGTTGTTGTCATGTTGCTACTGTAACGGATGTGAAATGGCTAGCTAGTTAGCGGTGGTGCGCGCTAATAGCGTTTCAATCGGTTACGTCACTCGCTTTGAGACCTTGAAGTAGTGGTTCCCCTTGCTCTGCAAGGGCCGCGGCTTTTGTGGAGCGATGGGTAACGACGCTTCGTGGGTGACTGTTGATGATGTGTGCAGAGGGTCCCTGGTTCGCGCAGGGGTCGGGACGAGGGGACGGACGTAAAGTTATACTGTTACACTACCATGCTGTGTTATCATGTGTTGCTGCCATGCTATGTTGTTGTTGTCTTGGATCTCTCCTTATGTAGTGTTGTGGTGTTTCTCTTGTCGTGATGTGTGTTTTGGAGGCATTTTGCCTTTTGGTAGGCCGTCACTGTAAATAAGAATTTGTTCTTGACTGACTTGCCTAGATAAATAAATAATTGGGAATCTTTCAATGCATGTATCTCTAAAATGCTTTCGGGTAAAGTTCAAAAAATGATATCAGATGCCCAACCTCCATTCTTATAACAATAAGATAATACACCAGGTAAAACTGTGTATTGTACTTTTTACCAATAGCATTTGTCACAAAATGGTTCTAGAAGGTCAGCAGTGTTTTTGTGTCTAAAGTGTTGTATCAATATCCTATTTTTTATTTGTTCTATTTACAGATTGATATGGGACTAGACCAGTCCTCCTCAGGATTGTGAGACCTCCTCTCTGAGAGTTATAATGAGTTATCAGGGGGCTGAGGGTGGAGCCATCCATAAAGAAAGACATAAGGATGGGTCACCGTACAAGGATCTTGATGAGACCATGGACCCTGATATGAAGAGGTGGGTGTGTCCATTTAAGCATGTTTCCAATTCAGTTATTAGGATGAATGTTTATTATTATATTTATTAGTAATTACAGGTATTATTAGCAAGGTATGGTAATAGATTTTTTAAAAATGTTGTGGGTCGTCAATCTGTTTTGGAATGCATTTCAAATTCGACTGTATGCTATCGTCTAATGGTGGAACTCAGTTTCCCCTAATTAATCCAGAGTATGCACTGCAGTCTTTCATTTCCATCAAACTAATACTCTCTTTGTTCACCATATCACTATCAGAAAAGTTCTCAGAAGCTAAAGCTGCGCTACAAATCCTCTCTGTTCACAGTGTCCATGTGCATAAGACAGACTTTCCTACACCCAGCTGGAAGTCCACTAGAACACTGGAGAGTGACAGAGAGCTAAGGTGTTCTAATTATAATTAGTTGTGTATCTGATGTTTTCTTTCTTGACTACCTCACAATTCACAGTTGAGTCACAGTTTTTTAAAAATGTTTTATTAAAAATGTGAGTACCTTTTTTTTAATGTTCACAGCATTTTGATGAATCTCCATCTACGTTCAGCTAGTCATATGTCTATGAGTGTCCAGAGTGCCCAGTCAGGGAATTCAAGCAGAGACCCAAGTGATGATGGAGACCAAATCATGGATGAAAGGTAAACCAGTACAACCTATGCAGAGCTGTATGACATAGTACACCCATATATAACATAGACCTATATATAACATGTATGACATAGTAGACCTATATATAACATGTATGACATAGTAGACCTATATATAACATGTATGACATAGTAGACCTATATATAACATGTATGACATAGTATACCTATATATAACATAGACCTATATATAACATGTATGACATAGTATACCTATATATATAACATGTATGACATAGTAGACCTATATATAACATGTATGACATAGTAGACCTATATATAACATGTATGACATAGTATACCTATATATAACATAGACCTATATATGACATGTATGACAAAGTATACCTATATATATAACATGTATGACATAGTAGACCTATATATAACATGTATGACATAGTAGACCTATATATAACATGCATGACATAGTAGACCTCTATGTAACATGTATAACACGTGTGGCTGTTTAATGTACAGTAAGTTTGATTGAATTGTGGGACTTTCTTTTACTGCTTGCAGGATCCACCAGGAGACATCAATGTCACCAACCCCCAGTTGTCTATCAATGAAGAGTGACACATCTATGTCTACCCCACTTTTCTTCAAGGAGGGAGACTTAACTAAAAGACAGGAGTGAGATGATAAATTTTCTTTATGGCATTTTATACAATTTGACGTAATTAATTAACTAACTGTTGTTGATTGTAATAGGCTATATTTAACTATGGACATAGCTGTGGGAAGTAGGGGGTTGTGGAGGTGCTGCAGCACCCCACGATAAATTGAAATATTTCCAAAATTATAAATAATTTCCCCCCTAATTGTATTACTCCTGTCTGAACAGACAAATACAATCAAAATGTTTTAAATCTTTAATTTACAATCTGTAGAATCTATGAGAATAGAAAGGTTCAGAACGTTTGTAAACATCACAGCGCAGTTGAAAAATATAAGGCAAATAGAAATCAAAACTGGATGGCGTTCATTGATAGATTGGAGGGGTTGAGGGTAGCTGAAAGGAATATATATTTTTAAGATAACTATTGTAAAATATACTATGTTCGTAAAATGTATATAGTATGTATAAGCTGGAAGTATTTGTATTTGTATTTTTTATGGATCCCCATTAGTTCCTACCAAGACAGCAGCTACTCTTCTTGGGGTCCATCAAAATGAAGGCAGTTAGAAGCCTAAGTATTGTTTTCCATTAGTTTACTCCAATTAGAGGGGTGGTAGGGTTAGGGGAACATAAAAATATATATCTATATTTAAAAAATATATATTACCAAAAACATATATGAGGGATTGGAAATTATGTAGACAATGGAAGCTACAATCTCTCTGCAATTGTCACACCCTGGAATTTGTTATATTGATTTTCTTTATTAGTTTAGTTAGGTCAGGGTGTGACATGGGGGATGTTTGTGTGTTTTGTCTAGTTTAGGGTGTGTGTATTGTTTAGGGGGTTTTGTAGTATGTGTGGGGTTGTGCTCAGTGTAGGTGTTTAGGAAAGTCTATGGTTGCCTGGTTTGGTTCTCAATCAGAGACAGCTGTTTATTGTTGTCTCTGATTGGGAGCCATATTTAAGGCAGCCATAGGCTTTAGGTGTTTGTGGGTAATTGTCTATGTTGAACGTTAGTAGCTTGTGTGTGCACTTTCGTTTATAGCTTCACGGTCGTTTATTGTTTTGTTAGTTTTGTAAGAGTGTTTCGTGTTACATCTTCGTCTAATAAAAGGAAGATGTATGTCTCTCACGCTGCGCCTTGGTCCGCTTATTATGACGATAGTGACAGCAATATTCCAAACGATCTACCCCCTAAATAAAAAAATGAAACCATTAAAAAAACTACACTAGAGAGCATAATTTAGCCACAGAGGATCAATAGCTTAAAAAAATTTCTTCTAAAAAAATTAAGACATGTAGCTAGCTAGCTAGCTAGCTAAACAATGAACCATAATACCAGCTCATGACGTTACTACCATGCATGAATCTGCAGGTAGTTAACCAACCAGGTTCAATGTTAGCTGGCTAACCTTAGGCTATAACTGGTTAAGCAAATAGCTCTGAGATACAAATATTAAGATCATACACGTAACGTTAGCTAGCGAGCCAACCAGCTAACATTAGCTAGCTAACAGTATACTTTAAAATGAAACCACTTTCTCCAAATTAGAAACGTGTAATATCTGAAAATGTATCAAGCTAGACTATCTCACCCGTATACATCGATGGACACGTCTCCTGTCAGATGCCATGGTTGCCCTTAGTTTGAAGATGTAATCCGGAGACAGGTGATTTCTCCATCTCCTTAGCTATCATACTCGAATTCCACTGATTTCAAAACTCGGCCCTCCAGAAAGTGGAGAGCATACACATAATGTTAGCTAGCTAACGGTACACTTTAACTTGACATTAGGCTTATGCAGTTTTGCTATGGAAACATAACATGTTAGAGAGGATTACCTAGACGTACTGACCAGGTCAAATAGACAGAAGCTTGCAATATGACAGACAAATCCAAACTCATCTCTCGCCATGTCCAGCCCGCTCATTATCTCAGCCAATCATGGCTAGCAGGAAGGTTGCTCGCTTTTTCTGTGGCTAAACCAACTAGGCTGGTAATTTAACACTTTTTTTCGTTAATACATTTGTTATTAAGGCACATGAAAGTTCACATGTTCGAGAAGGCATTTTTGCCACAAAAAATATACTTTATTTTCAAATGTCTCTCCTGTGAAGTAGTGACCCGCGATATACGTCTAGTTTCCTGAGACGAGTCACATATTCAAACCTTGTCTCTGATTTGTAAGCACATTTAAATCAGGACTGAGACTAGACAACTCAGGAACACTCAACACCACTTGGAAAGCCATTCTAGTGTGTCTTTGGAATATCAACTTGTTTTATTGTCTCGCTGCAAATAAAACTCAATCCCAAGATTAGGTTTTCTGTTAAGGCTGTCGCTTTCCTCATCCTCGGATGAGGTGAGGAGAGAAGGATCTTCAGACCAAAATGCGGAGTCAGGGAAATAAGCCATCTTTATTACAAATACGACGGCCACTAAACAAAACAAAACACTTTCAAAACTTACACAAAATAACAAAACGGAACGAACGGAACCTGAACATAAACTTACATCGACAAACGTAAACTCACGAACAGGAACGTTACATCGAAACGTACGAACAGCCAAACAGCCCCGATAGTGAATAACATCGAACACAACGAAGACATCACAGGAGACAATCACCCACAAACAAACAGTGAGAATGCCCTACCTAAATATGACTCTTAATTAGAGGCAAACGCAAACCACCTGCCTCTAATCAAGAGCCATACCAGGCAAACCAAAACCAACATAGAAACAGATAACATAGACTGCCCACCCAAAACACATGCCCTGACCATAAACACATAAAAACAACATAAAACAGGTCAGGACTGTTACAGTACCCCCCCCTCAAGGTGCGCACGCCGGGCGCACCAGCACAAAGTCCAGGGGAGGGTCCGGGTGGGCAGTTGACCACGGTGGTGGTTCCGGCTCAGGACGCTGTCCCCATACCACCATAGTCACTCCCCTCTTCTGTCTACCCCTTCTAATGACCACCCTAACACTACCCTCCCCTAAATAAACGGCCAGCACCGGAACAAGGGGCAGCACCGGGACAATGGGCAGCACCGGGACAAGGGGTAGCACCGGGACAAGGGGCAGCACCGGAACAAGGGGCAGCACCAGGATAAGGACCAGCACCGGGACAAGGGGCAGCACCGGGACAAGGGGCAGCACCGGGACAAGGGGCAGCACCGGGACAAGGGGCAGCACCGGGACAAGGGGCAGCACCGGGACAAGGGGCAGCACCGGGACAAGGGGCAACACCGGGACAAGGGGCAACACCGGGACAAGGGGCAACACCGGGACAAGGGGCAACACCGGGACAAGGGGCAGATCCCGGCTGAAGGACTCTGGCAGGTCCTGTTTGGACGGCTCTGGCAGGTCCTGGCTGGACGGCTCTGGCAGGTCCATGCAGGCTGACGGCTCTCGACACTCATGGCAGACTGACGGCTCTCTACGCTCATGGCAGGCTGACGGCTCTCGACGCTCATGGCAGGCTGACGGCCCTCGACGCTCATGGCAGGCTGACGGCTCTCGACGCTCATGGCTCTCTGACGGCTCTGGCTGCTCATGGCTCTCTGACGGCTCTGGCTGCTCATGGCTCTCTGACGGCTCTGGCTGCTCATGGCTCTCTGACAGCTCTGGCTGCTCATGGCTCTCTGACAGCTCTGGCTGCTCATGGCTCTCTGACGGCTCTGGCTGCTCATGGCTCGCTGGCGGCTCTGGCAGATCCTGTCTGGTTGGCGGCTCTGGCAGATCCTGTCTGGTTGGCGGCTCTGGCAGATCCTGTCTGGTTGGCGGCTCTGGCAGATCCTGTCTGGTTGGCGGCTCTGGCAGATCCTGTCTGGTTGGCGGCTCTGGCAGATCCTGTCTGGTTGGCGGCTCTGGCAGATCCTGTCTGGCGGGCGGCTCTGGCAGATCCTGTCTGGCGGGCGGCTCTAGCGGCTCCTGTCTGGCTGACGGCTCTAGCGGCTCCTGTCTGGCGGATGGCTCTGTAGGCTCATGGCAGACGGGCGGCTTTGCAGGCTCATGGCAGACGGGCGGCTTTGCAGGCTCCTGGCAGACGGATGGCTCAGATGGCGCTGGGGA
Organism: Salvelinus fontinalis; assembly: GCF_029448725.1. Classification (NCBI taxonomy): domain Eukaryota; kingdom Metazoa; phylum Chordata; class Actinopteri; order Salmoniformes; family Salmonidae; genus Salvelinus; species Salvelinus fontinalis. Next base: position 52,363,447 of record NC_074680.1, read on the forward strand.
GACGGATGGCTCAGATGGCGCTGGGGAGACGGATGGCTCAGATGGCGCTGGGGAGACGGATGGCTCAGATGGCGCTGGGGAGACGGATGGCTCAGATGGCGCTGGGGAGACGGATGGCTCAGATGGCGCTGGTGAGACGGATGGCTCTGGCCGGATACGGCGCACTGTAGACCTGGTGCGTGGTGCCGGAACTGGAGGCACCGGGCTAAGGATAAGCACCTTCCTACTAGTGCGGGGAGCAGGAACAGGGCACACTGTATTCTCAAAGCCTACTCTATCCCTGATGCGTGGTACCGGCACTGGTGACACCGGGCTGAGGACAAGCACATCAGGATTAGTAGGGGGAGAAGATACAGTGTGTTTAGGGCTCTGGAGACGCACTGGTAGCTTAGTGCGTGGTGCCGGAACTGGAGGCACCGGGCTAGATACACGCACTACAGGGAGAGTGCGTGGAGGAGGAACAGGGCTCAGGATACGCACTGGTAGCCTAGTGCATAGTGTAGACACTGTAGGTACTAGGCTGGGGCGGGGAGGTAGTGCCGGAAATACCGGACCGTGGAGGCGTACTGGCACTCTTGAGCATTGAACCTGCCCAACCTTACCTGGTTGAATGCTCCCGGTTGCCCGACCAGTGCGGGGAGGTGGAATAACCCGCACCGGCCTATGTAGGCGAACCGGGGAAACCATGCGTAAGGCAGGTGCCATGTATGCCGGCCCGAGGAGACGCACTGGAGACCAGACGCGTTGAGCCGGCCTCATGACACCTGGCTCAATACCCAATCTAGCCCTACCAGTGCGGGGAGGTGGAATAACCCGCACTGGGCTATGCACTCGTACAGGAGACACCGTGCGCTCTACTGCGTAACACGGCGCCTGCCCGTACTCCCGCTCTCCACGGTAAGCCCGGGAAATGGGCGCAGGTCTCCTACCTGCCCTTGGCCCACTATCTCCTAGCCCCCTCCCAATAAATTTTTGGGAATTACTTACGGGCTTTTTTGGCTTCCGTGCCAGACGCGTTCCCTCATAGCTCCGGTTCCTCTCTCCGGTAGCCTCCGCTCTCCTCAGTGCCTCCAGCTGTTCCCATGGGAGGCGATCTCTACCAGCTAGGATCTCCTCCCATGTGTAGACACCCTTTCCATCCAAAACATTGTCCCATGTCCATTGCTCCTTTCTCTCCTGTCCCTTACTCCGTTTAGTTTCCCTTTGCCGCTTGGTCTTAGCGTGGTGGGTGATTCTGTTAAGGCTGTCGCTTTCCTCATCCTCGGATGAGGTGAGGAGAGAAGGATCTTCAGACCAAAATGCGGAGTCAGGGAAATAAGCCATCTTTATTACAAATACGACGGCCACTAAACAAAACAAAACACTTTCAAAACTTACACAAAATAACAAAACGTAACGAACGGAACCTGAACATAAACTTACATCGACAAACGTAAACTCACGAACAGGAACGTTACATCGAAACGTACGAACAGCCAAACAGCCCCGATAGTGAATAACATCGAACACAACGAAGACATCACAGGAGACAATCACCCACAAACAAACAGTGAGAATGCCCTACCTAAATATGACTCTTAATTAGAGGCAAACGCAAACCACCTGCCTCTAATCAAGAGCCATACCAGGCAAACCAAAACCAACATAGAAACAGATAACATAGACTGCCCACCCAAAACACATGCCCTGACCATAAACACATAAAAACAACATAAAACAGGTCAGGACTGTTACATTTTCAGAAGACTGAATTCAGTTTTCCTCTAACTTTTTATCTGGGCTTTGCTCCTTTCATATTTCTTCTGATCCTAACAAACTCCCAAATTGCTGCCTGTGACAAACATACCCATAGCATGATGCTGCCACCACAATACTTGAAAACACAAAGGGATCAACAATATTGCATTCACTCCATATTACTGGCCTGTGTGACAAAGTGAAAAGAAGGAACCCTGTGTGAAAAAAGGCTGTTAAGTAATACTATAAGGTAACACGGCAAAAACATGTACTTTTTGCCCTAAATAAAAAAATATAGGGTTGGGTCAAATCCAATACAACACAACAGAGTGAAAACCTAATATTGTGGTGGCAGCATCATGTTATGGGTTAATCGTGTAGATTCTCCTCTAAGAATGGTCCAAACCTCATGTCTCTTTCATAATCCATTAAAAAGTTATTGACGTTTTAAACCTTGTAGGATGGGTAGAATTTGGGTGGCTAAGTCAATGGAGGCCATGGTAAAAAACATGGTAGAGAATATTAGAATTAAGTCTTACTGACTTGCTCACCGTTGAACATGTCATCTTTCTATTCAAATCCGGAGGGCATTAAACAATATAAAGTAAGATAGATAAAGATTTTGAGGACATGTATTATTTTTATATTTTAGTACACGCTTTTCATATTAATGTGAAATTCCTGTTCTTTTTCAAAGATTTCTCACAAAACCAGCATATCTCTGTGAAATGTCAACGAAGCACTGAGCACACTTTTATTTATTTTTTATTTTATTTCACCTTTATTTAACCAGGTAGGCTAGTTGCGAACAAGTTCTCATTTGCAACTGCGACCTGGCCAAGATAAAGCATAGCAGTGTGAACAGACAACAACACAGAGTTACACATGGAGTAAACAATAGACAAGTCAATAACATGGTAGAAAAAAGAGAATCTATATACAATGTGTGCAAAAGGCATGAGGTAGGCAATAAATCGAATAATTACAATTTAGCAGATTAACACTGGAGTGATAAATCATCAGATGATCATGTGCAAGAAGAGATACTGGTGTGCAAAAGAGCAGGAAAGTAAATAAATAAAAGCAGTATGGGGGTGAGGTAGGTAAATTGGGTGGGTAGTTTACAGATGGACTATGTACAGCTGCAGCGATCGGTTAGCTGCTCGGATAGCAGATTTTTAAAGTTGTTGAGGGAGATAAAAGTCTCCAACTTCAGAGATTTTTGCAATTCGTTCCAGTCGCAGGCAGCAGAGAACTGGAAGGAAAGGCGTCCAAATGAGGTTTTGGCTTTAGGGATGATCAGTGAGATACACCTGCTGGAGCGCGTGCTACGGGTGGGTGTAGCCATCGTGACCAGTGAACTGAGATAAGGCGGCACTTTACCTAGCATAGCCTTGTAGATGACCTGGAGCCAGTGGGTCTGACGACGAACATGTAGCGAGGGCCAGCCGACTAGGGCATACAGGTCGCAGTGGTGGGTCGTATAAGGTGCTTTAGTAACAAAACGGATGGCACTGTGATAAACTGCATCCAGTTTGCTGAGTAGAGTATTGGAAGCTATTTTGTAGATGACATCGCCGAAGTCGAGGATCGGTAGGATAGTCAGTTTTACTAGGGTAAGTTTAGCGGCGTGAGTGAAGGAGGCTTTGTTCCGGAATAGAAAGCCGACTCTAGATTTGATTTTGGATTGGAGATGTTTGATATGAGTCTGGAAGGAGAGTTTGCAGTCTAGCCAGACACCTAGGTACTTATAGATGTCCACATATTCTAGGTCGGAACCGTCCAGGGTGGTGATGCTAGTCGGGCGTGCCGTCTGCGTAGAGGTGGATCAGGGAATCGCCCGCAGCAAGAGCAACATCATTGATGTATACAGAGAAAAGAGTCGGCCCGAGAATTGAACCCTGTGGTACCCCCATAGAGACTGCCAGAGGACCGGACAACATGCCCTCCGATTTGACACACTGAACTCTGTCTGCAAAGTAGTTGGTGAACCAGGCAAGGCAGTCATTAGAAAAACCGAGGCTATTGAGTCTGCCGATAAGAATATGGTGATTGACAGAGTCGAAAGCCTTGGCCAGGTCGATGAAGACGGCTGCACAGTAATGTCTTTTATCGATGGCGGTTATGATATCGTTTAGTACCATGAGCGTGGCTGAGGTGCACCCGTGACCGGCTCCTAAACCGGATTGCACAGCGGAGAAGGTACGGTGGGATTCGAGATGGTCAGTGATCTGTTTGTTGACTTGGCTTTCGAAGACCTTAGCTAGGCAGGGCAGGATGGATATAGGTCTGTAACAGTTTGGGTCCAGGGTGTCTCCCCCTTTGAAGAGGGGGATGACAGCGGCAGCTTTCCAATCCTTGGGGATCTCAGATGATACGAAGGAGAGGTTGAACAGGCTGGTAATAGGGGGTGCGACAATGGCGGCGGACAGTTTCAGAAATAGGGGGTCCAGATTGTCAAGCCCAGCTGATTTGTATGGGTCCAGGTTTTCCAGCTCTTTCAGAACATCTGCTATCTGGATATGGGTAAAGGAGAAGCTGGGGAGGCTTGGGCGAGTAGCAGCGGGGGGGGCGGGGCTGTTGGCCAAGGTTGGAGTCGCCAGGTGGAAGGCATGGCCAGCCATTGAGAAATGTTTGTTGAAGTTTTCGATTATCACGGACTTATCAGTGGTGACCGTGTTATCTAGCCTCAGTGCAGTGGGCAGCTGGGAGGAGGTGCTCTTGTTTTCCATGGACTTTACAGTGTCCCAGAACTTTTTGGAGTTAGAGCTACAGGATGCAAATTTCTGCTTGAAAAAGCTGGCCTTTGCTTTCCTGACTGACTGCGTGTATTGGTTCCTGACTTCCCTGAACAGTTGCATATCACGGGGGCTCTTCGATGCTATTGCAGTTCGCCACAGGATGTTTTTGTGCTGGTCGAGGGCAGTCAGGTCTGGAGTGAACCAAGGGCTATATCTGTTCTTGGTTCTGCATTTTTTGAACGGAGCATGCTTGTCTAATATGGTGAGGAAGTAACTTTTAAAGATTGACCAGGCATCCTCAACTGACGGGATGAGGTCAATATCCTTCCAGGGTACCCGGGCCAGGTCGATTAGAAAGGCCTGCTCGCAGAAGTGTTTCAGGGAGCGTTTGACAGTGATGAGGGGTGGTCGTTTGACCGTGGACCCGTGGCGGATACAGGCAATGAGGCAGTGATCGCTGAGATCTTGATTGAAGGGCAAGTTGGTCAGGATAATGTCTATTAGGGTGCCCATGTTTACGGATTTAGGGTTGTACCTGGTGGGTTCCTTGATGATTTGTGTGAGATTGAGGGCATCAAGCTTAGATTGTAGGACTGCCGGGGTGTTAAGCATATCCCAGTTTAGGTCACCTAACAGAACAAACTCTGAAGCTAGATGGGGAGCAATCAATTCGCAGATGGTGTCCAGGGCACAGTTGGGAGCTGAGGGGGGTCGGTAGCAGGCGGCAACAGTGAGAGACTTATTTCTGGAGAGATTAATTTTTAAAATTAGAAGTTCGAACTGTTTGGGCATAGACTTGGAAAGTATGACAGAACTTTGCAGGCTATCTCTGCAGTAGATTGCAACTCCTCCCCCTTTGGCAGTTCTATCTTGACGGAAAGTGTTATAGTTGGGTATGGAAATCTCAGAGTTTTTGGTGGCCTTCCTAAGCCAGGATTCAGACACGGCAAGGACATCAGGGTTGGCAGAGTGTGCTAAAGCGGTGAGTAAGGCAAACTTAGGGACGAGGCTTCTGATGTTGACATGCATGAGGCCAAGGCTTTTTCGATCACAGAAGTCAACAAATGAGGGTGACTGGGGACATGCAGGGCCTGGGTTTACCTCCACATCACCCGAGGAACAGAGGAGTAGTAGGATGAGGGTGCGGCTAAAGGCTATCAAAACTGGTCGCCTAGAGCGTTGGGGACAATGAATAAAAGGAGCAGATTTATGGGCGTGGTAGAATAGATTCTGGGCATAATGTGCAGACCAGGGTATGGTGGGGCACGGGTACAGCGGAGGCAAGCCCAGGCACTGGGTGATGATAAGAGAGGTTGTATCTCTGGACATGCTGGTCTCAATGGGTGAGGTCACCACATGTGTGGGGGGTGGGACAAAGGAGGTATCAGAGGTACGGAGAGTGGAACTACGGGGTCCATTGCAAACCAAAACAATGATAACTAGCCTGAACAACAGTATGCAAGGCATATTGATATTTGAGAGAGACATACAATAAGGCATAAAGTGATTGCAGGTCATGATTGGGAGAGCTAGCTAAAACAGCAGGTGAGATAACAGCAGCTAGTCAGCTAACACAGCAACAGAAGGTAAAAATGGCGACGACTGGGCAGAGAGGGTCGGATTAACTACACACAGATCCTGAGTTAAGGCACAGAGCCGACAGATAAAACACAAATAAACAGAATGGAGTACCGTGAATTAATGGACAGTCAAGCAGGCATCAGCTATGTAGCCAAGTGATCATAGTGTCCAGGGGGCAGCCGTAGATGGAGTAGTGAGGCCTCCACTAAGCTAGCACGTGTTTAAAGTTAGTAGCCCGGGGGGGTGGTCTGCTCAGACGGAGGGGGTCTGCTCAGACGGAGGCCGGTTGAGGGCACGTCTGCAAACCAGACGTGGTCGTGTCGACAGAGAATCCAAGCCGGATAGCGATGGCGAAAGAGAGGTTGTGAATTGTAGAATTGTGTTTGCTAACTGGTGCTAGCTTCCTGGCTGCGCTAGCTGCAAGATAAGCTAGCAGTTAGCAGACCGGGGCAGGCAAGTTAGCCTTTGGGGGACGTCGCGATGGGGGGGAAGTCTGTTTTTGCCTCTTCGTGCGGTGACGTCGATAGACCAGTCGTGGAATTAGTAGGGTTCCAGGTAGCTCTAGGTAGCTAACAGGCCTAGTAGGTTAGCAGAATGGGCCTTCAGCGGTCGTCACGCCTGAGGGGCCTGTTGGAGTCCCCGGGCAGATTATGTCGGTATTCCAGTCGTAGAGGATAGGCGGGGTTCCGTGCTCCGTACCGGCAGTAAATGGGTCCGGGTCTTGTAGCCCAGGAGTGGGCTTCAGTGGGTGCACAGGAGCCCTAGCCAATTAGCTTCAGGCTAATTGGTGCCTGCTCCGGTGCCTGCTCCGGGATGGAAACGCTAGCCAGGAGTGGTCACCCGGGATTGTGGTTAGCTAGTTGCGAAGATCCAGATGAAAATGTTCAGAGTTTGCGGTAGGAATCCGGGGATATGGAGAGAAATAGGTCCGTTATGCTCTGGTTTTAGTCACGTTGTTCGAACTAGCGAGAGCTTTCCGAGCTAAAGGTTAGCTGATGACCGCTAGCAATGGTTTGCTAACTGATAGCTGGAAGGCAGTTAGCTGGCTATCTTCAGTAGATGGATTCCAGATCAGAAGTAAATAGAAATACTTTAGAAAAAAGCAGATTCACGCCACATTGGGTGAGGCGGGTTGCAGGAGAGTATTTAGAAGTTGAGGTTTAAGAAAGTATTTTTAAAAGATATGCGAAGAAAAAGATGTAAAAAGATATATACAAGGGACACGGGACACGACAGGACAAAGACGTCTACACTGCTACACCGTCTTGGAAGACACAGCAGGCTTTTTATTTTTTACATTTTTTACATGCTTTTTACATTTAATTCAGATTGTGTCATGTAAATTTTTCTTTTTGCAACCCACGGAAGCAACCAGATGACCACCACAACATGTAAAATTCTAAAAACTTGCTAAGTATAAGTGGCAGTGCTCTGACAGCAGAGGTCGGTGCTTATTTTAAGGTCATAGTGGTGATTTTAGCATGTAAATCTTGGTGGGGCAAATGGTAGATGCATTCCAGCAAAGCCACTACACAACACAACACTAAACAATACATGAATTGCACTATAACTGTGACAAACGGTGCCGGCAAACTGTTAGGGCCTACATAAAGCTGTCAGCAGAGTCCCAACACCTTACCACTGCTACACCTGGCTACCAGCGAAGCCTTGTCTGACAGCCTCATTTACTGCCTTTAAAAAACATAGCTGATATGGCTGACTTGCCTAAAGACATGTAGGTTCTGCTGACAATTGAGATGTACAAACTATGGCATAACGGGATGACGAGCGGATCAGAGGCAATCCGTAATTTCGTTTAAGACATTAATGAGCTAGGATGGATGTAGTCAATATAACTGTTTGTTCAGCACTTCTGAAATGTACTACAACAGAATTCAGAATTCTTACAGTGTACTCCCTGTGCACCAACCCAAAACTGTAGGATAAATAAAGGGGATATATAAGCAGACAAGGAAAGTTCTAACAATATTCGATGAGGACATTTCTCTTAAACAGGCTATAGGCTAAATGTGCACCACCAAGTCAGAACAGTAAGCTAAGTTATGAGGTGAAAAGGGAGCAAATTATTAGGGTGAGGCACATGGGCTACTAACAGCTTACTACACAACATACACTTAGTATTACTTTCTTAGCTACAGTATACATATCTACCTGGCATATTACATCATTTATGCAGCAGCATACAAGACATTTTTGGACTCAACTTGTTGTGCTGTGCTCACTTGAACAGGAAGGTGGCGTGGAGGTCCTTTTTGTGAGCTGTAGAAAGAGGGCTGAAATCCTGACTTGAAATTCAGAGTTGGATGACCGCTCAAAATTATTTTCCGTATTTTCCCAGTCAAATCTAGTTTGTCTTGAACTCACTGAAGTCTTTCATGGCCCATGGTGTTACCTCCTTTTTTCATGATATCCAATTGGTAGTTACGATCTTGTCTCATCGCTGAAATTCCCCTATGGGCTCGGCGAAGGTCGAGAGCCAAGCCGCACTGCTTATTGACACACTGCTCGCTTAACACCAAAGCCAGCCCCACCAATCTGTCGGAGGAAACACTGTTGAACTGATCAAATCAAATCAAATTGTATTGGTCACATTCACATTGTTAACAGATGTTATTGCGAGTGTAGCGAAATGCTTATGCTTCTAAACCCGACAGTGCAGCAGTATCTAACAGGTAATATCTAACAATTCCACAACAAAACCTAATACACACAATCTAGTAAATGAATGGGATAAGAATATATAAATATAACATATATAGATGAGCAGTGACAGAGCGGCTAAGATGCAATAGATAGTATAGAATAGATAGTGTAGTATACAGTATATACATATGAGATAAGTAATGTGTTCCATTAATTAAAGTGGCCAATGATATCAAGTCTGTAGGTAGGCAGCCGTCTCTCTGTGTCTGTTTAACAATCTGATGGCCTTGAGATAGAAGCTGTTTTTCAATACTTCTGTCCCAGCTTTGATGCACCTGTACTGACATCGCCTTCTGGATGGTAGCGGGGTGAACAGGCAGTGGCTCGGGTGGTTATTGTCCTTGATTATCTTTTTTTGCCTTCCTGTGACATCGGGTGCTGTAGGTGTCCTGGAGGGCAGGTAGTTTGCCCCGGTGATACGTTGTGCATACCGCACCACCCTCTGGAAAGCCCTGTGATTGTGGGCGGTGCAGTTGGCGTACCAGGCAGTGATATAGCCAGACAGGATGCTCTCAATTGTGTACCTGTAAAAGTTGGTGAGGGTTTTTGGTGACAAGCCAAATTTCTTCACCCTCCTGAGTTTGAAGAGGCGCTGTTGCACCTTCTTCACCACGCTGTCTGTGTGCGTGGACCATATCAGTTTGTCGGTGAAATGTACACCGAGGAACTTAAAGCTTTCCAGCTTCTCCACTGCTCTCCCGTCGATGTGGATAGGGGTGTGCTCTCTTTGCTGTTTCCTGATGTCCACGATCATCTCTTTTGTTTTGCTGACATTGAGTGAGAGGTTATTTTCCTGACACCACACTCCGAGGGCCCTAACCTCCTCCCTGTTTAGGCTGTCTCGTCGTTGTTGGTAATCAAGCCTACCACCGTAGTGTCTGCAAACTTGATGATTGAGTTGGAGGCGTGCATGGCCACACAGTCGTGGGTGAACAGGGAGTACAGGAGGGGGCTGGTAACACACCCTTGTGGGGCCCCAGTGTGGAGGATGAGTAGAGTGGAGAGGGGGGGTCAAGACCCAGGGACTCAAGCTTGATGACGAGTTTGGAGGGTACTATGGTGTTAAATGCTGAGCTGTAGTCAATGAATAGCATTCTTACATAGGTATTCCTCTTGTCCAGATGGGTTAGGGCAGTGTGCAGAGTGATGGCGATTGCATCGTCTGTGGACCTATTGGGGCGGTAAGCAAATTGGAGTGGATCTAGGGTGTCAGGTAGGGTGGAGGTGATATGATCCTTGACTAGTCTCTCAAAGCACTTCATAATGACAGAAGTGAGTGCTACAGGGCGATAGTCATTTAGTTCAGTTATCTTTGCTTTCTTGGGAACAGGAACAATGGTTGCCATCTTGAAACATGTGGGTACAGCAGACTGGGATAGGGATTGATTGAATATGTCCGTAAACACTCCACGCCAGCTGGTCTATGCATGCTCTGAGGACGCAGCTAGGGATGCCGTCTGGGCTGGCAGCCTTGCGAGGGTTAACACGTTTAAATGTTTTACTCACGTCAACCACGGAGAAGGAGACCCCACAGTCTTTGGTAGCGGTTCGCGTCAGTGGAACTGTATTGTCCTCAAATGACCGAAGTCAACTTGCCAGCCACAAGGAGTCGCTAGACCACAATGAGACAAAAACATTCCGGACGGCCAAACCCTCCCCTAACCGGACGACGCTGGGCCAATTGTGCACCGCCTCATTGGCCTCCCGGTCACAGCCGGCTGTAACACATTATCCGCTGGCTGCCCCACCACCACAGAAGGCACTGAGCTAGGCTGAAACACCTTTTGGAGCCGTCTCCCTCAAGAAAGAGACCTTGTTTGTATTGAAGCTTTATTTAACTAGGCAAGTCAGTTAAGAACAAATTCTTATTTACAATGACAGCCTACCCCTGCAAACCCCAGATGACGCTGGGCCAATTGTGCGCCACCCTGAGGGACTCCTAATCACGATGCACATTGGATTTGAACCAGGTACTGCAGTGATGCCTCTTGTAATGAGATGCAGTGTCTTAGACCACTGCACCACTCAGGAGCCCATGTCCCTTAACTGGAATTATGCAGCTTTGTTAACTCAATCATTATAATTTTTTACATTGTTTGCAAACTGATATATGACACATATTAACGCCAACATAACATGCAAAACAGAAGAAAAAAAGTTATGTATATATATTTATATATACACTACTGTACAAAAGTTTGGGGTCACTTAGAAATGTCCTTGTTTTTGAAAGAAAAGCACCTTTTTGTCCATTTAAAATAACATCAAATTGATCAGAAATACAGTGTAGACATTGTTAATGTTGTAAATGACTATTGTAGCTGGAAACTGATGATTTTTAATAGAATATCTACATAATTTAAACATACAACAATACAATACAACAACATGATCCAGCCTAAAAAAAGCATTTACACTCCTCTGCAACAGAGTCTCTGATCAATGTTTTAAATTCATTCAGTGGCACGAACATATCTAGATGAATCATGGATTGTAGACTATTCCATGCCTCTGGTGCACGAGAAGAGAAGGCAGTCTTGCCTAATACTGTGAATTTCCTGGGGACTTTAAGTAGCAACCACCTAGCAGACCGGGTATGGTAACTGCTGGTGGTGAAGGAGACCAGACTACAGAGGTAAAGAGGGAGTTTATTGTCCCTTCACTGAGACCAATGTTACTGAGTCTAGCTAGCAACAATTCATGGTCAACTGAATCAAATGCCTTTGATAAATTCACAAACAGAGCAGCACTATGTTTGCTTTTTATCAAGTGCATTAACCTGTCTGGCTCTGGCGTTTCGCTAGCGGAACTCCTCCCATATTCCACTGAAAAGGCAGAGCGCGAAATTCAAAAGAGATTTTTTTGAAATATTTAACTTTCACACATTAACAAGTCCAATACAGCAAATGAAAGATACACATCTTGTGAATCCAGTCAACATGGCCGATTTTTAAAATGTTTTACAGCGAAAACACCACATATATTTATGTTAGCTCACCACCAAATACAAAAAAGGACAGACATTTTTCACAGCACAGGTAGCATGCACAAAGCCAACCTAACTAACCAAGAACCAACCAAACTAACCAAGAAACAACTTCATCAGATGACAGTCTTATAACATGTTATACAATAAATCTATGTTTTGTTTGAAAAATTTGCATATTTGAGGTATAAATCAGTTTTACATTGCAGCTACCATCACAGCTACCGTCAGAAATAGAACCGAAGCAGCCAGAGTAATTACAGACACCAACGTCAAATACCTAAATACTCATCATAAAACATTTCTGAAAAATTGATGGTGTACAGCAACTTAAAGACAAACATCTTGTGAATCCGGCCAATATTTCAGATTTTTTAAGTGTTTTACAGCGAAAACACAATATAGCATTATATTAGCTTACTACAATAGCCTACCACACTACCGCATTCATTCATCAAGGCATGTTAGCGATAGCAATAGGCACGTTAGCGATAGGGAATAAACCAGCAAAATATATTAATTTTCACTAACCTTCATAAACCTTCATCAGATGACAGTCCTATAACATCAGGTTATACATACACTTATGTTTTGTTCGAAAATGTGCATATTTAGAGCTGTTATACATTGTGCTAACGTAGCATCTTTTTCCCAGAATGTGCGGATATTTTTATGACACTCCAACTATTCTGACCAAATAACTATTCATAAACGTTACTAGAAAATACATGTTGTATAGGAAATGATAGATACACTAGTTCTTAATGCAATCGCCGTGTTAGAATTCTAAAAATAACTTCATTACGACATCCAGCTTAGGTATAGCGAGAGAGTACCCAAAATCTGGGCGCAAACGACTAGTACAACATGTTCGACAGATATATGAAATGGCATCATAAAATGGGTCCTACTTTTGATGATCTTTCATCAGAATGTTGTACAAGGGGTCCTTTGTCGGGAACAATCGTTGTTTGGATTTAGAATGTCCTCTTCTCCAGTCAATTAGCACGGAAAGCTAGCAAAGTGGCGCTAAGCTCTCCTTCCTGAACAAAGGCACACAACGCAACATGCCTAACGTCCCAAATAATTTCAATAATCTAATAAAACTATATTTAAAAAACATACTTTACGATGATATTGTCACATGTATCAAATAAAATCAAAGCCGGAGCCAATTATGTCATCCCCATATTGTTATTTATTTATTTATTGCTCCTTTGCACCCCAGTATCTCTACTTGCACATTCATCTTCTGCACATCTAACACTCCAGTGTTTAATTGCTGAATTATAATTCCTTCGCCACTACGGCCTATTTATTGCCTTACCTCCCTAATCTTACCTCATTTGCACACACTGTATATATATTTTTTTCTATTATGTTATTGACTGTATGTCTTGTTTATCCCATGTGTAACTCTGTGTTGTTGTGTGGCGCACTGCTTTGCTTTATCTTGGCCAGGTCGTAGTTGTAAATGAGAACTTGTTCTCAACTTGCCTACCTGGTTAAATAAAGGTGAAATAAATAAGAAACTGAACCAGCAGATGTGAAGTGCTTGTTAAAAACCCCTTCAACATCGGCTTTATCTTTCACTTCATTAGAATCCATCATTAAATGGTCAGGAAGGCCAGAGGGTACATTAGAACCTGACACTTCCAGAACTTGGTAGGGTTGTTTAGGTTCTCTGTGACTGCATTTAAATAGTAATCTGATTTGAACTTCCTGATCAATCCTTTGCATTTGTTTCTTAGAGCTCTGAAGGAGGCCCAGTCAACAGGAGCATGTGTATGTCTAGCTTGAGCCCAAGAGACATTTCCCTTTGTAATTCATTCTGCCATGTTATCTGCAAACCAGGGATTGTCCCTACCACTGATTAAATATTTCTTCACAGGGGCATGCTTATCAAAAATGGACACAAATTTCATATAAAAATAGTCCCAGGCAGTGTCAACATCAGGAATCAGACTTACTCTGTCAATATTATGGTACAGATCATGTAAGAATGCTTGCTAATCAACTGTCTAAAATGTATTTTAAAAATATGTGGTTTGGCTTTGGTAATTTTTGTATTTCTAACACAAGCAATTGCACAGTGATCACTGACAACATTACAGAATATCCCAGCCGATGTGTATTTGTGAGGGGTCTTCGTTAGAATAATGTCCAATAGAGTTGATTTGTCAGGTGCTCTGGGGTTCAGTCTTGTAGGTGCATTAATTAATTGAGCGAGATTCAGAGAGTCACACAGTTCTTTAAAAGACTCCGATCCCAGTTCAAATCTCCTAAAATAATGAATTGAGTCATTTAACTTGTGCAGGACATCAGAAAGAGAGTGTAGTGCGTCTCCCAAAGCCAAGGGCGGTCTGTAGCAGCCGACTACAGTGATGTGGGAGTCCTTATATACTTTTACTTTAACCGCAAGCAATTCAAAATGTTTGGCTTTGGTAATCAAGAGAATTTCAGAGGTGTAAACTCGGATTTAACATGAATTGCAACCCCTCCTCCTTTACTCATCCGATCAGCTCTAAATCCGTGTACCCATCAATATGAATCGAGTTATTTGACAGAGATTTATTTAGCCAAGTTTCTAATAAAACCATTATATCTGCATTTGTCGTTTTGGCCAAAATTCTAATCATGTCTATTGTTGGAAATAGACTTCTGACATTAACATTCAAAAGGCCAAAACCTGTTATGTTTTTAAAATCATAGGGAGTCGGTAGAGATTGCATGGTATCTACCGGCCCAGGGTTTGGTCGCACGTTACCAGAGATCAACAATAATAGCATAACAATATATCTCAGTTGCCCAATGCGTGAGGACTTGGTGGAGCCAGCACCATTGTCAATAAAACGAACTGAGTCTTTCGACACAGAAAAAAAGTCATTCAATAGTTTGAGATTTTTGAAGTATGCCATCAAGTGTAGGTCCAGTTGTGCTTGAGAGTGGTACACATGTAATTGCAGAGAGAGAACTGGTACACATGTAATTGCAGAGAGAGAACAAGTTCCTGGTGGTATTGACATGATGGTCTCGTCGGAGTGTTTGCAAATTGTAGGGCATAAGGCGAAGATAATTCACTTACCCATTGATCATTCAGCCTATTTAATCCAGGATGGCATTGAGTAAAGAGCAGGCACAGTAACAGATACAACTCTTCTGGGAAGGCTTTCCACTAGATGTTGGAAGATTGCTGCAGGGACTTGCTTCCATTCAGCCACATAGAGCATTAGTGAGGTCGAGCACTGATGTTGGGCGATTAGGCCTGGCTCACATTCGGCATTCCAATTCATCCCAAAGGTGTTCGATGGGGTTGAGGTCAGGACTTTGTGCAAGCCAGTCAAGTTCTTCCACACCAATCTCAACAAACCATTTCTGTTTGGACCTCGATTTGTGCAAGGGGGTTCATTGTCATGCTGAAACAGGAAAGTGCCTTCCCCAAACTGTTGCTACAAGGTGGAAGCACAGAATTGTCTAGAATGCCATTGTATGCTGTAGCGTTAAAACGTCCCTTCACTGGAACTAAGGGGCCTAGCCCGGACCATGAAAAACAGCCCCAGGCCATTATTCCTCCTCCACCAAACTTTACAGTTGGCACTTAGCATTTGGGCCGAAAGCGTTCTCCTGGAATCTCCTGGCCTTATCTTAGGGTTGTGTGCGGCTGCTCGACCATGGAAACCCATTTCACAAAGCTCCCAATGAACAGTTCTTGTGCTGACGTTGCTAGAGTCAGTTTGGAACTCGGTAGTGAGTGTTGCAACAAAAGGTGTTTTTTACGCGCTACACGCTTTAGCATTCGGCGGTCCCGCTCTGTGAGCTTGTGTGACCTACCACTTTGCAGCTGAGCTGTTGTTGCTCCTAGACGTTTCCAATTCACAATAACAGCACTTACAGTTAACCGGGGCAGAAATTTGATGAACTGACTTGTTGGAAAGGTGGCATCCTATGATGGTGCCACGTTGAAAGTCACTTAGCTCTTCAATGAGGCCATTCTACTGCCAAGGTTTGTCTATGGATATTGTATGGCTGTGTGCTAGATTTGATACACCTGTAGCCAAATCCACAAATTTGAAGGGGTGTCCAAATACTTTTGTGTATATATATAGTGTACATGTTTGACTTATAAAGTAAATACATGTTTTCCTCTTAGCATCATCAGGCCAGAGGAGGTGGTCTGTGATGTCTGTGATGAGCTGAAAGCTGTGAAGTTCTGTCTGATCTGCACGCAGTCCTACTGTGAGACCCATGTTAGGAAGCACTACACACTACCTAAACTACAGAGACACACCCTGGTGGAGGTGACTGGAGACTTGGAGGAGAGACTCTGTCAGGAACACCACAGAGCTCTGGAGGTGTTCTGCAGGACAGACCAGAAGCTGATCTGCAGTCAGTGTGTAGTAACAGAACATGAAGGACATGATGTAGTCTATGATGAGATAAAACAAGCAGGAAGACAGGTAGGTTCTGTTCATTTTTTAGTACCTGATGATGCTCTTTAAAGAAGATATTACATTTGATAATGATGATGTTCATAGTAATACAAGCTTTTTCATCGTATGTTCTGGAAAACAACAACAGTGTTTTTCATCAAAATAATGTCTTCTTACTCTGTTTTCAAGACTTTTGATAGAGATCAATGTCAAAGACTAAAGCTGGCCTCAGTTGACGGTAGGTGTACAATCAAGAATTACCCAAACAATGTATTTTCAGACCTTTACATTGTGTTTTTGCCAACATACTGACTCAACTCCAGCCACTTTAAAAATGGGAATTGATGGAAATTATGTAAAAATGTACCACTAGCCACTTTAAACAATGCCACTTAATATAATGTTTACATACCCTACATTACCCATCTCATATGTATATATTGTACTCTATATCATCTACTGCATCTTGCCATCTTTATGTAATACATGTACCACTAGCCACTTTAAACTATGCCACTTTATGTTTACATACCCTACAGTACTCATCTCATATGTATATACCGTACTCTATACCATCTACTGCATCTTGACTATGCCGTTCTGTACCACCACTCATTCATATATCTTTATGTACATATTCTTTATCCCTTTACACTTGTGTGTGTATAAGGTAGTAGTTGTGGAATTGTTAGGTTAGATTACTTGTTGGTTATTACTGCATTGTCGGAACTAGAAGCACAACCATTTCGCTACACTCGCATTAACATTTGCTAACCATGTGTATGTGACTAATATAATTTGATTTGATTTGATTTGATTTGTTCAACAACATACATACAATTTTAAGACCATTTAAAGAGGAAGATGATTTTGTTTAGATTAATAATTCTTATTCCATAATGATTGTATGATTAATATGTTGTTTTCTTTTTAGTGTGTCAGTGCAATTAAAGTAATTATTTTTCTCTTCCATTATTTCTTTAGAAGTACTGCCCCCTCCTGGTGAGATCCAGTTCCTGTCAGTGACATCAGACTCTGTGTCTCTGAGCTGGGGTTCTCCTGAGGGACTGACAGGAGCACAGAATTTCAGTGTAACTTGGGGATGTGATGGGGAAGAGAGGAGCCTGATGGTAGAAGATGGGTGTAATGTTGAAATAGATGGACTCCAGCCTGGTAAAAAGTATCAGTTCAGTGTGGCTACAGAGGGAGAAGACGGCAGACAAAGCAGATGGGTCTCAGCATCTGTATTTACTGGTACAGTAACTTGAGTTTGTTTTTGATTATGTGCTTCTAAGGATGTAGTTTTTCATGTGATGCCCAAACAATAAATTATCTATAGGCCTATGCTATATTTTGTTTCATCAAACATATTATATTTCTTCCTAGTGGTCCCAGCACCCAGGGACTTACAAATAAACCAGTCAGGAGCGACCTCCTTCACTGTCAGTTGGACCAAGGCTGAAGAATTGGAGAATGTCCCACAACGCTTTCTCATATCCTACTGCAGCCCGGGATCAGAGACCCGAGCAGCCAATACTGAGGACTCCTACAGAACTCTCTCTGGCCTGCTACCTGGTACTCAGTACACCATCAGTGTCTCAACTGTGTTGAACAATGGGAAACAGAGCAAACCTCTCTCTACAACCATCTGTACAAGTAAGCCTCATACCGACTCACTTCACTTCTGGGGGGCGGAATTGGACAAATCTGAACTAGACTGAACCTTTTTCCTGAAGAGAATTTATGTGCTTGTTTCAGCTGTCTAAAGTATTTGTATGGTAGTCTAAGAAGTTTAGATTTTATATTGTTGGAGCCTAGTGTTATAACATGTAGGCTAGCGTGATAGAAGTAGTGTTTAGAATTGTAATTGTTAGAGCCTAGTGTTATTAAATGTAGGCTAGTGTGATAGAAGTAGTGTTTAGAATTGTAATTGTTAGTCTAGTGTTATTAAATGTATGCTAGTGTAATAGTAGTAGTGAGTAGTGACTCTAAGTAGTAGTGGGATATTATCCTATAGAGGAATATTAACAGTAGAATGGAAGTCAGCAGGGCTACAAATGATCAGCTACTATTAACTATATTAAACCCCTCCCCTAGTTATCCCTGCCCCGGTAGGACTGACTGTTAACTCAGTAGACACCACATCAGCTGCTGTTAACTATATTAAACCCCTCCCCTAGTCATCTCTGCCCCGATAGGGCTGAATGTTGACTAAGTTAACACCACATCAGCTGCTGTTAACTATATTAAACCCCTCCCCTAGTTATCCCTGCCCCGATAGGGCTGAATGTGGACTCAGTGGACACCACATCAGCTGCTGTCAGCTGGAACCAGCCACCAGGATTGGACCAAACCCAACATCATTACCAGATCTCCTACCACTGTCCAGGGACAGAACCACACATCACTAACACATCTTCACACAGCATCACTCTCTCTGACCTGCAAGGTGGTACTCAGTACTCTGTCACTGTCTGCACTTTGCTGGAAAATGGAACGAAAAGTCAACTGGTATCAACAACCCTCACCACAGGTAAGGAAGTACCCTACTTAAGTATTATATCTGGTGTCAACGTTTATGAAACGTTAACTAGTTATCAAAATTACTATATAAACTAATCTTAATGGATGTGTCATCATGGGATGTAAAGGTACAGTATCTTCCCTGATGAGAAATATATGATGGTAAATTCTCCAGTTCCCACAATGCAGTTTGGTGCTGAAATGAATTAAAAATAAATAATAATATCTGAGTTCATTGTTTCTTCCACTTCTGTGAGTAATTATGCCAAGGACTTGGTGTGCCTCTGCTTTCTTTATCCCAATGAGTCCCAACGTCACACCTGCCAGATTTAGTACTTTTAAACCATTTTAACTATTGTGTACAGACTTCTGGGTTGTACCATTGGATTAGTCTATTTATTCTGCACCTGTTGGTATCAACCATTTGTCTGTTTGATTAACAGAGTCTGAGTGGGGATCAGTGTTTGTGAGGCCAGGGGCCGGTCTTTTTACAGAAATGTATTTTGAGACCGAATGGTTTGAGCTACAAACTATGAATCGCTATCTCTGAAAAGCTGAGACTCTCATGAAAATGCACATTTAACGTTTCTCTCATATTAGGCCTTTCCCCGACCCCCAAAAATCTTGGGCGACCGAAAGTTGTCTGTTTTTCTACCAATCGATTGGTCAAAATGTTTAAATTTAACTGTTGGTGTGGGTATCCGAGGCACAAACGAAAAGGTCGGAGCCTGTGTACGAGTTGTCAGCAGCCGCGTAGGTTGTAGATTGGCTGTAACCTTTCAACCAAATCTCCTGGTGTTTGTGCTTCAAAACGCTCAGTGGCTGTCGAGGCTTGTCAGTCACCACAGCGTATGTGGCGACTGTTCCACTGCCTGCGAACTGAGACGAGGATATATGTCTGCGATATGGCACAGCGTTTCACCAGTGGGAATCATCGGGTCAGTTGCGGGACTGACGCCGTTCGATTCATAGTAAGGGGTTTCAGTCCCCCTTAAAGTGGAAAATGTATCATTGGAAGCAGAGTACACTCTGCACGTCAATGCTTTTAATCCTGAGACAGCCGCGGTGCTTGCAGAAGTGTCTGAAGGATTAGAGAAGTTCATCTCAACAACAGTATCGCAATGACGTGATGTGTCATTTCTGTTCATGTAGAAAACGGATTGACTTCTCGAGTTGAGTGGGCTGATAGGGTTAAGTTTATCCAAAGTACAGCGTAAAATACATGTTATTGTGGAGAGTATTTATGATTACAGCATTTTTTTGTGCCATGGTGACAACAATTTAGCAGTGGCACAGTGAAGTTTTTACATTACATATCCAACCGGCTGAGTGGGGAGCAGTTGTCACTGACGAGTTTGATATTCATTTCCCAATGAGCAAACACTTTCTCTACTTACAGTATTCATATAAATACAGTCGTGAATTGACTTTAACATTAATCTGAAAACTGTTATTTCTCTAATTAACAATGTTTAATTGTTAACTGATTAAATTCATAATGAACTCATTAGGATTTGGGGCACCACGAGAGCGGTTGTTTAAAGAGTTACCATCTCCCGAATTAAACTCTAGAAGGTCTATACCTATCACATTGATACATACAAGCCTTATTCTAAAATGTATTAAATTCTTTTTTTCCCTCATCAATCTACCCACAATACCCCATAATGACAACGCAAAAATCAGTCTTTTACAGTCGAAATAGTTATGTAAATGAAGTATTTGCTTTTTATTTTCAATACATTTGCAAATATTTCTAAAAACCTCTTTTCAATTTGTCATTATGGGGTATTATGTGTATATTGATGAAGGAAAAAATGAATTTGATCCATTTTAGAATAAGGCTGTTATGTAACAATGTGGAAAAAGTCAAGGGGTCTGAATACTTTCCGAATGCACTGTACTGTAATATCTGAATTCATGCTTTCTTCTATTCCTGCCTCTGCTTGCTTTAACTTTATCCAAAGTACAAAGTAAAACACTTGTTATTGCGGAGAGTATTTATAATCATTTATAATCACAGCATTCTTTACATTTATATTTATAATGGTCTCAGGATGCTTTACTGTTGGCATGACACAGGACTGATGGTAGCACTCACCTTGTCTTCTCCGGACAAGCTTTTTTTCCGGATGCCCCAAACAATCGGAAAGGGGATTCATCAGAGAAAATGACTTTACCCCTGTCCTCAGCAGTCCAATCCCTGTACCTTTTGCAGAATATCAGTCTGTCCCTGATGTTTTTCCTGGAAAGAAGAGGCTTCTTTGCTGCCCTTCTTGACACCAAGCCATCCTCCAAAAGTCTTCGCCTCACTATGCGTGCAGATGCACTCACACCTGCCTGCTGCCATTCCTGAGCAAGCTCTGTACTGGTGGTGCCCCGATCCCACAGCTGAAACAACTTTAGGAGACGGTGCTGGCGCTTGATGGACTTTCTTGGGCGCCCTGAAGCCTTCTTCACAACAATTTAACCGCTCTCCTTGAAGTTCTTGATGATCCGATAAATAGTTGATTTAGATGCAATCTTCCTGGCAGCAACATCCTTGCCTGTGAAGCCCTTTTTGTGCAAAGCAATGATGACGGCACGTGTTTCCTTGCAGGTAACCATGGTTGACAGAGGATGAACAATGATTCCAAGCACCACCCTCCTTTTGAAGCTTCCAATCTGTTATTCGAACTCAATCAGCATGATGGAGTGATCTCCAGCCTTGTCCTCTTCAACACTCACACCTGTGTTAACGAGAGACTCAATGACATGTCAACTGGTCCTTTTGTGGCTGGGCTGAAATTCAGTGGAAATGTTTTTGGGGGATTTAGTTCATTTGCATGGCAAAGAGGGACTTTGCAATTAATCGCAATTCATCTGATCACTCTTCATAACATTCTGGAGTATATGCAAATTGCCATCATACAAACTGAGGCAGCAGACTTTGTGAACATTTATATTTGTGTCATTCAATTTTTTTTTGCCACGACTGTATACAGTTGAAGTCGGAAGTTTGATATCTTAACTTTCTCTATACCACAAAATCTAACGATAGAAATGTCATGCTTTAGGTCATTGGGGTGGCAGCGTAGCCTAGTGGTTAGAGCTTAGGACTAGTGGTGGATTTTTAAATTCAGCCGGCAAAGCTGGGTCCGATGATAAAATATGCCAGTGTTTCTTGACAGCATCTCCCACTTTTCGCGAGTTCAAAGTATATGTGGTTGTGAACATTACGGAGTGTTCTGTAGCTTTAGCGGGTCTTTTTTGTAGCTTTTTCTAAGAAGAGGCTATTCGCCACAATGTGTGGATGAAGCACTTAATTTGGCATTGGGAAAACGAGATGAACTGCTACAAAAAAGACCTGCTAAAGCCAAAGAACACTCCGTAATGTTCACAACCACATATACTTTGAACTCGCGAAAAGTGGGAGATGCTGTCAAGAAACACTGGCATATTTTATCATCATCATAACATTTCTAAAAATCCACCACTTATTGTGTATAGGAGAGGTCACAATTTACGTGATAAATTGGTCCATGCCAACTGCCAGCCACAAATTTTACCCCCTCCAAATGGTAGCTATAAATGCAGAGGATGCGCACAGTGCAACAAGATGATGAAGTGTGAATATTTCTGCCACCACATACAGGAAAACAGTTCCTAATAAATGTCATTATTACGTGTTCCACCACCATGTTATTTACATTATTAAATGTTCATGTGGGTTGAGCTATATTGGTGTTATATAGGCTGTGTAAGGAGGGCGAAGTCAGGTGCAGGAGAGCAGAGTAGAGTAGAGTAAACAGGCACACTTTTATTCCGTTCAACAATATGCACAAAAAATGACATACAGTAAGTGACCAAAAACACGGAACATAAACTATAAAAGTATTGCGCGTGAACATACGCCATTACCAATGAACAATTACACACAAAGACATGATGGGGAACAGAGGACTAAATACATGTAGATTGATTGGGGAATGAAAACCAGGTGTGTAATGGGATAAGACAAAACAAATGGACATATGAGAAATGGAGCAGTGATGGCTAGAAAGCCGGTGACATTGATCACCGAACTCCGCCCGAACAAGGAGAGGAGCCGACTTCGGCAGAAGTCGTGACAGTAGGTAAAACCTCTCGTTCTCTCAAACAGAGAATTAGTGAACATAAAAGTTCAATCAGTAGAAACGACAGGGATTATCCAGTCACGGTACATTTTAATGACCTAAAGCATGACATTTCTACCTTTAGATTTTGTGGCATAGAGAAAGTTAAGATATCGGACAAGGGAGGTGATATTAATAATACTCTTAGTAAAATAGAAAGTTTGGGGATTTTCACCCTCCAGACATTATTTCCTAAAGGACTTAATGATGAAATGCCTATGTATGTTATGTTGTAAATTTGAACATGAATTATGCCCCTATTTCAGATTACTCTGATGTTTTTCGTACGATGTACCCAATGATTAATGAAAACTTGTTCGCTAGGTCTATGTCCTCTTTGTGGTTTTACAGAAGTGTTTAATACGTGTTATTTACACACTTTTTTTGAATATTTATGAACTGCATATTGTTATATTTGGTAGCACTTATTTGTTTTTCCTTCACCTCCAACCCCTTTCGATGCGTGGAACCGGTCTACATAAGGGTGCAATTTTCATTTTTTTTACTCACAAAAGCACTGACGAAGGCCGTGAGGCCGATACATAAGCTTATTAAAGATCAGTGATACTATCAAGAGCAGTGTGCGGTTTCCTTTTTCCTTCATCTTGTTCAACTGTTACCATACACCTGCAAAAAAGATTGCTCACATGTGCGAGTGCCTTTTGAATTGAATTTTTCCCATATCAAAAGGAATTGCAAGCCGGGCATTTTCAAATTTTTCATATACTATTCTACTTTTTCCTCTTGTAATATATTTCTGGAGTTCAACCATAGCCCTGACGATAATGTATTTTTCTCTTAGTAATCCCTGCTGCAGACCAGCTAAATGTTGACTCAGTGGACACCACATCAGCTGCTGTTAGCTGGAGCCAGCCACCAGGATTGGACCAAACCCAACATCATTACCAGATTTCCTACTGCTGTCCAGGGACAGAACCACACATCACTAACACATCTTCACACAGCATCACTCTCACTGACCTGAAACCTGCTACTGAATACTCTGTCACTGTCTGCACTGTGCTGGAAAATGGGGCGCAAAGTCAACTTGTGTTAACAACCCTCACCACAACAAGTAAGGAAGTACAATAGTAAATTATTAGGTTCGGTGTCTAACTTTAACCAGTTATCAAAATGACTCTAATGTAAATGAACTAATCATAATGGATGTGTCAACATGGGATGTAAAGGTACAGTATTTTCCCTGATGAGAAATACATTCGCCTCCAACATGTCACCCTTGATAAAGATGATCAAAAAACACTATACAATATATAATAATACTGAGCTATATTTTATGATCATAAAATTGGGAAATTAGATGATTTCATACAATTGTTCAGATGGTTTAACAACTATTATATATTTTTAAAAGATAAGTTCAAAAATTATTGGCACGCCTGTTTTCAATACTTTGTGCACCCTCTCCTTGCGAGGATAACAGCACTTAGCCTCTTTCTATAATGTTTAATGAGATAGAACACATTGGGAGGGATCTCAGACCAGAATTTTTAGGGGTCATTAACAATAATATATTTTCTCTCAGTAATTCCTTCTCCAGACCAGCTGACTGTTGACTCAGTGGACACCTCATCAGCTGCTGTTAGCTGGAGCCAGCCGCCAGGATTCGACCAAACCCAACATCATTACCAGATCTCCTACCACTGTCCAGGGACAGAACCACACATCGCTACCACATCTTCACCCAGCATCACTCTGCCTGACCTGCAATGTGGCACTCAGTACTCTGTCACTGTCTGCACTGTGCTGGAAAATGGAAAGCAAAGTCCACTGATGTCTAAAACCCTCACCACAGGTAAGGAAGTACCCTTCAAATGTAACTTTGATTAGTTATCAAAATGACTAATACAAATGAACTAAACATAACGGATGTGTCAGCATGGGATGTTAATGTGCATTATCTTCCCTGATGAGAAATATATGATGGTGAATTCCCCAGATCTCATCATGCAGTTTGTTGCTCAAATCAATAAATAATATCTGAATTCATGCTGAGTCATGATGTCTGAGTCATGAATATCTGAGTCATGATGTCAATGAGATGATGGCAGGCAGGCTCAGGGGCAGGCAGAGGTGGTCAGGCAGGCTGGCTGGAGTCAGGACAGGCAAGGGTCAAAACCAGGAGGGCGAGAAAAAGAGAGACTGGAAAAAGCAGGAGCTGAGACACAAAATGCTGGTTGACTTGACAAACAAGACGAACTGGCAGCAGACAAACAGAGAACACCGGTATAAATACACAAGATAATGGGGAAAATGGGCGACACCTGGAGGGGGGTGGAGACAATCACAAAGACAGTACCCCCCCCCCCCTCTACGGGCGCCATCTGGCGTTCTAACTGGGCGCATACCTGGTTGACCAGGGTGCCGGCGGTGGAAGTTGACGATGAGGGCTGGGTCCAGGATGTCTCTAGCGGGGACCCAGCACCTTTCCTCCTGGTCTTAACCCTCACAGTCAACCAGGCACCGGAAACCCCTGTCCCGTGGTCAAACACTTAGGATGCGTCTCACCATGTACGCCGGATGGCCATCGATGACACTGGGAGGAGGGGTGGGCCTGGAAACAGAAGACAAAGGGCTGTGAGACACGGGCTTAATCCTAGACACATGAAAAGTAGGGTGAATACGGAGGGTACGGGGTAGCAAAAGACGAACAACAATGGGGCGAATGACTCTAGAGATGGGGAACGGGCCGATGAAACAAGGGGACAGCGGTGGTTGAACATTCGGGCAGATGGATTGCTGACTTCCTCCGCTTGCTCGGGGAAGAGCGGAGGCTGATATCCCAACGAACACTTGAAGGGCAAGAGACCCGTGGCAGAGCAAGGAAGGGTGTTGCGAGCGTCCTCAACCCATACCAGTTTCTGACTCCAGGTGGTAGGGTTGGTGGAGACTAGGCAGCAAAGAGTCATCTCTAAGTCCTGGTTGGCTCGCTCTGACTGACCGTTGGACTGGGGGTGGAATCTGGAGGACAGGCTGGCCGATGACCCAATGAGCGTGCAGAACAACTTCCAGAAATGGGACGGGAACTGCGGACCCTGGTCGGAGACCATGTCCACCGGGAGTCCGTTGATCAGGAAGACATGCTGCACCATAAGCTGGGCCGTCTCCTTGGCCAAGGGGTGTTTGGTGAGAGGAATGAAGTGGGCGGCTTTGGAAAATCGGTCGACCACAGTCAGGATGGCAGTGTTGCTCTCAGACGGGGGAAGACCCGTGACAAAATCTAGGGATATATGGGACCGGTGATGGTGAGGGACAGGCAGTGGTTATAGAAGACCAGCCGGATCTTGCAGAGGAGTCTTGTTTTGTGTGCAGACAAACGACAACAAACGTGGCAACATCCGGAACCATGGTAGGCCACCAAAAGCATTGTCACACGAAGGACAGGGTCTGACGAAAGCCCGGTGACAGGCTAGCCTGGGGGAATGGGCCCACTCCAGGACCGTGGAGCGGACAACGTCAGGCACAAACATCTGGTTATCTGCCCCTCCCCCCCCAGGGTTTGGCTGGGACTGCTGCGCATCCCGGGCCTGTTTCCCTATACCCCAGCTGAGTGCCGTCGCCAAGCACGAGGTGCGAAGGATGGTCTTAGGAGAGGGAAAAGTTGAACATGGGTAAACAGCAGGGCCCATCTTGCTTGCCTGGAGTTGAGGCGCTTGGTGGTGCTGCGATACTCCTGTTTTTTGTGGTCGGTCCACATAATGAATGGATGTTCCGCCCCTTCTAGCCATCTTCCCCGCGAGAAGCTCCTGATTTCCCACATCGTAGTTTCTCTCCGTGGCTTTGAGGCGGTGGGAGAAGGCATAGGGATGCAGCTTAAGGTCCAGGGAAGGACGTTGGGACAGAACAGCCCCCATTCCGACATCCGAAGCATCCGCCTCCACAATGAACTGACGAGAAGGGTTAGGATAAACCAGGATAGGCGCAGTGGTGAAGTTCCCGGAACGCACGGTCGGCAGCAGTGGACCACGTGAACGGAACCTTGGTAGAGGTGAAGGCAGACAGGGGGGATGCCAGGGTGCTGTAACCCCGGATAAAGCCGCAATAAAAGTTGGGGAACACCAGGAAGCGTTGCAGCTACACCCTGGACGTAAGCTGAGGCCAAACCACCACAAGCTTTCACCTTCTCGAGATCCATCTGGATACTCCCAGCAGAGATGATGTAGCCCAGAAAGGGAATGGTGGAGTGATGGAACACACACTTTTCCGTGCAGGAATATGTCGAACAGTGCTTCCGGGTTCAATGCACTCTCCGCTGCCAACGTGCGGAAATCCAACGCATAGTCGGCCACTCTGCGGGTGTCCTGCCGGAGCTGGATGAGCTTCCGGGCAGCTTCTCTCCCGAAGAACGGGACATCAATAACCTTCCTCACCTCTCCCACGAACCCTTCCAGGCTCACGCACAATGGTATGGCTGCTGTTCCCATACAGCGGTAGCCCAGGTGAGAGCCCTCCCAGACATCAGCGTGATGAGGAAGGCTATTTTGGAGCCATCCGAGGGCAATGTTGTCATTAGCTAGCAAAGTTCATAAAAAATAGCTAGCAGTGCTAACATTAGCTAGTTAAAATCCGGTGGCCAACCCTCAATCTTAGCTAGCTAGCTAACATTATGCTGCATCAAATGACAATCTGGCGACATCAAAACGATGACAAAAGGTTTTCCTAAAAATGATTTGCCTCCTTTTGAATGTCATTGTATTTCCAAGCCACTGTAATGCACTTCTGATGAAATCTTCATCAACACTCATTGACTATAAATTGAGTAGAATGCTCAGTCCGGCATCAGTCAAAAACGACCGTTCAAAACAACATTGTCATGAAACGTGCAACCCACGAATACCCCAAACTCCTGAGGTGCCTTTTTGCTATCATAAACTTGTTAACAACGTAATTAGAAGAGTAAAACAAACAAAAAAAGCATACTCCTGGTATATGGTCTGATATATCACGGTTTTCAGCCAATCAGCATTCAGGGCTCGAACCACCCAGTTTATAAATACATTTATGAACTGGGTGGTTCGAGCCCTGAATGCTGATTGGCTGACAGCAGTGGTATATCAGACCGTATACCACGGGTATGACCATACATACATTTTGTTTTTACTGCTCTAATTACGTTGGTAACCAGTTTATAATAGCAATAAGGCACCTCAGGGGTCTGTGGTAAATTGGCAATATACCACGGCTAAGGGCTGTGTCCAGGCACTTCGCGTTGTGTCATGCAGAAGAACAGCCCTTAGCTGTGGTATATTGGCCATATACCACACCCCTTTGGACTTATTGCTTAATTATACCATGGCATTGTTCAATACTCCTTTATGATTGGCTTGAAGGGCATTCTAGAGCATGCATGATTTCCTTTATATAGCATGGTAAATCCGCACGGTAGAATTCAATGGCTATAGTTCATTCTTACATGTTCTGTTTGAGCTGCTTTTGAAATCAAAAATTGAATTGAAAACATTACTGGCATTGTTGAATTCGATTCTCATAATAACAAGCTAGTACTGAAGATTTGGTCAGCTAAACTATCAAGTCTGTTTATTTTGTTACCATGGCAACTACTGTTGCTATCTAGTAAACTTGCTAGCTATGTCAGTGGATGTTGAACACATTTCTACCGGCAAATGAACACATTTCTAGTGGCAAATGTTAAAAATTATAGCCATTTTATAAAAAAAGAATAAACTCAGGGCTGTATGCATTCTATGGAAAATAATGCAACTGGTGATTAGTAAAGGATTACATGTCATTTGTTATGGATTATATATATTTTTCAATTTGTAATCCGTTACATTACCAGCAAAAATTGTGTAATCAGATTACAGATATTTTTGAAAACTACTAGAATTGAAAAAAGGCCCAAGTTTAAGTTTGTTCCACCTGATCGATTCACACAAGTCAGAGACCACTATGATGACACACCAAATGTGTTTGATGGATTACAGAAAAAGAGCAGGAACAGGCTTTTGTAGACTACAGTTCAAACTATGTTTTCCAATGGTGCGACTGCTGTCGGCATCCAAAGACTAGCCTATACATCCAACTTCAATAAAGTCTTGGAGGTAAGAACTACAGCAGTGGTGTAGCCTACGGGTGATAAGGATATAATTGAGGCCTATTATAGGCTACATAGCACATGGATCTGAATCATGCTGTTCTCTCATTTATTCATGCATTACGGATCGATGGCCGTTCACAATTATTTTAACCCAATAATGGTTGAATTGATGAAGTTTAATCTGCCTATCAGTCAGTGGACAGCCAGTGAAAAATGTGCTCTTGCAACAGCTGCATAATGCGGATCCCAGTTTATGGAATAGAAGTTTGAGGGAGTTTCCTCCCTTCTAAACTCCTCCGTGGTATTGTGCTCCACACATGCTAATAAATGCACGTTTAATTGAAGAAGACCAATAATGGGGCTTTTATTGCTCATTTTAATTAGTGCTGATAAAAATTAAAAATAAATCCATAGGCCTAAAAGACACATGTTCAAATTTGTACACAGTTGAGAGACCTAAATAACTGCAAATTATGGAGGTGTCAAAGTGTCACCAACAAAAAAGTAAACAATAGGAATATAGAAAATGGAGCATATGCCATTCATTTTTCACATGCAAATAGCACTTGTCGATAGAGCTCAAGGCATGCCATTCCAGGAGAGCGGTATTTCTTTTTCAACTCAAAACAATGAGCCCTGTTCTCCTCAATGACAAAAAAATAAACATGAACAGAGTAAGCTAATAAGTCTTTAGTTTTTAGGTTATGCTCAGGTTAAACAATTTGACTAATCTATATTTTCATATTTCCAAGTCCTGTTCTTGAAGATCAAGGAGTATTTCATTAATTGGAATGACTGTAAATCTGGCACCCTTTGGTTTTTCATGTAAAAATATAGCCTAATCATATTATTATCGGTATTGAAGGAGAAAGCAATGGGTTAGAACCATACATAACCCATAAAGTCAAATGCAACATCCATTTATGGCCAGCTATGTAAACTCTAACATTAATTTATCCTGCAATTACATGTCATTCAATTATTGGTAATAATTATTTGTGTGTTCTTCTAATGCCTCTACAATTTTGGTAAGGTAACTAGTAACTGCAACTGAAATAATATATACAAATAAATTACATTTGACATTTTCTTCCTACTGATGTACACAACCTACTCCACTTTTTCAGTTAAATAAATATATATTATTGAAACTGTTGCAATAATATATAAAATAAAACGAGTATGTCTCCATTTGC
This sequence comes from Salvelinus fontinalis, assembly GCF_029448725.1. Lineage (NCBI taxonomy): Eukaryota > Metazoa > Chordata > Actinopteri > Salmoniformes > Salmonidae > Salvelinus > Salvelinus fontinalis. The sequence continues at coordinate 52,393,598 of NC_074680.1, forward strand.
ATATGTCTTCACACCCCAAAGTTAATACTTGGTGGAAGCACCTTTGGCAGCCATCACAGCTGTGAATCATTTTGAATAAGATTCTACCAACTTTACACAACTCTTAGGGAAACATATGTTTGTCAACAACTCTCAAGCACTGTAAATTTGATTAGGGGTCATTGATGCACAGCAATAATACATCTTTTTGGACTGAGACTGGACCGTTCAGGAACTCTCAACACCTATTGTAAAGACCTACTGGTGTGTCTTTGGCATTTAAATTTGGGTAATCTTCAAGCATAAAATGTAAACTCTATCCCAGTTAAGTATTCAGAAGACTGAGACAGGGTTTCCTCAAACTGTTTACCTGGACTTTGCTTCTTTTATATTTATTATGATCCTGACAGACTCACCAGGCTCTGCTGGTGACAAGCATACCCATAAAATGATGCTGTCACATATAACTTCTGTGATTATTATTATTTGACCATGCTGGTCATTTATGAACATTTGAACATCTTGGCCATGTTCTGTTATAATCTCCACCCGGCACAGCCAGAAGAGGACTGGCCACCCCTCATAGCCTGGTTCCTCTCTAGGTTTCTTCCTAGGTTTTGGCCTTTCTAGGGAGTTTTTCCTAGCCACCGTGCATCTACACCTGCATTGCTTGCTGTTTGGGGTTTTAGGCTGTGTTTCTGTACAGCACTTCGAGATATTAGCTGATGTACGAAGGGCTATATAAATACATTTGATTTGATATGCAAGACATACACTATCAAGACATCTTTGTTTTTTTATTTATTTTGTATAATTTTGCTTTCACTTTGAAAATGTGGAGTAGGTTGTACAGATCGGTAGGAAAAAAATCGAATCTAATTCCTTTTTGCCAGGTGACTTCTGTTTTTATCTTATTTCTTCCCACATTAAAAGGAATTGCAAGCATTATTTTCTACTTTGACTACTATTCTAATTTGTGTCCTGTAATATATTTCTGGAGTTAAACTGTAACACTGACAGTAATGTATTTTCCCTTAGTACTTCCTGCTCCAGACCAGCTGACTGTTAAATCAGTGGACTACACATCAGCTGCTGTTAGCTGGAGCCAGCCACCAGGATTGGACCAAACCCAACATCATTACCAGATCTCCTACCACTGTCCAGGGACAGAACCACACATCACTACCACATCTTCACCCAGCATCACTCTCTCTGACCTGCAATGTGGTACTCAGTACTCTGTCACTATCTGCACTGTGCTGGAAAATGGAAAGCAAAGTCAACTGGTGTCAACAACCTTCACCACAAGGCAGGCATTACCCTACCTAAGTATTATCTCTGGTGTCAAGGCTAATTTAGCTTTGACTTGTTATCAAAATGACTAATGTGACTGAACTAATCATAATGGATGTGTCAGCAATTAGGGCTGTCCCCGAATAAAAATAATCTTGACCGACCAAGAGTCATTTTCTTCTTTCGACCAATCGATTGGTTGAAAATGTCAAAAATGTATTTTTCCATATTTAGACACATAATTAAGTGTTTTATTAAAATCAATTATGTGACCCGTTTCACACAATTATGTGACCCGTTGAACACAAACTTTTTTAAAAACAAAATGCATTTTCTGTCAGAAATGCCTTCTCAAACATGTGAACTTTTGTGCCTTAATAACAAATACAAATAAAATATTTAAATTACGAGCCTAATTGATTTAGCCACAGAAAAAGCCAGCAACCTTCCCACTAGCCATGATTGACTGAGATAATGAGTGGGCTGGACATGCCGAGACATGAGTCTGGATTGGTCTGCCATTTAGCACGATTCTGTCTATTTGAGCTGGTCAGTATGCCTAGGTAATTCTGTCTTATGCAGCATTTTTTTTAAATGTATCGTGTAGGAAAATTGCATAAACCTAATGCCAAGTTAAAGTGCACTGTTAGCTAGCTAACGTTTGCTGGCTGGTTCACTAGCGTTATGTTATGTTTGAAATCAGTGGAATTTGAATATGATAGCGCTCTGAACGCTCCGAGATCAAAACGCTCTGAATTTAAGACTGGACAATCTGACAGCACAGTTGCAGTCACCAACGCTCCGGACAGCCTAGGGCGAGTAATGTTCAGTGAGCTGTTCACTCATTTGTGTCTGGAAGTAGCTAGCAAGTTAGCTTGGGTGCTTGGCTGCTGCTGTTAGTACAGAATGCTTGGATCAACCCTTAAAGAGATGGGTGGGGATAAAGCTTCAGAAGGTGCGAAAGATTCTGAATGGGTGTAGACAAAGAAGGGCTCTCCAGTAGTAGTACCAAAACATTCAAAGGCCATTTTCTTAAAAGTGAGTTTACAAGTTTATCAACTATCAAAGTAAAATTACTTTCCCATTGTTCCTCAACTGTAGTGTATGATATACCATTTTGTAACTCTGAGTCTCTACTTATCTAATGTAAAAATGTGGCTACATAAGACTGATTTGAGCCAGTCGATCACATATATGCAGTGAGCTTGTCTGAAGCTTTAAGCACACTGTTTGTTGAAATAATGAAGACACACAAATGACTGGAGGCAGTCTGACTGCAATTGATTTGATTGTGCCAGGCCGGGCTCAGACTTGCTATGTTAAACCTTTCATTGCTACTCCTCCCGGTTCCGGGATTTCTGTCATTAAAAACCCTGACTAGCATAGCGTAGCCTAGCGCCAGAGGGTAATCATAAAATATAATTTCATGAAATCACAAGTGGAACATAGCAATACACAGCTTAGTCTTTTGTTAATCCATCTGTCGTCTCAGATTTTGAAATGATACATGCATTTGTGTAAATGTATCGATCGCTCGACAAAACAATAAGAACAGCTAACATCAGGTAATTCGGTAACAACAACCAGCAAAGCAATCAAATGAGTCGTTTACCTTAGTTGTTTTTCGGTTGGTTTCACTCACGAGACTCCCAGTTAGACAGCAAATGTTCCTTTTGTTCCATAAAGATATGTTTTATATCCAAATAACTCCGTTTGTTTGATGCGTCATGACCCAGGAATCCACTGGAAAAAGCGTTCGCGACAACGGCGAAAAAAATTCCAAATGATATCCATAATGTCCACATAAACATGCCAAACGTTGTTTTTGATCCAACTTCATTGTGTTTTTCACATATCTATTCGATAATAAATCAACCGGGACAGTTGGTGTCACGATCGTGTGGGGGATTGACGGACCAAAACGCAGCAGTTGGAAAATAAGCCATCTTCTTTTATTTTAAAAGATGACAAAAATAAACACGAAACACTTTAACAAAACGAACAAGACAACAAAACGACCGTGAAGCTACAAACGTTGTGCACATACATACAGGCTACAAACGTTCTACATAGACAATTACTCACAACCAATGAGAGCCTATGGCTACCCTAAATAAGGCTCCCAATCAGAGACAACCGAAATCAGCTGTCTCTAATTGGGAACTCATTCAGGTAACCATAGACTCTCCTAGACAACTAAACATACATAGACAACGCTAGACATCTACACTCAACACAAACCCATATACTACACCCCATAACCCCTTTACCATATAAACACCCAAAACTAACAAAACATAAACATTCCCCATGTCACACCCTGACCTAACTAAAATAATAAAGAAAACAAAGAATACTAAGGCCAGGGCGTGACAGTTGGCTTCTCACTAAAGCTAGAGAAACAATGGCTACCTTTTCAGATTTACGCATGATTCACCCGGAGAGCCCCCACCTGTCCACTTACTCAATGTACTCTTGGGAGCTCATCCTTCAAAATAAAGGCCTGAAACTACGTCTAAACGCTGTTGACACCTTAGGGAAGACATAGAAAAAGAGGTCTTATTGATGAGACTTCACATATGCAATAGGAAGGCTTTGAAACACAGAGGTCTCAAAATTAGTGCCACTTCCTGCTTGAAATTTTCTCAGGTTTTCACCTGCAATAAAAGTTCTGTTTAACTCACAGACAACATTCTTACAGTTTTGGAAACTTCAGAGTGTTTTCTATCCTAATCTGACTATTATATGCATATTCTAGTTTCGGGGGATGAGAAATAGGCAGTTTAAAATGGGTACGCATATTTTGCCATATGTTTAAATTGCGCCCCCTATCAAGATTGAGTAACTGTGTGACTAGCACCCATTGTCTCTCTCTCCTCCCTGTTGCAGCGACCACCACAGAATATCAACAGTGTTTATCTCGCTGTCCTTGTTGCTCAAGCTGCAACATAATTACATCAATTTCTGACTGAAAAGTTCTGTTACCGAAATCCCTAATTTGTTTAAAACTTCTTATGGCTGCAATCCCGTCACCGGGATGATATGACAACAGCCAGTGACAGTGCAGGGCGCCAAATTAAAAAAAACAGAAATTTCATAATTAAAATTCCTCAGACATCCATGTGTCTTATATCATTTTAAAGGTAATCTTGTTGTTAATCCCACCAAAGTGTCCGATTTCAAATATGCTTTTCAGCGAAAGCACTACAAACGATTATGTTAGGTCACCACAAAACCACAATAAGCACAGCCATTTTTCAAGCGAAAGATAGCTCCAGAAATAGAGATAAAATTAATCACTAACCTTTGATTATCTTTATCAGATGACACTCATAGGACTTCATGTTACACAAGACATGCATGTTTTGTTTGAAAAAGTTTATATTTATATAAAAAAATCTGAGTTTACATTGGCGCGTTAGATTCACTAGTTCCAAAAACATCAAGTGATTTTGCATAGCCACATCGTTTCAACAGAAATACTCATCATAAATGTAGATGATAATACAAGTTATACACATGGAATTATAGATATACTTCTCCTTAATGCAACCGCTGTGTCAAATTTCAAAAAAACATTACGGAAAAATAAACCATGCAATAATCTGAGACGGGCTCAGAACAATAGCCAAATTAGCCGCCATTTTGGACTCAACAGAAACCAGAAAATACATGATAAATGTTTCCTTACCTTTGATGAACTTCATCAGAATGCAGTCCTAGAAATCCCAGGTCCACAATAAAAGCTTGATTTGTTCGATGATGTCCGTTATTTATGTCCAATTAGCTACTTTGGAATTGTTTACCAAACGCGCTAACCAAAGTCACAAAGCGCGTCCACTATAAGGTGACGAAATGTCCAAAAGTTCCGTAACAGTCAGTAGAAACATGTCAAACGATGTACTGAATCAATATTTAGAATGTTGTTAACATACATCTTGAATAACGTTCCTACCGGAGAATTACATTGACTTCAGTTGACCGATGGAACGGAGCTCCCTCTCACGTGAACGCGCCAGTTCAATGCGTTGGCACCTCATGGCAGTGATTACTCATTCCTGTCTCCTTCGGCCCCCCCTTCACAGCAGAGTCATCGGACAAAGTTCTGTTGACTGTTGACATCGACCATCCACCCATCCATATCTCGCTGTAATTTCAATGAGAGCTTGGTTGAAAATCTGCCACTCCCAGAAAAAATCCAAACAGAAAGTGGAACTTCTCAGGTTTTTGCCTGCCATATGAGTTCTGTTATACTCACAGACATAATTCAAACAGTTATAGAAACTTCAGAGTGTTTTCTATCCAATATTAATAATAATATGCATATATTAGCAACTGGGACTGAGGAGCAGGCCGTTTAATATGGGCACCTCTGTGCACCTTTCATCCAAGCTACTCAATACTGCCCCTGCAGCCATAAGAAATTAAGAACAACATTCCCTATTCCCTCAACCCTGGCTCTCTTTACGTGACACATGTATGCACTGCATGCAAGTGATCAATAGAGCCTGACCTATAGCATATCATAATTGCATCAACATTAACTTTGCTGTTATGCACATAGCAACATGGTCTAGGAAAAGGTGCCAATTCAACAGCGCACTGATGTGTTTCTGGACAGCGACCGCTATCCAACATGGGAGAAAGTGCATCTGTTATAAAATAATATCATTTTTATTGTGTTGCACCATTGTCCCTATGTAATATAACCATATACAATTTCAGTAGTACATGTCTTAGAGTGATGGACTGTGCCATCCCCACGGCCTCCACAATGGATCAGTCAACTCAGACAGGCGCAAATCAGACAAGTGTCTTGTACATCATGATATTATTATATATTTTTGGGGCGGTTGCTACTGCTCAACTAAAGAAATCCTGGTTGACCAACAGTCGACAAACTTGGGACAGCCCTAGTCAAATCAAATCAAATCAAATTTTATTTGTCACATACACATGGTTAGCAGATGTTAATGCGAGTGTAGCGAAATGCTTGTGCTTCTAGTTCCGACAATGCAGTAATAACCAACAAGTAATCTAACCTAACAATTCCACAACTACTACCTTATACACACAAGTGTAAAGGGATAAAGAATATGTACATAAAGATATATGAATGAGTGGTGGTACAGAACGGCATAGGCAAGATGCAGTAGATGGTATAGTGTACAGTCTATACATATGAGATGAGTAATGTAGGGTATGTAAACATTATATTAAGTGGCATTGTTTAAAGTGGCTAGTGGTACATTTTTACATAATTTCCATCAATTCCCATTATTAAAGTGGCTGGAGTTGAGTCAGTATGTAGGCAGCGGCCACTAAATGTTAGTGGTGGCTGTTTAACAGTCTGATGTCCTTGAGATAGAAGCTGTTTTTCAGTCTCTCGGTCCCCACTTTGATGCACCTGTACTGACCTCGCCTTCTGGATGATATCGGGTTGAACAGGCAGTGGCTCGGGTGGTTGTTGTCTTGATGATCTTTATGGCCTTCCTGTGACATCGGGTGGTGTAGGTGTCCTGGAGGGCAGGTAGTTTGCCCCCGGTGATGCGTTGTGCAGACCTCACTACCCTCTGGAGAGCCTTACGGTTGTGGGCGGAGCAGTTGCCGTACCAGGCGGTGATACAGCCCGACAGGATGCTCTCGATTGTGCATCTGTAGAAGTTTGTGAGTGCTTTTGGTGACAAGCCGAATTTCTTCAGTCTCCTGAGGTTGAAGAGGCGCTGCTGCGCCTTCTTCACAACGCTGTCTGTGTGGGTGGACCAATTCAGTTTGTCCGTGATGTGAACACCGAGGAACTTAAAACTTTCCACCTTCTCCACTACCCTCCCGTCGATGTGGATAGGGGGGTGCTCCCTCTGCTGTTTCCTGAAGTCCACAATCATCTCCTTTGTTTTGTTGACGTTGAGTGTGAGGTTATTTTCCTGACACCACACTCCGAGGGCCCTCACCTCCTCCCTGTAGGCCGTCTCGTCGTTGTTGGTAATCAAGCCTACCACTGTAGTGTCGTCCGCAAACTTGATGATCGAGTTGGAGGCGTGCATGGCCACGCAGTCGTGGGTGAACAGGGAGTACAGGAGAGGGTTGAGAACGCACCCTAGTGGGGCCCCAGTGTTGGGGATCAGCGGGGTGGAGTAGTTGTTACCTACCCTCACCACCTGGGTGCGGCCCGTCAGGAAGTCCAGGACCCAGTTGCACAGGGCGGGGTCGAGACCCAGGGTCTCGAGCTTGATGACGAGTTTGGAGGGTACTATGGTGTTAAATGCTGAGCTGTAGTCGATGAACAGCATTCTCACGTAGGTATTCCTCTTGTCCAGATGGGTTAGGGCAGTGTGCAGTGTGGTTGCGATTGCTTCGTCTGTGGACCTATTGGGTCGGTAAGCAAATTGGAGTGGGTCTAGGGTGTCAGGTAGGGTGGAGGTGATATGGTCCTTGACTAGTCTCTCAAAGCACTTCATGATGACGGAAGTAAGTGCTACGGGGCGGTTGTCTTTTAGCTCAGTTACCTTAGCTTTCTTGGGAACAGGAACAATGGTGGCCCTCTTGAAGCATGTGGGAACAGCAGACTGGGATAAGGATTGATTGAATATGTCCTTAAACACACCAGCCAGCTGGTCTGCGCATGCTCTGAGGACGCGGCTGGGAATGCCGTCTGGGCCTGCAGCCTTGCGAGGGTTAACACGTTTAAATGTTTTACTCACCTCGGCTGCAGTGAAGAAGAGCCCGCAGGTTTTGGCAGCGGGCCGTGTCAGTGGCACTGTATTGTCCTCAAAGCGAGCAAAAAAGTTATTTAGTCTGTCTGGGAGCAAGACATCCTGGTCCGCGACGGGGCTGGTTTTCTTTTTGTAATCCGTGATTGACTGTAGACCCTGCCACATACCTCTTGTGTCTGAGCTGTTGAATTGCGACTCTACTTTGTCTCTATACTGGGACTTGTTTGATTGCCTTGCTGAGGGAATAGCTACACTGTTTGTATTCGGTCATGTTTCCGGTCACCTTGCCCTGGTTAAAAGCAGTGGTTCGCGCTTTCAGTTTCACGCGAATGCTGCCATAAATCAAAGGTTTCTGGTTTGGGAATGTTTTAATCGTTGCTGTGGGTACGACATCGTCAATGCACTTTCTAATGAACTCGCTCACCGAATCAGCGTATTCGTCAATGTTGTTGTTGGATGCAATGCGGAACATATCCCAATCCATGTGATCGAAGCTGTCTTGAAGCGTGGAATCAGATTGGTCGGACCAGCGTTGAACAGACCTGAGCGTGGGAGCTTGCTGTTTTAGTTTCTGTTTGTAGGCTGGAAGCAACAAAATGGAGTCGTGGTCAGCTTTTCTGAAGGAGGGAGGGGGAGGGCCTTATATGCGTCGCGGAAGTTAGTATAACAATGATCCAAGGTTTTACCAGCCCTGGTAGCACAATCGATATGCTGATAGAATTTAGGGAGTTTTGTTTTCAGATTAGCCTTGTTAAAATCCCCAGCTACGATGAATGCAGCCTCAGGGTGTGTGGTTCCCAGTTTACAAAGAGTCAGATAAAGTTCGTTCAGGGCCATCGATGTGTCTGCTTGGGGGGGAATATATACGGCTGTGATTATAATCGAAGAGATTTCCCTTGGTAGATAATGCGGTCGACATTTGATTGTGAGGAATTCTAGATCAGGTGAACAGAATGACTTGAGTTCCTGTATGTTGTTATGATCACACCACGTCTCGTTAATCATAAGGCATACACCCCCGCCCCTCTTCTTACCAGAAAGATGTTTGTTTCTGTTGGCGCGATGCGTGAAGAAACCAGCTGGCTGCACTGACTCCGTTAGCGTCTCTCGAGTAAGCCATGTTTCCGTGAAGCAAAGAACGTTACAGTCTCTGATATCTCTCTGGAAAGCTACCCTTGCTCGGATTTCATCAACTTTATTGTCAAGAGACTGGACATTGGCGAGTAGTATGCTAGGGAGTGGAGCGCGATGTGCCCTTCTCCGAATCCTGACCAGGAGACCGCTTCGTTTGCCCCTTTTACGGCGTCGTTGTTTAGGGTCGCCGGCTGGGATCAGATCCATTGTATTGGGTGGAAGCCAAAACACAGGATCCGCTTCGGGAGAGTCATATTCCTGGTTGTAACGATGGTGAGTTGACGTTGCTCTTATATTCAGTAGTTCCTCCCGACTATATGTAATGAAACCTAAGATTACCTGGGGTACAAATGTAAGGAATAACACATAAAAAAACAAAATACTGCATATTTTCCTAGGAACGCGAAGCTAGGCGGCCATCTCGGTCGGCGCCGGAAGTAAGTGGTCTTAGTCAGCATGGGATGTAAAGGTACAGGTTCTTTCCTGTAAATATACAGCGAGGTCCAAAAGTATTTGGACAGTGAAAATGTGTTGCTGTTGCTTTGGCTCTGTACTCCAGCACTCTGGATTTGAAATGTGTATTTGTACTCATTAGTGATCCACGCTGCTGCGGACTTAGCTTGAATTTGAGTGTATTTTTATCCATATAGGGTGAACCGTTTAGAAACTACAGCACTTGCTGGACATAGTCCCCCGATTTTAGGGAACCAAAAGTATTTGGACAAATTCACTTACGTGTATTAATAAATGAGTCAAAAGTTTAGTATTTGATCCAGTATTTCTAGCACGCAATGACTACATCAACAGTGTGACTATACAAAGTTGTTGGATGCATTTGTTTGTTTTGGTTGTGTTTCAGATTATTTTGTGCCGAATCGAAATAAAGGGTAATTAATGTAGTGTAAATTTGGAAAAATATAAGACTTCTTCATTAATGTGGATGCTACCATGATTATGGATAATCATAAATGAATTGTGAATAATGATGAGTGAGAAAGAGGCATAAATATCATATCCCCCCAAAACTCATCACTATTCACGATTTATTCACGATTATCCGTAATCATGGTAGCATCCACATTAATGTAGAAGTGAGGGGGTAGGATACTTTCCTAAAACAATAGTTGTCCACTTCACGGAGTCCACTGTATGATATTCATATTTCAATACATATACAGTGCATTCAGAAAGTATTCAGACCCCTTGACTTATTCCACATTTTGTTACGTTGCCTTATTCTAAAATGGATTCAATAGTTTTCCCCCCTCAATAATCTACAAACAATACCACATAAAGACAAAGTGAAAACAGGTTTTTAGAATTGTTTGCTAATTTATTACAAATAAAAAACAGAAAAACCTTATTCGAATAAGTATTCATACCCTTTGCTATGAAACTCGAAATTGAGCTCAGGTGCATCCTGTTTCCACTGATCATCCTTGAGATGTTTCTACAACTTGATTGGAGTCCACCTGTACTACATTCAATTGATTGGACATGATTTGGAAAGTAACACACCTGTCTATATAAGATCCCACAATTGACAGTTCATGTCAGTGCAAAAACCAAACCATGAGGTCGAAGGAATTGTCCTTAGAGCTCCGAGACGACAGGAATGTGTCGAGGCACAGATCTGGGGAAGGGTACAAAAAAATGTCTGCAGAATTGAAGGTCCCCTAGAACACGGTGGTCTCCATTTTTAAATGGAAGATGTTTGGAACCACCAAGACTCTTCCAAGTGCTGGCCGCCCGGCCATACTGAACAATCGGGGGAGAAGGGCCCTGGTCAGGGAGGTGACCAAGAATGGGGAGGTGACCGAGAACCTTCCAGAAGGACAACCATCTGTGCATCACTCCACCATTCAGGCCTTTATAGTAGAGTCAATCAATCAATCAATCAATTTTATTTTATATAGCCCTTAGTACATCAGATAATATCTCGAAGTGCTGTACAGAAACCCAGCCTAAAACCCCAAACAGCTAGAATGCAGGTGTAGAAGCACGGTGGCTAGGAAAAACTCCCTAGAAAGGCCAAAACCTAGGAAGAAACCTAGAGAGGAACCAGGCTATGAGGGGTGGCCAGTCCTCTTCTGGCTGTGCCGGGTGGAGATTATAACAGAACTATGCCAAGATGTTCAAAAATGTTCATAAGTGACAAGCATGGTCAAACAATAATCATGAACAATTTTCAGTTGGCTTATCATAGCTGATCATTAAGAGTTGAAAAACAACAGGTCTGGGACAGGTGGCGGTTCCATAACCGCAGGCAGAACAGCTGAAACTGGAATAGCAGCAAGGCCAGGCGGACTGGGGACAGCAAGGAGTCACCACGGGCGGCAGTCCCGACGCATGGTCCTAGGGCCCAGGTCCTCCGAGAGAAAGAAAGAGAGAAGGAGAAAATTAGAGAGAGCCAAGATTTTCAAAATGTTCATAAATGACAAGCATGGTCAAATAATAATCAGGAATAAATCTCAGTTGGCTTTTCATAGCCGATCATTAAGAGTTGAAAACAGCAGGTCTGGGACAGGTAGGGGTTCCATAACCGCAGGCAGAAGATTTGAAACTGGAATAGCAGCAAGGCCAGGCGGACTGGGGGCAGCAAGGAGTCACCACGGCCGGTAGTCCCGACGTATGGTCCTAGGGCTCAGGTCCTCCGAGAGAAAGAGAGAAGGAGAAAATTAGAGAGAGCCAAGATTTTCAAAATGTTCATAAATGACAAGCATGGTCAAATAATAATCAGGAATAAATCTCAGTTGGCTTTTCATAGCCGATCATTAAGAGTTGAAAACAGCAGGTCTGGGACAGGTAGGGGTTTCGTAACCGCAGGCAGAAACAGTTGAAACTGGAATAGCAGCAAGGCCGGGCGGACTGGGGACAGCAAGGTGTCAGCATGCCCGCTAGTCCTGACGTATGGTCCTAGGGCTCAGGTTCTCAGAGAGAAAGAGAGAACGAGAGAATTAGAGAGAGCATACTTAAATTCACACAGGACACTGGATAAGACAGGAGAAGTACTCCAGGTATAACCAACTGACCCTAGCCCCCCGACACATAAACTACTGCAGCATAAATACTGGAGGCTGAGACAGGAGCGGTCAGGAGACACTGTGGCCCCATCCGAAGAAACCCCCGGACAGGGCCAAACAGGAAGGATATAACCCCACCCACTCTGCCAAAGCACAGCCCCCACACCACTAGAGGGATATCCTCAACCACCAACTTACAATCCTGAGACAAGGCCGAGTATAGCCCACAAAGGTCTCCACTACAGCACAACCAAGGGGGGGCGCCAACCCAGACAGGAAGTTCACGTCAGTAACTCAACCCACTCAAGTGACGCACCCCTCCTAGGGACGGCATGAAAGAGCACCAGCAAGCCAGTGACTCAGCCCCAGTAACAGGGTTAGAGGCAGAGAATCCCAGTGGAGAGAGGGGAACCGGCCCTGGAGAGACAGCAAGGGCGGTTCGTTGCTCCAGAGCCTTTCCGTTCACCTTCACACTCCTGGGCCAGACTACACTCAATCATATGACCTACTGAAGAGATAAGTCTTCAGTAAAGACTTAAAGGTTGAGACCGAGTCTGCGTCTCTCACATGGGTAGGCAGACTGTTCCATAAAAATGGAGATCTATAGGAGAAAGCCCTGCCTCCAGCTGTTTGCTTAGAAATTTTAGGGACAATTAGGAGGCCTGCGTCTTGTGACCGTAGCGTACGTGTAGGTATGTACGGCAGGACCAACTCGGAAAGATAGGTAGGAGCAAGCCCATGTAACGCTTTATAGGTTAACAGTAAAACCTTGAAATCAGCCCTTGCCTTAACAGGAAGCCAGTGTAGGGAAGCTAGCACTGGAGTAATATGATCAAATTTCTTGGTTCTAGTCAGGATTCTAGCAGCCGTATTTAGCACTAACTGAAGTTTATTTAGTGCTTTATCCGGGTAGCCGGAAAGTAGAGCATTGCAGTAGTCTAACCTAGAAGTAACAAATGCATGGATTAATTTTTCTGCATCATTTTTGGACAGAAAATTTCTGATTTTTGCAATGTTACGTAGATGGAAAAAAGCTGTCCTTGAAACAGTCTTGATATGTTCGTCAAAAGAGAGATCAGGGTCAAGAGTAACGCCGAGGTCCTTCACAGTTTTATTTGAGACGACTTTACAACCATCAAGATGAATTGTCAGATTTAACAGAAGTTCTCTTTGTTTCTTGGGACCTAGAACAAGCATCTCTGTTTTGTCCGAGTTTAAAAGTAGAAAGTTTTCAGCCATCCACTTCCTTATGTCTGAAACACAGGCTTCTAGCGAGGGCAATTTTGGGGCTTCACCATGTTTCATTGAAATGTACAGCTGTGTGTCATCCGCATAGCAGTGAAAGTTAACATTATGTTTTCGAATAACATCCCCAAGAGGTAAAATATATAGTGAAAACAATAGTGGTCCTAAAACGGAACCTTGAGGAACACCGAAATGTACAGTTGATTTGTCAGAGGACAGACCATTCACAGAGACAAACTGATCTTTCCGACAGGTAAGATCTAAACCAGGCCAGAACTTGTCCGTGTAGACCAATTTGGGTTTCCAGTCTCTCCAAAAGAATGTGGTGATCGATGGTGTCAAAGGCAGCACTAAGGTCTAGTAGCACGAGGACAGATGCAGAGCCTCGGTCTGACGCCATTAAAAGGTCATTTACCACCTTTACAAGTGCAGTCTCAGTGCTATGATGGTGTCTAAAACCAGACTGAAGCATTTCGTATACATTGTTTGTCTTCAGAAAGGCAGTGAGTTGCTGCGCAACAGCTTTTTCTAAAATTTTTGAGAGGAATGGAAGATTCGATATAGGCCGATAGTTTTTTATATTTTCCGGGTCAAGGTTTGGCTTTTTCAAGAGAGGCTTTATCACTGCCACTTTTAGTGAGTTTGGTACACATCCGGTGGATAGAGAGCTGTTTATTATGTTCAACATAGGAGGGCCAAGCACAGGAAGCAGCTCCTTCAGCAGTTTAGTAGGAATAGGATCCAGTATGCAGCTTGAAGGTTTAGAGGCCATGATTATTTTCATCATTGTGTCAAGAGATATAGTACTAAAACACTTAAGTGTCTCTCCCGATCCCAGGCCCTCGCAGAGCTGTGCAGATCCAGGACAGCTAAGCCCTGGAGGAATACGCAGATTCAAAGAGGAGTCCGTAATTTGCTTTCTAATGGTCATGATCTTTTCCTCAAAGAAGTTCATGAATTTATTACTGCTGAAGTGAAAGCCATCCTCTCTTGGGGAATGCTGCTTTTTAGTTAGCTTTGCAACAGTATCAAAAAGAAATTTTGGATTGTTCTCATTTTCCTCGATTAAGTTGGAAAAGTAGGATGATCGAGCAGCAGTGAGGGCTCTTCGGTACTGCACGGTACTGTCTTTCCAAGCTAGTCGGAAGACTTCCAGTTTTGTGTGGCGCCATTTCCGTTCCAATTTCCTGGAAGCTTGCTTCAAAGCTCGGGTATTTTCTGTATACCAGGGAGCTAGTTTCTTATGACAAATGTTTTTAGTTTTTAGGGGTGCAACTGCATCTAGGGTATTGCGCAAGGTTAAATTGAGTTCCTCAGTTAAGTGGTTAACTGATTTTTGTCCTCTGACGTCCTTGGGTAGGCAGAAGGAGTCTGGAAGGGCATCAAGGAATTTTTGTGTTGTCTGAGAATTTATAGCACGACTTTTGATGCTCCTTGGTTGGGGTCTGAGCAGATTATTTGTTGCGATTGCAAACGTAATAAAATGGTGGTCCGATAGTCCAGGATTATGTGGAAAAACATTAAGATCTACAACATTTATTCCATGGGACAAAACTAGGTCCAGAGTATGACTGTGGCAGTGAGTAGGTCCAGAGACATGTTGGACAAAACCCACTGAGTCGATGATGGCTCCGAAAGACTTTTGGAGTGGGTCTGTGGACTTCTCCATGTGAATATTAAAATCACCAAAAATTAGAATATGATCTGCTATGACTACAAGGTCTGATAGGAATTCAGGAAACTCAGAGAGGAACGCTGTATATGGCCCAGGAGGCCTGTAAACAGTAGCTATAAAAAGTGATTGAGTAGGCTGCATAGATTTCATGACTAGAAGCTCAAAAGACGAAAATGCCATTTTTTTTTTTGTAAATTGAAATTTGCTATCGTAGATGTTAGCAACACCTCCGCCTTTGCGGGATGCACGGGGGATATGGTCACTAGTGTAACCAGGAGGTGAGGCCTCATTTAACACAGTAAATTCATCAGGCTTAAGCCATGTTTCAGTCAGGCCAATCACATCAAGATTATGATCAGTGATTAGTTCATTGACTATGACTGCCTTTGAAGTGAGGGATCTAACATTAAGTAACCCTATTTTGAGATGTGAGGTATCACGATCTCTTTCAATTATGGCAGGAATGGAGGAGGTCTTTATCCTAATAAGATTGCTAAGGCGAACACCGCCATGTTTAGTTTTGCCCAACCTAGGTCGAGGCACAGACACAGTCTCAATGGGTATGGCTGAGCTGACTACACTGACTGTGCTATTGGCAGACTCCACTAAGCTGGCAGGTTGGCTAACAGCCTGCTGCCTGGCCTGCACCCTATTTCATTGTGGGGCTAAAGGAGTTAGAGCCCTATCTATGTTGGTAGATAAGATGAGAGCACCCCTCCAGGTAGGATGGAGTCCGTCACTCCTTAGCAGGTCAGGCTTGGTCCTGTTTGTGGGTGAGTCCCAGAAAGAGGGCCAATTATCTACAAATTCTATCTTTTGGGATAGAACAAACAGAAGCCACACTTCAGTAAAAGGCACAAGACAACCCACTTGGAATTTGCCAAAAGGCACCTAAAGGACTCTCAGACCATGAGAATCAAGATTCTCTGCTCTGATGAACCCAAGATTGAACTCTTTGGCCTGAATGTGAAGCGTCACGCCTGGAGGAAACCAGGCACCACTCATCCCCTGACCAAAACCATCCCTACGTCGAAGCATGGTGGTGGCAGCATTGTGCTGTGGGGATTTTTTTGA
Source organism: Salvelinus fontinalis (assembly GCF_029448725.1). NCBI lineage: Eukaryota > Metazoa > Chordata > Actinopteri > Salmoniformes > Salmonidae > Salvelinus > Salvelinus fontinalis. The sequence continues at coordinate 52,409,734 of NC_074680.1, forward strand.
AGCGGCAGGGACTGGGAGACTAGTCATGATCGAGGGAAATATGAACTGAGAAAAGTGCGGAGATCCTTGATGAAAACCTGCTCCATAGTGCTCAGGACCTCAGACTGGGGCGAAGGTTCACCTTCCAACAAGACAATGACTCTAAGCACACAGCCATGACTTCGGGACAAATCTCTGAATGTCCTTGAGTGGACAAGCCAGAGCCCGGACTTGAACTCAATCGATTATAGCTGAAATGAACTGTGCAGCGACGCTCCCTATCCAACCTGACAGAGCTTGAGAGGTTCTGCGGACAAAAACTGTTTTTGATTTGTCATTATGGGGTATTGTGTGTAGATTGATGATGAATAAAAAAATATATATTTGATTTAACGCTATAATGTCACAAAATGTAGAACAAGTGAAGGGGTCTGAATACTTTCCGAATGCATTGTGTGTGTAATATATATATGATTTTAATCATGGCAAGGCGACCGGAAACATAACTGAATAAAAACAGCGTAGCTATTCCCTCCGCAAGGCAATCAAACAAGCTAAGCGTTAGTATAGAGACAAAGTAGAGTCGCAATTCAACGGCTCAGACACGAGACGTGTGTGGCAGGGTCTACAGTCAATTACGGATTACAAAAACAAAACCAGCCAAGTTGCGGACACCGATGTCTTGCTCTCAGACAAACTAAACAACTTCTTTGCTCGCTTTGAGGACAATACAGTGCCACTGACACAGCCCGCTACCAAAACCTGCGGGATCTCCTTCACCACAGCCAACGTGAGTAAAACATTTAAAGGAGTTAACCCTCGCAAGGTTGTCGGCCCAGACGGCATCCCTAGCTGCGTCCTCAGAGCATGTGCAGACCAGCTGGCGTGTTTAAAGACCTATTCAATCAATCCCTATCCCAGTCTGCTGTTCCCACATGCTTCAAGAGGGCCACCATTGTTCCTGTTCCCCAGAAAGCAAAGGTAAACTGAGCTAAACGACTATCGCCCCGGAGCACTCACTTCCGTCATCATGAAGTGCTTTGAGAGACTAGTCAAGGATCATATCACCTCCACCCTACCTGACACCCTAGACCCACTCCAATTACCGCCCCAATAGGTCCACAGACGAAGCAATCGCAATTACAACGCACACTGCCCTAACCAATCTGGACAAGAGGAATACCTATGTAAGAATGCTGTTCATCAATTACAGCTCAGCATTTAACACTATAGTACCCTCCAAACTTGTCATTAAGCTCGAGACCCTGTGTCTCGACCCTGCCCTTTGCAACTGGGTCCTGGACTTTCTGACGGGCCGCCCCCAGGTGGTGAGGGTAGGAAACATCTCCACCCTGCTGATCCTCAACACTGGGGCCCCACAAGGGTGTGTTCTCAGCCCTCTCCTGTACTCCCTGTTCCCCCATGACTGCGTGGCCATGCACGCCTCCAACTCAATCATCAAGTTTGCAGACAACAACAGTGGTAGGCTTGATTACCAACAATGACGATACGGCCTACATGGAGGAGGTTAGGGCCCTCGGAGTGTGGTGTCAGGAAAATAACCTCTCCCTCAACGTCATCAAAACAAAGGAGATGATCTTGGACTTCAGGAAACAGCAGAGGGATCACCCCCCTATCCACATCGACAGGACAGTAGTGGAGAGAGTGGAAAGCTTTAAGTTCCTCGGCGTACACATCACGTACAAACTGAAATGGTCCACCCACACAGATAGTGTGGTGATGAAGGCACAACTGCGCCCATAGCATAGGGTGTGAATACACATGCACACACCACTTTTTAGTTTTTATTTGTTTGAATATTTTGTTAGAAAAAACAAGGTCTTTTTTTTAAATTTCACTTCACCAATTTGGACTATTTTGTGTATGCCCATTACATGAAATCCAAATAAAATTATATTTAAATTACAGGTTGTAATGCAACAAAATAGGAAAAACGCCAAAGGGATGAATACTTTCGCAAGGCACTGTACAGTACCTATCATTCCAGGGTTTTTCTTTATTTTTTACTATTTTCTACATTGTAGATAATAGTTAAGACATGAAAACTATGAAATAACACACATCGAATCATGTGGTAACCCAAAAAAGTTTTAAACAAATCAAAATATATTTTATATTTGAGATTGTTCAAAGTAGCCACGCTTTGCGTAGATGACAGCTTTCCACACTCTTGGCATTCTCTCAACCAGATTCATGAGGTAGTCACCTACAATGCATTTAAATTAAAAGGTGTGCCTTGGTAAAACTTAATGCACTTGAGCCAATCAGTTGTGTTGTGACAAGGTAGGGGTGGTATACAGAAGATAGCCCTATTTGGTAAAAGACCAAGTCCATATTTTGGCACGAACGGCTCAAATAAGCAAACAGAAACGACAGTCCATGCATTACTTTAAGACATGAAGGTCAGTCAATCTGGAAAATGTCAAGAACATAACGTTTCTTCAAGTGCAGTCGCAAAAACCATCAAGCGCTATGATGAAACTGGCTCTCATGAGGCCGCCACAGGAAAGGAAGACCGAGAGTTACCTCGGCCTCAGAGGATACGTTCATTAGAGTTACCTGCACCTCAGATTGCAGCCCAAATAAATGCTTCACAGAGTTCAAGTAACAGACACATCTCAACATCAACTGTTCAGAGGAGACTGCGTGAAGCAGGCCTTCATGGTCGAATTGCTGCAAAGAAATGACTAATAAAGGACACAAGTATAAAGAAGAGACTTGCTTGGGCCAAGAAACACGAGCAATGGACATTAGACCGGTGGAAATCTGTCCTTTGGTCTGATGAGTCCAAATTTGAGATTTTTGGTTCCAACCGCCGTGTCTTTGTGAGACTCTTTGTGATCTCCGTATATGTGGTTCCCACCATGAAGCATGGAAGAGGAGGTGTGATGGTGTGGGGGTGCTTTGCTGGTGACACTGTCAGTGATTTATTTAGAATTCAAGGCACACTTAACCAGCATGGCTACCACAGCATTCTGCAGCGATATGCCATCCCATCTGGTTTATGCTTAGTGGGACTATCATTTGTTTTTCAATAGGACAATGACCCAACACACCTCCAGGCTGTGTAAGGGCTATTTGACCAAGAAGAGTTATGTAGTGCTGCATCAGATGACCTGGCCTCCACAATCACCCGACCTCAACCCAATTGAGATGGATTGGGATGAGTTGGACTGCAAAGTGAAGGAAAAGCATCCAAAAGTGCGCAGCATATGTGGGGACTCCCTGAAGAAGGTTGGAAAAGCATTCCAGGTGAACCTGGTTGAGAGAATGCCAAGAGAGTGCGAATCTGCTATCGAGGCAAAGTGTGGCTACTTTGAATAATCTAAAATCTAAAATATATTTAGATTTGTTTAACACTTTTCTGGTTACTACATGATTCCATATGTGTTATTTCATAGTTTTGATGTCTTCACTATTATTCTACAATGTAAAAATAAATAAAAACCCTTGAATGAGTAGGGTGTCCAAACTTTTGACTGTTGCTATATCAAATCATATTGTATTTGTCACATGCGCCGAATACAAAAGGTGTAGACCTTACAGTGAAATGCTTACTTACAAGCCCTTCATTTCTCTGGGATATGCGCGTCCCACTTGGCCAAATGCCAGTGAAAATAAAGAGCGCCAAATTCAAATAAATTACTATAAAAATCTAACTTTCATGAAATCACACATGAAAGACACCAAATTAACGCTACAGTTGTTGTGAATCCAGCCAACGTGTCTGATTCCAAAAAGGATTTACGGCGAAAGCACAACAAATGATTATGTTAGGTCAGTACATAGCCACAGAACAACACAGCCATTTTTTCAGCCAAAGAGAGGAGTAACAAAAAGAAGAAATAGAGATAAAATGAATCACTAACCTTTGATGATCTTCATCAGATGACACTCATAGGACTTCATGTTACACAATACATGTATGTTTTGCTCGATAATGTGCATATTTATATCCAAAAATCTTAGTTTACATTGGCGCCATGTTCAGAAATTCCTCCAAAATTTCCGGAGAAATTGCAGAGAGCCACATCAAATAAGATAAATACTCATCATAAACTTTGATGAAAGATACATGTTTTACATATAATTAAAGATACACTTGTTCTTAATGCAACCGCTGTGTCAGATTTAAAAAAAACTTTACGGAAAAAGCACACCATGCAATAATCTGAGACGACGCTCAGATATAAAAAACATTTCTCCGCCATGTTGGAGTCAACAGAAATTGCATGATAAATATTCCCTTACCTTTGATGATCTTCATCAGAATGCACTCCCAGGAATCCTAGCTCCACAATAAATTGTTGTTTTGTTCGATAATGTTCAAGTAGCTACTTTTGTTAGCACGTTTAGTAAACATATCCAAACGCTCGTGCAGGTCCCTGCATAACTTCGGACAAAAACTTCAAAAAGTTATATTACAGATCGAAGAAACATTTCAAACTATGTATAGAATCAATCTTTAGGATGTTGTTATCATAAATATTCAATAACGTTCCAACCGGATAATTCCTTTGTGTCTGTAGAAGTAATGGAACGCAAGTCCCTATCATGTGGAATGCGCAGTGATCAGGACTTGGCTCTCTGCCAGACCACTGACTGAAACAGCTCCCATCCGGCTCCACATCACAGTAGAAGCTTCATTCAAGGTTCTACAGACTGTTGACATCTAGTGGAAGGCGTAGGAAGTGCAAATATATCCATATCCTACTGTGTTTTCAATAGGCGATGAGTTGAAAATCGACCAGCCTCAGATATCCCACTTCCTGTTTGGATTTTTTCTCAGGATTTCGCCTGCCATATGAGTTCTATTATACTCAGTTCTATTATACAGACATCATTCAAACAGTTTTAGAAACTTCAGAGTGTTTTCTATCCAATAGTAATAATAATATGCATATATTAGCATCTGGGACAGAGTAGGAGGCAGTTCACTCTGGGCATGCTATTCATCCAAAAGTGAAAATGCCGCCCCCTATCCCATTAACTAACAATGCAGTTTTAAGAAAAATACCCAAAGAAAAAAATGAAATAGAAGTAACAAGGCTATATACAGGGGGTACCGGTACAGAGTCAATGTGTGGGGGCAACGGTTTGTCGAGGTAATTGAGGTAATATATACATGTAGGTAGAGTTATTAAAGTGTCTTCTGCATAGATAATAACAGAGAGTAGCAGCAGTGTAAAATAGGGGGGGGGGGCAATGCAAATAGTCTGGGTAGCCATTTGATTAGATGTTGATTTGTCTTATGGCTTGGGGGTAGAAGCTGTTTAGAAGCCACTTGGACCTAGACTTGGCGCTCCTGTACAGCTTGCCGTGTGGTAGCAGAGAGAACAGTCTATGACTAGGGTGGCGGTAGTCTTTGACAATTTTTAGGGCCTTCCTCCGACACGGCCTGGTATAGAGGTCCTGGATAGCAGGAAGCTTGGCCCCAGCGATGTACAGGGCAGTACGCACTATCCTCTGTAGTGCCTTGCGGTCGGAGGCTGAGAAGTTGCCTTTACCAGGCAATGATGCAACCAGTCAGGATGCTCTCGATGGTGCAGCTGTAGAACCTTTTGAGGATCTGTGGACCCATGCCAAATCTTTTCAGTCTCCTGAGGGGGAATAGGTTTTGTCGTGCCCTATTCACGACTGTCTTGGTGTGCGTGGACATTTACATTTACATTTAAGTAATTTAGCAGACGCTCTTATCCAGAGCGACTTACAAATTGGTGCATTCACCTTATGATATCCAGTGGAACAACCACTTTACAATAGTGCATCTAACTCTTTTAAGGGGGAGGGGGGGTTAGAAGGATTACTTTATCCTATCCTAGGTATTCCTTAAAGAGGTGGGGTTTCAGGTGTCTCCGGAAGGTGGTGATTGACTCCGCTGACCTGGCGTCGTGAGGGAGTTTGTTCCACCATTGGGGTGCCAGAGCAGCGAACTGTTTTGACTGGGCTGAGCGGGAACTGTACTTCCTCAGAGGTAGGGAGGCGAGCAGGCCAGAGGTGGATGAATGCAGTGCCCTTGTTTGGGTGTAGGGCCTGATCAGAGCCTGAAGGTACGGAGGTGCCGTTCCCCTCACAGCTCCGTAGGCAAGCACCATGGTCTTGTAGCGGATGCGAGCTTCAACTGGAAGCCAGTGGAGAGAGCGGAGGAGCGGGGTGACGTGAGAGAACTTGGGAAGGTTGAACACCAGACGGGCTGCGGCGTTCTGGATGAGTTGTATGGGATTAATAGCACAGGCAGGGAGCTCAGCCAACAGCGAGTTGCAGTAGTCCAGACGGGAGATGACAAGTGCCTGGATTAGGACCTGCGCTGCTTCCTGTGTGAGGCAGGGTCGTACTCTGCGAATGTTGTAGAGCATGAACCTACAGGAACGGGTCACCGCCTTGATGTGAGTTGAGAACGACAGGGTGTTGTCCAGGATCACGCCAAGGTTCTTAGCACTCTGGGAGGAGGACACAATGGAGTTGTCAACCGTGATGGTGAGATCATGGAACGGGCAGTCCTTCCCCGGGAGGAAGAGCAGCTCCGTCTTGCCGAGGTTCAGCTTGAGGTGGTGATCCGTCATCCACACTGATATGTCTGCCAGACATGCAGAGATGCGATTCGCCACCTGGTTATCAGAGGGGGGAAAGGAGAAGATTAATTGTGTGTCGTCTGCATAGCAATGATAGGAGAGACCATGTGAGGATATGACAGAGCCAAGTGACTTGGTGTATAGCGAGAATAGGAGAGGGCCTAGAACAGAGCCCTGGGGGACACCAGTGGTGAGAGCACGTGGTGCGGAGACAGATTCTCGCCACGCCACCTGGTAGGAGCGACCTGTCAGGTAGGACGCAATCCAAGCGTGGGCCGCGCCGGAGATGCCCACCTCGGAGAGGGTGGAGAGGAGGATCTGATGGTTCACAGTATCAAAGGCAGCCGATAGGTCTAGAAGGATGAGAGCAGAGGAGAGAGAGTTATCTTTAGCAGTGCGGAGCGCCTCCGTGACACAGAGAAGAGCAGTCTCAGTTGAATGACTAGTCTTGAAACCTGACTGATTTGGATCAAGAAGGTCATTCTGAGAGAGATAGCAGGAGAGCTGGCCAAGGACGGCACGTTCAAGAGTTTTGGAGAGAAAAGAAAGAAGGGATACTGGTCTGTAGTTGTTGACATCGGAGGGATCGAGTGTAGGTTTTTTCAGAAGGGGTGCAACTCTCGCTCTCTTGAAGACGGAAGGGACGTAGCCAGCGGTCAAGGATGAGTTGATGAGCGAGGTGAGGTAAGGGAGGAGGTCTCTGGAAATGGTCTGGAGAAGAGAGGAGGGGATAGGGTCAAGCGGGCAGGTTGTTGGGCGGCCGGCCGTCACAAGACGCGAGATTTCATCTGGAGAGAGAGGGGAGAAAGAGGTCAAAGCACAGGGTAGGGCAGTGTGAGCAGAACCAGCGGTGTCGTTAGACTTAGCAAACGAGGATCGGATGTCGTCGACCTTTTTTTCAAAATGGTTGACGAAGTCATCCGCAGAGAGGGAGGAGGGGGGAGGAGGGGGAGGAGGATTCAGGAGGGAGGAGAAGGTGGCAAAGAGCTTCCTAGGGTTAGAGGCAGATGCTTGGAATTTAGAGTGGTAGAAAGTGGCTTTAGCAGCAGAGACAGAAGAGGAGAATGTAGAGAGGAGGGAGTGAAAGGATGCCAGGTCCGCAGGGAGGCGAGTTTTCCTCCATTTCCGCTCGGCTGCCCGGAGCCCTGTTCTGTGAGCTCGCAATGAGTCATCGAGCCACGGAGCAGGAGGGGAGGACCGAGCCGGCCTGGAGGATAGGGGACATAGAGAGTCAAAGGATGCAGAAAGGGAAGAGAGGAGGGTTGAGGAGGCAGAATCAGGAGATAGGTTGGAGAAGGTTTGAGCAGAGGGAAGAGATGATAGGATGGAAGAGGAGAGAGTAGCGGGGGAGAGAGAGCGAAGGTTGGGACGGCGCGATACCATCCAAGTAGGGGCAGTGTGGGAAGTGTTGGATGAGAGCGAGAGGGAAAAGGATACAAGGTAGTGGTCGAAGACTTGGAGGGGAGTTGCAATGAGATTAGTGGAAGAACAGCATCTAGTAAAGATGAGGTCAAGCGTATTGCCTGCCTTGTGAGTAGGGGGGGAAGGTGAGAGGGTGAGGTCAAAAGAGGAGAGGAGTGGAAAGAAGGAGGCAGAGAGGAATGAGTCAAAGGTAGACGTGGGGAGGTTAAAGTCACCCAGAACTGTGAGAGGTGAGCCATCCTCAGGAAAGGAACTTATCAGGGCGTCAAGCTCATTGATGAACTTTGATGAACATTGATGAACAGTGGACCATGTTAGTTTGTTTTTGATGTGGACACCAAGGAACTTGAACCTCACAACCCGCTCCACTACAGCCCCATCGATAAGAATGGGGTGTGTTCGGTCCCCCTTTTCCTGTAGTACTCAATTATATGCTTAGTCTTGATCACGTTGAGGGAGAGATTGTTGTCCTGGGACCACACGGCCAGGTCTCTGACCTCCTCCCTATATACTGTCTTGCCTTTGTTGGTGATCAGGCCTACCACTCATCGGCAAACGTAATGATGGTTTTGGAGTCGTGTCTGGCCGTGCAGTCATGAGTGAAATGGGAGTACAGGAGGGGACTGAGCACGCACCCCTGAGGGGCCACCGTGTTGAGGATCAGCGTGGTGGATGTATTGTTACCTACCCTTACCACCTAGAGGGGCCCGTCAGGAAGTCCAGGATCCATTTGCAGAGGGAGGTGTTTAGTCCCAGGGTCCTTTGCTTAGTGATGAGCTTTGAGGGCATTATGGTGTTGAACACAGAGCTGTAGTCAATGAATATCATTCTCACACAGGTGTTCCTTTTGTCCAGGTGTGAAAGGGTAGTGTGGATTGCAATAGAGATGGCATCATCTGTGGATCTGTTGGAGCGGTATGCAAATTGGAGTGGGTCTAGGGGTCCTGGGATAATGGTGTTGATGTGAGCCATGACCAGCCTTTCAAAGTACTTCATGGCAACAGACATGAGTGCTACATGTCGGTAGTCATTTAGGCAGGTTACCTTGGTGTTCTTGGGCACAGGGACTATGGTGCTCTGCTTGAAACATGTTGGTATTACAGACTCTGACAGAGAGAAGTTTAAAATCTTAGTGAAGACACTTGCCAGTTGGTCAGCGCATGCTCGGAGTACACGTCCTGGTAATCTGTCTGGCCAAGCGGCCTTATGAATGTAGACCTGTTTAAAGGTCTTACTCACATCGGCTGAGTCTTCTGGATCAGCTGGTGCTCTCATGCATGTTTCAGTGTTACTTGCCTCGAAGCGAGCATAGAAGTAATTTAGCTCGTCTGGGAAGCTTATGTCACTGGGCAGCTCTCGGCTGTGCTTCCCTTTGTGGTTTGTAATAGTTTGCGAGCCCTGCCACATCCGTCGAGCGTCTCTGGTGTAGTTCGATTTGATCTTAGTCCTGTATTTGAAGCTTTGCCTGTTTGATGGTTCGTCGGCGTAACGGTGTCACATTCCTGACCTTATTTTCCTTTGTTTAGCGTTGTTTAGTTGGTCAGGACGTGAGCTGGGTGGGCAGTCTTTGTTATTTGTTTCTTGTTTAGGTTCATTGTTAATTAGCCTTATATGGTTCTCAATCAGGGGCAGGTGTTTGACGTTTCCTCTGATTGAGAACCATATTAAGGTAGGCTGTTCACACCGTTTGTGTGTGGGTGATTGTCTTCCGTGTCAGTGTATGTACCACACGGGACTGTTTCGTTTGTTTAGTCTGTTCCTGTTCGTGCGTTCTTCGTGTTTTGTAAGTTCTCATGTTCAGGTCGGTCTACGTCGTTTTGTTATTTTGTAATTTATCAAGTGTGCTTCGTGTTCGTCTTGTTTAAATAAATTCATCATGTATTCCACACAAGCTGCGTTTTGGTCCGATCCATGCTCCTCCTCAGACGAGGAGGAGAACGATCGTTACAAACGGGATTTCTTCTAAGCTTCGGGGTTAGAGTCCCGCTCCTTGAAAGCGGCTGCTCTACCCTTTAGCTCAGTGTGGATGTTGCCTGTAATCCATGGCTTCTGGTTGGGGTATCTATGTACAGTCACTGTGGGGACGTTGTCATTGATGTGCTTATTGATGAAGCCAGTGAAGGATGTGCTGTGCTCTTCAATACCGACTGAAGGATCCCGCAATATATTCCAGTCTGTGCTAGCAAAACTGTCCTGTAGCTTAGCATCTGCTTCAGCCGACCACTTTTTTATTGACCTAGTCACTGGTGCTTTCTGCTTTCATTTTTGCTTGTAAGCAGAAATCAGGAGGATAAAATTATGGTCAGATTTGCCAAATGGAGGACGAGGAGAGCTTTATACAGTATATATGCTGTGTGTATATATATATATATATACTGTGTATATATTCAGTTTTTTTGTAAAAATGTAGCGCAAAACCTAGCAGTTGTACTTATTTCTCTGAGAGTGAGTTGGATATATAGGACTTTGCACATAAAAAAGAACATGATTATTTGTCTCTCTGAAATTAAATCAACCAGTGATACATTTTTAAGTTTTGCGACTTCTGCATTAGATTATTTCTTCCCGTATCAAAAGGGAATGAAAGCATTTTTTTTGTACTTCGACTACTATTCTACTTTTCTCCTGCTACATTTTTCTGGACTAAAACTGTCGCACTGACAATAATGTGTTTCCACTAGTTCTCCCTGCTCCAGACCAGCTTATTGTAAACTCTGTGGACACCACATCAGCTGCTGTTAGCTGGAGCCAGCCACCAGGATTGGACCAAACCCAACATCATTACCAGATCTCCTACCACTGTCCAGGGACAGAACCACACATCACTACCACGTCTTCACACAGCATCACTCTCTCTGACCTACAATGTGGTACTCAGTACTCTATCACTGTCTGCACTGAACTGGAAAATGGAAAGCGAAGTGAACTGGTATCAAAAACCTTCACCACAGGTAAGTACCCTACTAAAGTATTATTTCTGGTGTTTGACTATATTTACTGTATATATACACACATATATGTTGAGTGTATACTGAGTGTACAAAACATTAAGGACACCTGCTCTTTCCATGACATAGACTGACCCGTTGAATCCAGGTGAAAGCTATGATGTCACTTGTTAAATCCACTTCAATCAGTGTAGATGAAGGGGAGGTGAAAGGTTAAATAAGGATTTTTAAGCCTTGAGACAATTGATACATGGCTTTTGTATGTGTGCCAGTCACAGAGTGAATGGGTAAGACAAAAGCTTTAAGCGTCTTTGAAGGGGGTATGGTAGTAGGTGCCAGGCGCACCGCTTTGTGTCAATAACTCCAACGATGCAGTGTTTTTCACGCTTAACAGTTTCCCGTGTGTATCACAGGGATGCAAACTAGTCACCTTTCGCCATTTTGATTCCAAAATAGGTGACCTACGTGATTCTTGTAGATCCGATGAGAAAAGTTTTTTGGGGGCGCTTTGGATCACTACTGTCTGTAAGCGAACGAGTGATGCGCGTTTGGAGCAATACTGGCTATATCCAAGGCTTAGCCAAACGTTCACATAACAACAGAATGCAGCACACGACTGAAGAGAGAAGTTACAACCAATTTGCTAGTTACAGCATACAGTTTTCTCTCTGGAAAGAGTGCGCGCTCTGGACAGCAGAGAGTAGATATGCATTTTGCCAGTGACAGCACCGCATCCCCTGAACGATAACGAAGAGGTAGGTGGGAAGCTAGCTAACGTTTGTAACCTAACCAATTCGCTATAGTATTAACTGGTAACTTTATATGACTCCTTGCCGTTCCTCAAGTTATAACGCGTTAGTTGATTACTGGACCCTGGCAATCTGTGTGAAATGTTAACCAGCTAACGAACTAACTTCTATCTGTGTACTAATGTTTTCCCTTTACAGTATGTGGTTACTTTTTTGAATGAGAGAATTATGTGAAAATAAGGCGTTGCTTGTTAAACAAGTGGATTCAGGGATCAGGTGTAGCTGGAGCTGGGCCTGGCTTAAGCTGGATGCCACTATAGAGGTGAAAGGAACACCACACACTTTCGCTCTTTCTCACTTTTTCAAAACAGTGGATAAAAGGGGTATGCCAGGTGTACTCTCAGCCTGAAAGAGATCAATTATGCCAACAACGGGTATCATGCTCTGCTGGTACATTGTAGAACAGATGTCCAGAGGCAGAAAGTGTACAATGTAATAATGTGCAGTGTAGCCCAGTGCTTTTGTCGTGTTGAACTTCACAGTAACACTTATGTGTGAGTGAGGGGGGATAATGACATTACGGTACTCAGTGAATGTTATTTGTGCACATATGTAGACTTGTGCACTTGATCGATGTCTACTGTAGTGGCCAATATAATAGAGCAAAAATGGAATGCCTGTTTGTTTCATTCTATTTTTACTTTGTACAATATTTAGATGTGTGTGGTCACAAGCGTTCTATTATAAAGGCTGTCATGGCTAACTGCAATATTAGTGTATTGTTTTTTCTCAAGTCTTGAGTTTGGGCACAAAGATCGTACTTTTTTGGTCATTTGCAGTAAAGTGTAGGCAACAAATAACATTGGATTGCTTTCTTTAGCTGTGAGTTAGGTTCACATTAACAACTTTATTTTACACAGAGAGACTGAATGAAGTTGATCATCTTCTTTGTTGTTTAATTAGTTAAAACCTGCATTTCCCCCTAGCCGGGATTTGTTGCATGTTTTGGTGCATAAAAGAAGTGTCACCTTTTTGGGTTTGCATCCCTGGTATCAAGAATGGTCCACCACCCAAAGGACATCCAATCAACATGACACAACTGTGGGAAGAATTGGAGTCAACATGGGCCAGCATCCCTGTGGAACACTTTCGACACCGTATAGTGTCCATGCCCAGATTAATTGAGGCTGTTCTGAGCTCAAATTGGGGGCTACAACTCAATATTAAGAAGGTGTTCTTAGTGTTTTGTACACTCTGTGTATATATAAACTCAGCAAAAAAAGAAAAGTCCTCTCACTGTCAACTGTGTTTATTTTCAGCAAACTCAACGTGTAAATATTTGTATGAACATAAGATTCAAACACTGAGACATAAACTGAACAAGTTCCACAGACATGTGACTAACAGAATGTGTCCCTGAACAAGGGGGGGTCAAAATCATAAGTAACAGTCAGTATCTGGTGTGGCCACCAACTGCATTAAGTACTGCAGTGCGTCTCCTCCTCATGGACTGCACCAGATTTGCCAGTTCTTGCTGTGAGATGTTACCCCACTCTTCCACCAAGGCAAGTTCCCGGACATTTCTGGGTGGAATGGCCCTAGCCCTCACCCTCCGATCCAACAGGTCCCAGACGTGCTCAATGGGATTGAGATCCGGGCTCTTCACTGGTCATGGCAGAACACTGACATTCTTGTCTTGCAGGAAATCACGCACAGAACGAGCAGTATGGCTGGTGGCATTGTCATGCTGGAGGGTCATGTCAGGATGAGTCTGCAGGAAGGGTAACACATGAGGATGTCTTCCCTGTAACGCACAGCGTTGCGTTTGCCTGCAATGACAGCAAGCTCAGTCCGATGATGCTGTGATACACCGCCCCAGACCTTGACGGACCCTCCACCTCCAAATCGATCCCGCTCCAGACTACAGGCCTCCTTCGACGATAAACACGAATCCGACCATCACCCCTGGTGAGACAAAACCGCAACTCGTCAGTGAAGAGCACTTTTTGCCAGTCCTGTCTGGTCCAGCGACGGTGGGTTTGTGCCCATAGGCGACGTTGTTGCCGGTGATGTCTGGTGAGGACCTGCCTTACAACAGGCCTACAAGCCCTCAGTCCAGCCTCTCTCAGCCTATTGCGGACAGTCTGAGCACTGATGGAGGGATTGTGCGTTCCTGGTGTAACTCGGGCAGTTGTTGTTGCCATCCTGTACCTGTCCCGCAGGTGTGATGTTTGGATGTATCGATCCTGTGCAGGTGTTGTTACACGTGGTCTGCCACTGCGAGGACGATCAGCTGTCCGTCCTGTCTCCATGTAGCACTGTTTTAGACGTCTCACAGTACGGACATTGCAATTTATTGCCCTAGCCACATCTACAGTCCTCATCCCTCCTTGCGGCATGCCGAAGGCACGTTCACACAGATGAGCAGGGACACTGGGCATCTTTCTTTTGGTGTTTTTCAGAGTCAGTAGAAAGGCCTCTTTAGTGTCCTAAGTTTTTATAACTGTGACCTTAGTTGCCTACCGTCTGAAAGCTATTAGTGTCTTAATGACCGTTCCACAGGTGCATGCTCATTCATTGTTTATGGTTCATTGAACAAGCATGGGAAACAGTGTTTAAACCCTTTACAGTGAAGATCTGTGACATTATTTGGATTTTTACCAATTATCTTTGAAAGACAGGGTCCTGAAAAAGGGACGTCTCTTTTTTTGCAGAGTTTATAAAGTTGAAGTCGGAAGTTAACATACATCTCAGCCAAATGCATTTAAATTCAGTTTTTCACAATTCCTGACATTTAATCCTCATAAAAATGTCCTGTCTTAGGTCAGTTAGGATCACCACCTTATTTTAAGAATGGGAAATGTCAGAATAATAGTATGTTTATTTCAGCTTTTATTTCTTTCATCACATTCCCAGTGGGTCAGAAGTTTACATACACTCAATTAGTATTTGGATGCATTGCCTTTAAATTGTTTAACTTGGGTCAAACGTTTCAGGTAGCCTTCCACAAGCCTCCCACAATAAGTTTGGGGAATTTTGGCCCATTCCTCCTGACAGAGTTGGTGTAACTGAGTCAGGTTTGTAGGCCTCCTTGCTCACACATGCTTTTTTAGTTCTGCCCACAAATATTCTATAGGATTGAGGTCAGGGCTTTGTGATGGCCACTCCAATACCTTGACTTTGTTGTCCTTAAGCCATTTTGCCACAACTTTGGAAGTATGCCTGGGGTCATTGTCCATTTGGAAGATCCATTTGCGACCTAGTTTTAACTTCCTGACCGATGTCTTGGGGTGTTGCTTCAATATATCCACATCATTTTCCTTTCTCATGATGCCATCTATTTTGTGAAGAGCACCAGCCCCTCCTGCAGCAAAGCACCCCCACAACATGATGCTGCTATCCCCTTGCTTCAAGGTTGGGATGGTCTTCTTTGGATGCAAGCCTTCCACTTTTTCCTCCAAACATAATGATGGTCATTATGGCCAAACAATTCTATTTTGTCCTCAGACCAAAAAAGTACGATCTTTGTGCCCAAACCGTAGTCTGGCTTTTTTTATGGCGGTTTTGGTGCAGTGGCTTCTTCCTTGCTGAGTGGCCTTTCAGTGTATGAAGGTATAGGACTTGTTTTACTCTGGATATAGATACTTTTGTACCTGTTTCCTCCAGCATCTTCACAAGGTCCTTTGCTGTTGTTCTGGGATTGATTTGCACTTTTCGCACCAAAGTACGTTCATCTCTAGGAGACAGAACGTGTATCCTTCCTGAGCGGTATGACGGCTGCGTGGTCCCATGGTGTTTATACTTGCGTACTATTGTTTGTACTGATGAACGTGGTACCTTCAGGTATTTGGAAATTGTTCTCAAGGATGAACCAGACTTGTGGAGGTCTACAATTTTTTTCTGAGGTCTTGGCTAATTTCTTTTGATTTTCCCATGATGTCAAGCAAAAAGGCACTGAGTTTGAAGGTAGGTCTTGAAATGCATCCACAGTTACACCTCCAATTGACTCAAATCATATCAATTAGCCTATCAGAAGCTTCTAAAGCCATGACATAATTTTGGGGAATTTTCCAAGCTG
Organism: Salvelinus fontinalis; assembly: GCF_029448725.1. NCBI lineage: Eukaryota > Metazoa > Chordata > Actinopteri > Salmoniformes > Salmonidae > Salvelinus > Salvelinus fontinalis. The sequence goes on from NC_074680.1 coordinate 52,425,503, forward strand.
TTTAAAGACACATTCAACTTTGTATGTAAACTTCTGACCCACTGGAATTGTGATACAGTGAAATAACCTGTCTGTTAACAATTGTTGGAAAAATGACTTGTGTCATGCACAAAGTAGATGTCCTAACCGACTTGCCAAAACTATAGTTTGTTAACAAGAAATTTGTGGAGTGGTTGAAATCGAGTTTTAAAACCTGTTATGGCTGCAAGGGGCAGTATTGAGTAGCCAGTTAAATGGTGCCCATTTCAAACGGCCTCATACTCAATTCTTGCTCGTACAATATGCATATTATTATTACTATTGGATAGAAAACACTCTCTAGTTTCTAAAACCGTTTGAATTATTTCTCTGAGTGAAACAGAAGTCATTCTGCAGCACACTTCCTGACCAGGAAGTGGAATGTCAGAAATCGATGCTCTGTTCAACTTCCTGCCTATACATGGGCATGATACGTAAGAGTCTACGTACACTTCATACACCTTCCCCTGGTTGTCAAGAGGTGGTGAGAGAAAACATTTAGTGTTTATCTTGGTCTGAGGTGGAATAAAAGCTCTTTGTTTGACGTGACCGTCTATTTCCTGTTTCCGGAGCGCGCGAAAGAGGACATGGATTTGCCTTCTGTTTAGCTGTCGCTATGAACGACTAACATCTCCGGGATAGATTTTATTTGATACATGTGACCATATCATCGTAAAGTATGTTTTTTCAATATAGTTTCATCAGATTATTGAAAAATTTTCGGGAGTTTTGCCGTGTTCCGTTCTCTGACTTTGTTGACATTGGAGAGCTTTGTGCCACTTGGCAAGTGCGCTTCCTAAATCGAGAGGGAAAATGAAGGTTCCAAATCCAAACACCGACTGTTCTGGACAAAGGACACCTTGTCCAACATTCTGATGAAAGATCAGCAAAAGTAAGAAACATTTTATGATGCTATTTCATATATCTGTCGAACTGTGTACTAGTCGTGGGCGGCCAACGTTTTGGGTACTCTAAGCTATACCGAAGCTGCATATCGTAATGAAGTTATTTTTAGAATTCTAACACTTTGATTTCATTAATAACTAATGGATCTATCATTTCCTATACAACATGTATTTTTTAGTTATGTTTATGAATATCTATTTGGTCAGAATATGTGTGTCAGAAAAAGTGTGAGTAAAATATCAGAACGTTGTGGGAAATAGTAGCTACGTTAGCAGAATGTATAACCACTGATTTCAGCTCTAAATATGCACATTTTCGAACAAAACAAAGTGTATGTATAACCTGATGTTATAGGACTGTCATCTGAGGAAGAAAATCAAGGTTAGTCAAAAATTATATATCTTTTGCCTGTTTGTTACGATCGCTTACTTTTGCTACTGGGAAATTGCTTGTGTTTTTGGCTATTGTGGCTACGCTAATATAACGCTATATTGTGTTTTCGCTGTAAAACACTTGATAAATCGGAAATATTGTCTGGAATCACAAGATGCCTGTCTTTCAATTGCTGTACACTATGTATTTTTCAGAAATGTTTTATGATGAGTAATTAGGTATTTGATGTTGGTGTCTGTAAATATTATGGCTGCTTTCGGTGCAATTTCTGAATGTAGCTGCAATGTAAACTATGATTTATACCTGAAATATGCAAATTTTTCTAACAAAACATATGCTATACAATAAATATGTTATCAGACTGTCATCTGAAGTTTTTTCTTGGTTAGTGGCTATTTATATCTTTATTTGGTCGAATTTGCGATAGCTACTGATGGAGTAAAAAACTGTTGGAGTAAAAAAAATGGTGTCTTTTGCTAACGTGGTTAGCTAATAGATTTACATATTGTGTCTGCCCTGTAAAACATTTTAAATGTCATATGCTGTATTGGACTTGTTAATGTGTGAAAGTTAAATATAAAAAAAAAAAAATCTTTTGAATTTCGCGCCCTGCACTTTGAGCTGGCTGTTGTCATAAGTGTACCGACGTCGGGCTTACACGCCAAACAGGTTAATGACTCCAACCGAAGTGTATGTAAACTTCCGCCTTCAATTGTATATATACATTACCAGTCAAAAGTTTGGACACAAGTACTTATTCAAGGTTTTTTCTTAATTTTTACTATTTTCTACATTGTAGATTAATAGTGAACACATCAACCTGTGAAATAACGCATATGGAATCATGTAGTAACACAAAAAGTGTTAAACAAATCAAATATATATTTTATATTTGAGAATCTTCAAAGTTGCCACCCTTTGCCTTGATGACAACTTTGTACACTCTTGGCATTCTCTCAACTAGCTTAATGAGGTAGTCACCTGGAATGCATTTCAATTAACAGGTGTGCCTTGTTAAAAGTTAATTTGTGTAATTTCTTTCCTTAATTCATTTGATCCAATCAGTTGTGTTGTGACAAGGTCGGGAAGATAGCCCTATTTGGTAAAAAACCTGGTCCATATTTTGGCAAAAACAGGTCAAATAAGCAAAATGAAATGACAGTCCATCATTACTTTAAGACATGAAGGTCAGTTTATCTGGATAATTCCAAGAACTTTGAAAGTTTCTTCAAGTGCAGTCGCAAAAACCATCACGCGCTGTGATGAAACTGGCTCTCGTGAGGACCGTCACAGGAAAGGAAGACCGAGAGTTACCTCGGCCTCAGAGGATACGTTCATTTGAGTTAACTGCACCTCAGATTGCAGCCCAAATAAATGCTTCACAGAGTTCAAGTAACAGACACATCTCAACATCAACTGTTCAGAGGCAACTGAACCACCAGTTTCAACTTTAACAGTGAGAGGCGACTCCGGGATTTATCCTTGTAGGCAGAGTTCCTCTGTCCAGTGTCTGTGTTCTTTTGGTCACCTTAATTTTTCTTATTATTGGACAGTCTGAGATATGGCTTTTTCTTTGCAACTCTACCTAGAAGGCCAGCATCCCGGAGTCGCTTCTTCACTGTTGACGTTGAGACTGTTGTTTTGCGGTTATTATTTAATGAAGCTGCTAGTTGAGGACGTGCGACTGTTTAGTTAAATATTTTTATTTATTTAGATCTAATTGTATCTAAATTCAATCTGGGGTGCCAGAGTGCGGTCGTAAATTCAGAGCGTTGCCAGATTGTCCGTTTGTAAATTCAGAGCGCACACTGGATGCACAGGCCGAGGAGTATGGTTGATTTGAGCATTCTGTCCTTATGTTAGGGCTGTCCCTTCCAAGATGGCATAGCAGTTCAGACGTCATTTTGTCCTCGTATTGTCGTGTCCTGTATATATATATATATTTACACCTTTCTTCGCATATCTTTTATATATTTTATTATCCAAGAACTCAACTACAAAAAGCTTTCCTGCAACCCGCCTCACCAATTACAGAAAAAAAAGTATTATTTACCTCAAATCTGAAAATTCACAATTGAAGCTAACCAGAAGCTAACCAGAAGCTAACCAGAAGCTAACCAGAAGCTAGTCAGAAGCTAACCAGAAGCTAGCCAGAAGCAAACCAGAAGCTAACCAGAAACTAGCCTGAAACTACCCAGAAGTTAGCCGGTTTACTGGCTAACGTTAGTATTTCAGCTACCCACGTTTTGTGGTCATCAGCTATTCCTTTAGCTCGATAATCTATCGGCACTTTTGTACAACGCGACTCAGACCAGAACATACCGGACCTATTTTTCTCAATATCCCCGGATTTCAACCGCAAGCTCTGGACATTTACACCTTGATTTCGCAGCTAGCTAGCTGCAAACCGTGTGACTATTGGCTTACGTCGATCCCGGAGCAAACTTAAATTATTCCGGAGCTAGCCAGCTGAAGAGTTCCATCAGCCATTCCTGGGCTACAATCACCTATCCGGACCCGTTTTTTTTTTACTACAAATGCGGAGCCCCACCGGGCCTTCACGACTGACTACCGACGTTATCTGCCCGAGGGAGTTATCCAACTGGCACCTCCGTCGCGACGTTACCTGAACGCTCATCTGGGGCCCGCTAATCGTTAGCTGTCTTATCGGCTGCTATCTGAATAAGTATATCGGACAATTTTTCTTGGGTCACTATATCTATTTTGCCAATTGGATTGATCCCCTCTACCACACGGAACCCCACTAATCTACCGACGGAAACGCACGAGGTGACTAAAAATAGACCTCCATCCTATGCTATCTTGCTACCGATAGCCAGCTACCCGGCCAGCTGTCTGGATCGCCGTGACCCCAACCAACCTCTACTCACTGGACCTTTATGATCACTCGATTAAGCATGCCTCTCCTTAATGTAAATATGCCTTGTCCATTGCTGTTCTGGTTAGTGTTTATTGGCTTATTTCATTGTAGAGCCTCTAGCCCTGCTCACTATACCATATCCAACCTTTCAGTTCCACCACCCACATATGCGATGACATCACCTGGTTTCAATGATGTTTCTAGAGACAATATCTCTCTCATCATCACTCAATACCTAGGTTTACCTCCACTGTATTCACATCCTACCATACCTTTGTCTGTACATTATTCCTTGAAGCTATTTTATCGCCCCCAGAAACTTCCTTTTACTCTCTGTTCTAGACGTTCTAGACGACCAATTCTCATAGCTTTTAGCCGTACCCTTATCCTACTCCTCCTCTGTTCCTCTGGTGATGTAGAGGTGAATCCAGGCCCTGCAGTACCTAGCTCCACTCCTATTCCCCAGGCGCTCTCTTTTGATGACTTCTGTAACCGTAATAGCCTTGGTTTCATGCATGTTAACATTAGAAGCCTCCTCCCTAAGTTTGTTTTGTTCACTGCTTTAGCACACTCTGCCAACCCAGATGTTTTAGCCATGTCTGAATCCTGGCTTAGGAAGACCACCAAAAATTCGGACATTTTCATCCCTAACTACAAGATTTTCAGACAAGATAGAACGGCCAAAGGGGGCGGTGTTGCGATCTCTTCTGCAAAGATTGCCTGCAGAGTTCTGTTTTACTATCCAGGTCTGTTCCCAAACAAATTGAACTTCTACTTTTAAAAATCCACCTCTCTAAAAACAAGTCTCTCACCGTTGCCGCCTGCTATAGACCACCCTCTGCCCCCAGCTGTGCTCTGGACACCATATGTGAACTGATTGCCGCCCATCTATCTTCAGAGCTCGTGCTGCTAGGCGACCTAAATTGGAACATGCTTAACACCCCAGCCACCCTACAATCTAAGCTTGATGCCCTCAATCTCACACAAATTATCAATGAACCTACCAGGTACCACCCCAATTCCGTAAACACGGGTACCCTCATAGATATCATCCTAACCAACTTGCCCTCCAAATACACCTCTGCTGTTTTCAACCAAGATCTCAGCGATCACTGCCTCATTGCCTGCATCCGTAATGGGTCAGCGGTCAAACGACCTCCACTCATCACTGTCAAACGCTCCCTGAAACACTTCAGCGAGCAGGCCTTTCTAATCGACCTGGCCGAGGTATCCTGGAAGGATATTGATCTCATCCCGTCAGTAGAGGATGCCTGGATATTTTTTTTAAATGCCTTCCTCACCATCTTGAATAAGCATGCCCCATTCAAGAAATTTAGAACCAGGAACAGATATAGCCCTTGGTTCTCTCCTGACCTGACTTCCCTTAACCAACAGAAAAACATCCTATGGCGTTCTGCATTAGCATCGAACAGCCCCCGTGATATGCAACTTTTCAGGGAAGCTAGAAACCAATATACACAGGCAGTTAGAAAAGCCAAACCATTTCGAATCCCACCATACCTTCTCCGCTATGCAATCTGGTTTCAGAGCTGTCATGGGTGCACCTCAGCCACGCTCAAGGTCATAAACGTTATCTTAACCGCCATCGATAGGAAACAATACTGTGCAGCCGTATTCATTGACCTGGCCAAAGCTTTTGACTCTGTCAATCACCACATCCTCATCGGCAGACTCGACAGCCTTGGTTTCTCTAATGATTGCCTCGCCTGGTTCACCAACTACTTCTCTGATCGAGTTCAGTGTGTCAAATCGGAGGGTCTGTTGTCCGGACCTCTGGCAGTCTCTATGGGGGTGCCACAGGTTTCAATTCTTGGACCGACTCTCTTCTCTGTATACATCAATGATGTCGCTCTTGCTGCTGGTGAGTCTCTGATCCACCTCTACGCAGACGACACTATTCTGTATACTTCTGGCCCTTCTTTTGACACTGTGTTAACACCCCTCCAGGCGAGCTTCAATGCCATAACTCTCCTTCCGTGGCCTCCAATTGCTCTTAAATACAAGTAAAACTAAATGCATGCTCTTCAACCGATCGCTGCCTGCACCTGCCCGCCTGTCCAACATCACTACTCTGGACGGCTCTGACTTAGAATATGTGGACAACTACAAATACCTAGGTGTCTGGTTAGACTGTAAACTCTCCTTCCAGACTCACATCAAACATCTCCAATCCAAAGTTAAATCTAGAATTGGCTTCCTATTCCGCAACAAAGCATCCTTCACTCATGCTGCCAAACATACCCTTGTAAAACTGACCATCCTACCAATCCTCGACTTCGGTGATGTCATTTACAAAATAGCCTCCAAGACCCTACTCAATAAATTGGATGCAGTCTATCACAGTGCCATCCGTTTTGTCACCAAAGCCCCATATACTACCCACCACTGCGACCTGTACACTCTCGTTGGCTGGCCCTCGCTTCATACTCGTCGCCAAACCCACTGGCTCCAGGTCATCTACAAAACCCTGCTAGGTAAAGTCCCCCCTTATCTCAGCTCGCTGGTCACCATAGCAGCACCTACCTGTAGCACTCGCTCCAGCAGGTATATCTCTCTGGTCACCCCCAAAACCAATTCTTCCTTTGGCCGCCTCTCCTTCCAGTTCTCTGCTGCCAATGACTGGAACGAACTACAAAAATCTCTGAAACTGGAAACACTTATCTCCCTCACTAGCTTTAAGCACCAGCTGTCAGAGCAGCTCATAGATTACTGCACCTGTACATAGCCCATCTATAATTTAGCCCAAACAACTACCTCTTTACCTACTGTATTTATTTATTTATTTTGCTCCTTTGCACCCCATTATTTCTATCTCTACTCTGCACTTTCTTCCACTGCAAACCAACCATTCCAGTGTTTTTTACTTGCTATATTGTATTTACTTCGCCACCATGGCCTTTTTTATATTTTTATTTATATATTTTGTTTGCCTTCACCTCCCTTATCTCACCTCACTTGCTCACATTGTATATAGACTTATTTTTCACTGTATTATTGACTGTATGTTTGTTTTACTCCATGTGTAACTATGTGTTGTTGAATGTGTCGAACTGCTTTGCGCTATCTTGGCCAGCTCGCAATTGTAAATGAGAGCGTGTTCTCAATTTGCCTACCTGGTTAAATAAAGGTGAAATAAAATAAAATAAATAAATAAAAAGATAGTGGAAAAAACACACCAATCTCTTCCATAGATTCTTTAAACAATAAAATCGAATTTACCAGCATTTCTGAAAATATATATATGGCATTTTGGAATCATACTCTTTATTGATTATCACAGTATTCTTTTAATTTACATTCTTCTTTTTTTGGGCGACGGCAACAATTTAGCAGAGGTGCAGCGCCGATGCTTAATGAATATAGCTGAAACTTGTCATTTTTGTTTTACATTACAAAGCTCTGTTGTGCGACTTCTGCTTTATGTTATTTCTTGCCATATCAAAAGGAATTGCAAGCTGTTTTTTTCTACTTTTCGAATACTATTCTACTTTTTCTCCTGATATACATTTCTTGATTTAAACTGTAGTACTGACAGTAATGTGTTTCCACTAGTACTTCCTGCTCCAGACCAGCTGACTGTTGACTCAGTGAAGACCACATCAGCTGCTGTTAGCTGGAACCAGCCGCCAGGATTGGACCAAACCCAACATCATTACCAGATCTCCTACCACTGTCCAGGGACAGAACCACACATCACTACCACATCTTCACACAGCATCACTCTCTCTGACCTGCAACGTGGTACTCAGTACTCTGTCACTGTCTGCACTGTGCTGGAAGATGGAAAGCAAAGTCAACTGGTGTCAACAACCCTCACCACAGGTAAGGAAGTACTCTACTTATGAACTATTAAAGTTGATATAACTTTGACTTGTTATCAAAATGACTCTAATGTAAATGAACTAATCATAACGGATGTGTCAGCATGGGATGTAAAGTTACTGTATCTTCCTTGATGAGAAATATATGATGGTGATTTCCCCAGATCTCATAATGCAGTTTGGTGCCAAAATCAATAAATGTTTCAAATAATATCAGAGTTCAGGCTTGCTTCCATTCCTGTGAGTCATTATGTCAATGAGTTGATCTGCCTCTGATTGCTTTAACTTTTTCAGTAGTAAAATTTAAAACACATTTCATTGTGGAGAGTATTTCTCATCACGACAATCAGTGCTTAATCTGTAAATTGGGAGGTGCCGGAACACCTCTAGTTTATGTTGTTATAATGAATAGGCTGACACATTACCTACAGAATATCTCACCAGTGTTTCCATCACCTCTTCTCTTTCTCTCTCCTTCATTCCTTTAGCCCCAGAATATCTCACCAGTGTTTCCATCACCTCTTCTCTTTCTCTCTCCTTCATTCCTTTAGCTACAGAATATCTCACCACAGTGTTTCCATCACCTCTTCTCTCTCTCTCCTTCATTCCTTTAGCTACAGAATATCTCACCAGTGTTTCCATCGCCTCTTCTCTCTCTCTCCTTCATTCCTTTAGTCCCAGAATATCTCACCACAGTGTTTCCATCACCTCTTCTATCTCCTTCATTCCTTTAGCTACAGAATATCTCACCACAGTGTTTCCATCGCCTCTTCTCTTTCTATCTCCTTCATTCCTTTAGCTACAGAATATCTCACCACAGTGTTTCCATCACCTCTTCTCTTTCTATCTCCTTCATTCCTTTAGCCCCAGAATATCTCACCACAGTGTTTCCATCACCTCTTCTCTTTCTATCTCCTTCATTCCTTTAGCCCCAGAATATCTCACCACAGTGTTTCCATCACCTCTTCTCTTTCTCTCTCCTTCATTCCTTTCTTTAGTGTGCAGAGAGAGGGGCTGTCAACAGTTTAATGAAATATATTAAGTTGTGAAAACACATTAATATAGGTTTTTCCCAACAGATGACACTTGGCGTTCGATGTTCAAGATTAAGAAGCCTTTCCACATTCCAAGCAGAAAGTCAGGTAGGCTACCGCCAACATGTCATCAATTCAACCGCAAATAATGCATCCAAGCCTAGTTGGCCTACCATTCTACGAGGGAAAAAATATAACAAATGGGAATATTAAATAACTTTAAACTGTAGCACTGACAATAATGTGTTTTCCCTTAGTGGTTCCTGCTCCACACCAGCTGAATGTTGACTCAGTGGACAGCACATCAGCTGTTGTTAGCTGGAACCAGCCACCAGGATTGGACCAAACCCAACATCATTACCAGATCTCCTACCACTGTCCAGGGACAGAACCACACATCACTACCACATCTTCCCCCAGCATCACTCTCTCTGACCTGCAATGTGGTACTCAGTACTCTGTCACTGTCTGCACTGTGCTGGAAAATGTAAAGCAAAGTCAACTGGTGTCAACAACCCTCACCACAAGTAAGGAAGTACCCTACTTAAGAATTATGTCTGGCATTTTTTAAAATAGTTTATGTAAATTAACTAATCAGTAACAATTTACTTTGACTACATATCCATAACGCATTGTCTAATATTACTATGGGTCCCACATATGCCGTCAGTGTAAAGTCCAATCTATTTTCCCATTCATAAAGTGTTTAAAGCTAAGTACTTAATGGTAATTAACTGTGCAGTGGATCTTGGAGGGCTGGTGGCCTGGCTGTTGGGAGCTTGGTGGCCGGTGGCTGATGTATCGCTGGTTCGGGTCCCCGTTTTTGACCTTGTGGGAGATCTGTCGATGTGCCCTTGAGCAGGGCGTTGACCCTGGTTGCTTCTGTGTGTCACTCTGGATGGGAGTTTGTTAATTTGATGTAGTTGTTTAGCGTCTTCACTTCAAGTATATTGTATGTTTAAATATTCAAGAGAAAAAAAACTGTGCAGTTTGCAACTGTGATCTATAACACCAACATTACATTGACTAAATAGAATTCATACATATACATGTAAAGTAATTTCTATTTTCCCATTCATAAAGCCTTTTTAGACATGCTTAACTGATGGACACAACACAGAATGTTAAAGAAAACTTTAAACATTTTATAAACATTTTCCAGATGTAGCACAGAAAACAATTGCTGAGGACTTCACCTAAGAATTCTACTATTGACATTTTTCAGTTGGACTTTTCTTGAATAGATTTAACAAATATTCACATTTGTTTACATCCCTGTTAGTGAGCATTTCTCCTTTGCCAAGTTAATCCATCCACCTGACAGGTGTGACATATCAAAAAGCTGATTTAACAGTATGATCATTACACAGGTGGACCTTGTGCTGGGGACAATAAAAGGCCACTCTAAAATGTGCAGTTTTGTCAAACAACACAAATCTCTCAAGTTTTGAGGGAGTGTACAATTGGCATGCTGACTGTAAGAATGTCTACCAGAGCTGTTGCCAGATCATTCTATTTTAATTTCTCTACCATAAGCTGCCTCCGACATCGTTTTAGAGAGTTTGGCAGTACTTCCAACCGGCTTCACAACCACAGACCACGTGTATGGCGTAGTGTAGGCATGAGTGTCCCATGGTGGTGGTGGGGTTATGGTATGGGAAGGCATAAGCTACGGACCACTAACACAATTGCATTAAGTGTTATTACATACAGCCGGGAATAATTATTGGATATAAGAGCGACGTCAACTTACCAACACTAGGACCAGGAATACGACTTTACCGAAGCTGATCCTTTGTTTGGACTTCCACCCTGGACATTGGAGGCGGAGCGGCCTCCTGGTCAGACTTAGAAGGCGAGCATACCACCCACCACTTCCGAGCATATTACCTGTCAATTTCCAGTCTCTAGACAACAAAGTGGATGAAATTAGGCCACGAGTTGCCTTCCAGAGAGACATCAGAGATTGTAGCATTCTCTGTTTCACAGAAACATGGCTCACCCGGAATATGTTGTCAGAGTGAGTGCATCCACCAGGTTTCTTCATGCGTTGCGCCAACAGAAACAAACATCTCTCTGGTAAGATGAAGGGCGGAGATGTATGCCTCATGATTCATGGTGTAACAATAACAACATACAGGAACTCAAGTCCTTTTGTTCACCAGATCTAGAATTACTTAGTCAAATACCGACCACGCTATCTACCAAGGGAATTCTCTTCGATTATAGTCGCAGCTGTGTATATTCCCCCCCAAGCAGATACCTGTTACATCTGCTCCTGCCACGCCCTCTACTGCTCATCCTGTGTCTCCTTGACCTTCCGCCACTCCCCCAGTGCTCTCTCTCTGTGTGTGTGTGTGTGTGTGTGTGTGTGTGTGTGTGTGTGTGTGTGTGTGTGTGTGTGTGTGTGTGTGTGTGTGTGTGTGTGTGTGTGTGTGTGTGTGTGTGTGTGTGTGTATGTGTGTGTGAGAGAGTTATTTTGTGTGTGTGTGAGAGTGATTTTGTGGGCAGAGACAGATGTGCTGGAGTCAGAGCAGATCCCCACCAGGTGCAACCTGTGCCATAATTAAGACCTCTACAAATACTCAGCCCTGCCACTTCCACGCTGCCAGATTGTAATCTCTGCACAGTCAGTCTACGTTTCTAGCCGTTTGTTTCTGTTAAAGATCCTGTTATTTTCCTGGCACCACACCGCCAAGACCCTCACCTCCTCCGTGTAGGCTGTCTCATCATTGTTGGTAATCAGGCCTACTACTGTTGTGTCGTCTACAAACTTGATGATTGAGTTGGAGGCGTGCGTGGCCACGCAGTCATGGGTGAACAGGGAGCACAGGAGAGGGCTAAGAACGCACCCTTGTGGGGCCCCAGTGTGGAGGATCAGTGGAGTGGAGATGTTGTTTCCTACGTTCACCACCTGGGGCGGCCCATCAGGAAGTCCAGGACGCAGTTGCACAGTGCGGGGTTCAGACCAAGGGCCCAGAGCTTAATGAGGAGCTTGGAGGGGACAATGGTGTTGAAGGCTGAGCTATAGTCAATAAACATAATTTTTATATACTGTAGGTATTCCTTTTGTGAGGATGGGATAGGGCGGTGTGCTGTGCGATGGCGATTTCATTGTCTGTGGATCTGTTGGGGCGGAATGCAAATTGAAGTTGGTCTTGGGTGTAAGGTAAGGTGCAGGTGATATGATCCTTAACTAGCCTCTCAAAGCACATCATGATGACAGAAGTGAGTGCTACAGGGCGATAGATTTTAATTTCTCAAACATCCACGACAGTGAATTCAACAGTGCGAATTTAGCTTAACACTAAGGAGAGCCTAGAGCGATGCAAACCACATGTACTTTTTTATTACAATGGGATTCTTGCTGGATGTTGTTTTGCACGGAGGGCAGCAGCTTCCGTCACTGTTTGTTCACAGTTGCTAGCAGACTAGTCTTCTTTGCCAGACTCTTGTGGCAGTTAGGATCACCGTCTCAGTTGTCCCCTGTTCTGTTTTTTCAGTTTGCCATTATGAACTACACACCGAGGGGAGATTATATACCATTTCCAGCCTTTCATATTAAATTAATTAGGCCTACCACAAAGCCCACACTTGTTCATCATCATTACACTATTGATCTAAATTCCATCAATCATACTCTTCACCCTCATCATTCAGTTCATTAAATTTCAATTGTGAAGTTGTGGCGAAATCCTGCACGGAGCCTTCACCGTGCGCTGCCACTTTAAGAGCGCATGAGCAGTAAGGAAGGAGGAATAAAGACAGCTCGTTCAGATCTTTGGGGAGGAGCTCTTGGGTGGCGCGACAGTTTGATTGTGTGTGCTATGCTGCAGAAGTGTTGTTTGTTTTCAGCGTATGTAGTTTATAACGTATTTAAGTCAATCATCGGTGTGACCGCTCTACGGCGTGGTTGTTTTCGTTTGGGACCGCGCAGGTTATGGATCGCATGGATTAGTAGCAACATTGTTGCGAAGCTTAAACATACAAACCATCGTGCAGTCAGACAGTACGCCTGAAGACCACAGCTAAGATATCTCTTGTTCCCTTTCTCTCTTTCTCTTCCCTCTATCGTTCCAGTGCTTTACCCTGCAACAGACTCTCTATTTTCCTAATGCACTTCCCATTGAAGTTCATTAGAGCTGGACTATTATTGCCCTGACAGATGTATTTGGGTGGACATTTTAGTTAAAAGGGAGGTTGCTTGCAAGTTTTGTATTGTTATTTGAACTGTATTGAGGTGGGGTGTACTAAGGACATGTGGCCAAGAAGATTGTGGACATTTTTAAGGCCTTTGTTGTGTCTATGAACACCCCCCACATTCATACCCTCTGCACTCCTCCACTGGAAGATAATACATATTACTGCAAATCCTCTGTTGATGACTGGGTTCTTTCTTGTATGAAGTTGCTGTTCAATTGCTCTGCCATTATTATTATTGTTTGAGGTATTCTTGGTGGGGTTACCCCTGTGCTGTGATGTGGGTTTTATAGGATGTGTATTCTCTTTTCTCTCCATTGGCTATCTGGTAAACAGGCTACACTCTAGGCAGTCTCTTCTGCTGATGTGTGTGGGTCTGGTAGTGGTACTCTCTCTGTTCTACTCTTTTCCTTTCAGCATGGTTAATACCTGCCTGGCGCCCGAACAAAATCTTTCTTTACCCCTCTCTAATAAATACCACTACAAAGTCACATACACAATTATTGTCACGCCCTGACCTTAGTTATCTTCTACTTGGTACTCATCCCGGATCCGGGAGCACCCTCATCAGTAAAAAAGCTGACTAGCATAGCCTAGCATAGCGCCACAAGTAAATACTAGCATCTAAATATCATGAAATCACAAGTCCAAGACACCAGATGAAAGATACACATCTTGTGAATCCAGCCATCATTTCTGATTTTTAAAATGTTTTACAGGGAAGACACAATATGTATATCTATTAGCTAACCACGATAGCAAAAGACCCAACTTTATTTTTTCACCATTTTTTAACTGCATAGGTACCTATCACAAATTCGACCAAATAAAGATATAAATAGTCACTAACCAAGAAACAACTTCATCAGATGACAGTCTTATAACAGATTTATTGTATAGCATATGTTTTGTTAGAAAAATGTGCATATTTCAGGTATAAATCATAGTTTTACATTGCAGCCACCATCACAACTCTCACCAAAGCAGCTAGAATAACTACAGAAACCAACATGAAATACCTAAATACTCATCATAAAACATTTATGAAAAATACACTGTGTATAGCAAATTAAAGACAAACATCTTGTGAATCCAGCCAATATTTCAGATTTTTTAAGTGTTTTACAGCGAAAACACAATATAGCATTATATTAGCTTACTACAATAGCCTACCACACAGCCCCATTCATTCAACATAACGTTAGCGATAGCGAATAAACCAGCAAAATATATTAATTTTTTCACTAACCTTCTCAAACTTCTTCAGATGACAGTCCTATAACATCATATTACACAATACATATATGGTTTGTTCGAAAATGTGCATATTTAGCGGCACAAATCGTGGTAATACATTGTGAATAGTAGCCAAACTGCAAACAAAATGTTGGGAGAAATCTTGGGAGAGGCACCTAATCTAATCAATAACTAATCATAAACTTGACTAAAAAATACAGGTTGGACAGCAAATTAAAGATACATTAGTTCTTAATGCAACCGCTGTGTTAGATTTTTAAAATTAACGTTACTACGACATACAGCGTATGTTAAAGCGAGACCGCACCGAAATTAATGGCGGAATAATAGTTAAACTTTTTCGACAGAAATTACGAATTAACATCATAAATAGTTCTTACTATTTGATGAGCTTCCATCAGAATCTTGTACAAGTTGTCATTTGTCCAGAATAATCGTTGCTCGGTTGTAGAATGTCGTCTTCAACTGTGGAATTTGCAGCAAATGTTAGCCATGTGGTGCAGACGTGTCCAAATCCCCAGAACGCAGCACAAAGAAAATCCCGAAAATCGCAATATACTGATATAAACTGATACAACTCGGTTTAAAATAACTACATTATGATGTTTTTAACACGTATATCGAATTAAATCAGAGCCGGATATATCTAACGCCTATAACAACAGCTTTTCAGAACGCAATCCTGAGGTCTGTCTCGCGTCATGACGAACGTTGAAAAGATTGCACCCCCGGTTCCAAGAGCTCTTGTTCGGCCTCAGATCTAGCTAGACACCCCATTCCAATTCTCACTGCTTACTGACATCTAGGGGAAGGCGTATGCAGTGCATGTAGACCCATAGATTACATGCAAATTAATAAACTGACCCTGGAACAGAGCCCCCGATTTCAGATTTCTCACTTCCTGACAGGAAGTTTGCTGCAAAATGAGTTCTGTTTTACTCACAGATATAATTCAAACGGTTTTAGAAACTAAAGAGTGTTTTCTATCCAATAGTAATAATAATATTCATATTGTACGAGCAAGAATTGAATAGCTAATGAGGTGCGATTTTACCTGACATAGAAAATATGCTCTTTCATCAGGACACTGTTGTTCAGAGGACCTAGCCAACAACACAGCTAACACAATCACTTCAAACTGAAGCTTGAATGACTGTAACTAGCTGTAATTTGTTTCGTTTGACCTTTTTTTCAATTGACATTTCTTTGAATACAGTTGAAGTCGGAAGTTCACATACACCTTAGCCAAATACATTTAAACTCAGATTTTCACAATTCCTGACATTTAATCCAAATAAAAATTCCCTGTTTTAGGTCAGTTAGGATCACCACTTTTTTTTAAGAATGTGACATTTCAGAATAATAGTAGAGAGAATGATATATTTCAGCTTTTATTTCTTTCATCACATTCCCAGTCGGTCAGAAGTTTACATACACTCAATTAGTATTTGGTAGCATTGCCTTGAAATTCTTAAACTTGGGTGAAACGTTTCGGGTAGCCTTCCAAAAGCTTCCCAAAATAAATTGGATGAATTTTGGCCCAGTCCTCCTGACAGAGCTGGTGTAACTGAGTCAGGTTTGTAGGCATCCTTGCTCGCACACGCTTTTTCAGTTCTGTCCACACATTTTCGATGGGATTGAGGTCAGGGCTTTGTGATGGCCACTCCAATACCTTGACTTTGTTGTCCTTAACCTCTAACGAGCCTCTACCCCGGGTCCGGGATCACCCCCCACCCCCCCACACACTGATTAGCATAGCTAGCATAGCTTCACAAGTAGATAGTAGCATCTAAATATCATTAAATCACAAGTCCAAGACACCAGATGAAAGATACAGATCTTGTGAATAAAGCCACCATTTCAGATTTTTAAAATGTTTTACAGGGAAGACAAAATATGTAAATCTATTAGCTAAACACGTTAGCAAAATACACCACTTTTCTAACTCCATCAGTTTCTTACTACATCAGGTGCTATCACCAATTCGGCTAAACTAAGATATTGATAGCCACTAACCAAGAAAAAACCTCTTCAGATGACAGTCTGATAACATATTTATGGTATAGGATAGGTTTTGTTAGAAAAAAGTGCATATTTCAGGTAGAAATCACAGTTTACAATTGCACCGACCATCACAAGACGACTAGAATTACTATAGAGAGCAACGTGTATGACCAATTTACTCTTAATAAAACATTTCATAAGAATAGACAAAGCATAGCAATGGAAAGACCCAGATCTTGTGATTCCAGACAATATTTCAGATTTTCTAAGCGTTTTACAGCGAAAACACAATAAATCGATAAGTTAGCATACCACATGTGAAAACGTTACCAGAGCATCGATTCAAGCCAAAGAGCTATAACGTAATCACCGCCAAAATATATTAATTTTTTCACTAACCTTCTCAGAATTCTTCCGATGACACTCCTGTAACATCATTTTACAACATACATATACAGTTTGTTCGAAAATGTGCATATTTAGCCATACAAAACCGTGGTTACACAATGAAAATACTAGGAAATCAAGCCTCAAAATGTCTGACGTCATCTTTCAGAGTGATCTAGTTTAATTGAAAGCTAATCATATACTTGACTAAAAAATACAGGGTTGACAGGAATCGAAAGACAAATTAGTTCTTAATGCAATCGCTGATTTACATTTTTTAAATTATCCTTACTTTTCAATACAGGTTGCGCCAAGCGAAGCTATAGCAAACAAGATGGCGACATAAACGTTTAACATTTATCGACAGAAACACGATTTATCATCAGAAATTGTTCTTACTGTGAGCTGTTCTTCCATCAGAATCTTGGGCAAAGAATCCTTTCTTGGGTCTAATCTTCTTTTGGTCGATAGATGTCCTCTGTCCTTCGAAATATCCACTAACGATCGAACGGGACCCCGAAACGTGTCCAAAGTTTCAGAGTGCACGACAAAGAAATTCCTCAAAATCGCACTAAACGGATATAAATTGCTATAAAACGGTTCAAATTAACTACATTATGATGTTTTTAACAACTATAACGACTAAAAACATGACCGGAGAAATATCACTCTCTAAACAACCATTTGGAAGGAGGCAGGTCTGATGTCCATTTTGCGCATGACGCATGCAGGAAGAGAGCGGTACTTCTACGTTTTCGTGTTTTATAGTGGCTCTGATTGCGCAATCGACTCCATTCAAAACGTGATGACGTACTGACACCCAGAGGAAGACGTAGGCAGTGTCGGTTTCTCCATAGCATCGACTGGCACCTTAAAACCGATCCCAGATCAGGGGTAAAAATTTCTGAAATCTGACTCCCTGTCAGGAAAAGTGATGTAGAAGTAGTTCTGTACCACTCAAAGACAAAATTCCAACGGCTATAGAAACTAGAAAGTGTTTTCTATCCAATAATAACAATAATATGCATATTGTACGATCAAGAATTGAGCACGAGGCAGTTTAATTTGGAGACCAAAAAATGCTAATGCGGAACAGCACCCCCTATAGTTGCAAGAAGTTTTAAGCCATTTGCCACAACTTGAGTATGCTTGGGGTCATTGTCCATTTGGAAGACCCATTTGTGACCAAGCTTTAACTTTCTGACTGATGTCTTGAGATGTTGCTTCAAAAAATCCACATAATTTTCCTTTCTCATGAAGCCATCGATGTTGTGAAGTGCACCAGTACCTCCTGCAGCAAAGCACCCCCACAACATGATGCTGTCATCCCCGGGCTTCATGGTTGGGATGGTGTTCTTCGGCTTGCAAGCTTCCCCCTTTTTCCTCCAAACATAACGATGGCCATTATGGCAAAACAGTAATATTTTTGTTTCATCAGACCAGAGGACATTTCTCCAAAAAGTACGATCTTTGTCCCCATGTGCAGTTGCAAACCATAGTCTGGCTATTTTATGGCGGTTTTGGAGCCGTGGCTTCTTCCTTGCTGAGCGGCCTTTCAGGTTATGTCGATATAGGACTTGTTTTACTGTGGATATAGATACTTTTGTACCTGTTTCCTCCAGCATCTTCACAAGGTCCTTTGCTGTTGTTCTGGGATTGATTTGCACTTTTCGCACCAAAGTACGTTCATCTCTAGGAGACAGAACGCGTCTCCTTCCTGAGCGCTATGACGGCTGCGTGGTCCCATGGTGTTCATACTTGCATACTATTGTTTGTACAGATGAACGTGGTACCTTCAGGCATTTAGAAATTGCTCCCAAGGATGAACCAGACTTTGGGAGATCTACAATTTTCTTTGGGCTGTCTTGGCTGATTTCTTTTGATTTTCCCATGATGTCAAGCAAAGAGGCACTGAGTTTGAAGGTAGGCCTTGAAATACATCCGCAGTCCAATTGACTCAAATTATGTCAATTAGCCTATCAGAAGCTTCATTTTATTTTTTATTTCACCTTTATTTAACCAGGTAGGCAAGTTGAGAACAAGTTCTCATTTACAATTGCGACCTGGCCAAGATAAAGCAAAGCAGTTTGACACATACAACAACACAGAGTTGAACATGGAGTAAAACAAACATACAGTCAATAATACAGTAGAAAAATAAGTCTATATACAATGTGAGCAAATGAGGTGAGATTAAGGGAGGTAAAGGCAAAAAAGGCCATGGGGCGAGGTAAATACAATATAGCAAGTAAAACACTGGAATGGTAGATTTGCAGTGGAAGAATGTGCAAAGTAGAAATAGAAATAATGGGGTGCAAAGGAGCAAAATAAATAAATAAATAAATACAGTAGGGGAAGATGTAGTTGTTTGGGATAAATTATAGATGGGCTATGTACAGGTGCAGTAATCTGTGAGCTGCTCTGACAGCTGGTGCTTAAAGCTAGTGATGGATAAGTGTTTCCAGTTTCAGAGATTTTTGTAGTTCGTTCCAGTCATTGGCAGCAGAGAACTGTAAGGAAAGGCGGCCAAAGGAGGAATTGGCTTTGAGGGTGCCCAGAGAGATATACATGCTGGAGCGCGTGCTACAGGTGGGATCTGCTATGGTGACCAGCGAGCTGAGATAAGGGGGAACTTTACCTAGCAGGGTCTTGTAGATGACCTGGAGCCAGTGGGTTTGGCGACGGGTATGAAGCGAGGGCCAGCCAACGAGAGCGTACAGGTCGCAGTGGTGGGTAGTATATGGGGCTTTGGTGACAAAACGGATGGCACTGTGATAGACTGCATCCAATTTATTGAGTACTGTATTGGAGGCTATTTTGTAAATGACATCGCCGAAGTCGTGGATCAGTAGGATGGTCAGTTTTACACGGGTATGTTTGGCAGCATGAGTGAAGGATGCTTTGTTGCGAATTAGGAAGCCATTTCTAGATTTAACTTTGGATTGGAGATGTTTGATGTGAGTCTGGAAGTAGAGTTTACAGTCTAACCAGACACCTAGGTATTTGTAGTTGTCCACATATTCTAAGTCTAAACCGTCCAGAGTAGTGATGCTGGACGGGCGGGCAGGTGCAGGCAGCAATCAGTTGAAGAGCATACATTTAGTTTTACTTGTATTTAAGAGTAGTTAGAGGCCACGGAAGGAGAGTCGTATGGCATTGAAGCTCGTCTGGAGGGTTGTTAACACAGTGTCCAAAGAAGGGCCAAAGAAGGGCCAGAAGTATACAGAATGGTGTCGTCTACGTAGAGGTGGATCAGAGACTCATCATCAGCAAAAGCGACATCATTGATGTATACAGAGAAGAGAGTCGGCACAAGAATTGAACCCTGTGGCACTCCCATAGAGACTGCCAGAGGCCCGGACAACAGGCCCTCCGATTTGACACACTGAACTCTATCAGAGAAGTAGTTGGTGGAGACAAATGGAGATATCATTGTCTTGTTACTTTGACATTCATAGACTGAGCTACATCCTTCTACAGCCGAGGACACAAAAATATACTTTACTTGGGAAGTAATCTAATTATTTCACTATCAATTGATTAAAATATTCACTTTCTGTACAATAGAAGATGTTTAAACCCAGTCAGCTTTTAGGGAAACACTTATGACCCTTTCTCGTTGGCTTAAGCCATGGAAGAAGATTAGCCAGCAGTTAAAAACGTGCAGTTTTCTGTGTCGGTAGACCTACTTTGTCTGTGGGGGGGAAAGGTAGTCCTACTCTGTCTGGGGTGGAAAGGTAGTCCTACTCTGTCTGGGGTGGAAAGGTATTCCTACTCTGTCGGGGGTGGAAAGGTAGGCCTACTCTGTCTGGGGTGGAAAGGTAGGCCTACTCTGTCTGGGGTGGAAAGGTAGACCTACTCTGTCTGGGGTGGAAAGGTAGACCTACTCTGTCTGGGGTGGAAAGGTAGGCCTAGTCTGTCTGGGGTGGAAAGGTAGACCTACTCTGTCTGGGGTGGAAAGGTAGACCTACTCTGTCTGGGGTGGAAAGGTAGACCTACTCTGTCTGGGGTGGAAAGGTAGTCCTACTCTGTCTGGGGTGGAAAGGTAGACCTACTCTGTCTGGGGTGGAAAGGTAGACCTACTCTGTCTGGGGTGGAAAGGTAGTCCTACTCTGTCCGGGGTGGAAAGGTAGGCCTAGTCTGTCTGGGGTGGAAAGGTAGACCTACTCTGTCTGGGGTGGAAAGGTAGTCCTACTCTGTCTGGGGTGGAAAGGTAGGCCTAGTCTGTCTGGGGTGGAAAGGTAGACCTACTCTGTCTGGAGTGGAAAGGTAGTCCTACTCTGTCTGGGGTGGAAAGGTAGTCCTACTCTGTCTGGGGTGGAAAGGTAGGCCTAGTCTGTCTGGGGTGGAAAGGTAGACCTACTCTGTCTGGAGTGGAAAGGTAGTCCTACTCTGTCTGGGGTGGAAAGGTAGTCCTACTCTGTCTGGAGTGGAAAGGTAGTCCTACTCTGTCTGGGGTGGAAGGTAGTTCTACTCTGTCTGGGGTGGAAAGGTAGGCCTAACTTTTCAGATTCCTAATGACGTCTCAGATTAATTGATATGCCAACAGGGACTGTTTCGTTGCAAACAAGACTCACTGATTTGGCAATGGAGAAATATGATAAGATGAACACATAGGTTAATCTCTCTGTCTATTCTTAGAATGTCAATTCTGTAATTTGTGTGGTACTGAAAAAGATTCTGCTCATATGTAAAATGATGTAGAATTGCATGAAATGTTTATAGAAGGCAAAAAAAATTGGACCTGCAATTATGATGAATGATTCATGCAATGCTTTTACTATAAAGGAGATCTTTCCACCCCTACTCTTATCCACGGTGGTCTGTGAACCCACAACCTTCTGGCCCGCAGCCCTGTGTGATGTCATGATTCCTGCATTGACATGCAATGCTTAAAGAAGAACATTTTCTAAAACTGCATATATGGTTCTCTGGTCTGTCCAATAACTGAGGGTAAACGGTACATGTTCTCTCCTATCCACTTTATTTTAGTTATTATTTTGGGTATATTGGGGGGTCACTTTTTATTTTCAAGCTTTCAGGCAGGGTTTAGGTAACATATATTTTGCTGAAGGGAGGGCCATCAATTTTCATTTTGAAGACGTACTTATTATAAATAACGTTCACTCGCTTACAAATCCAACTTCTGTTGTGTGACTTCTGTTTTTAACTTATTTCTTCACATCTAAATGAATTGCAAGCAGCCTTTTCTACTACTATTCTTCTTCTTCTTGTCCTGTAATATATTTCTGGAGTTAATCTATTGCGCTAACAGTAGTGTATTTTCCCTTAATACTTCCTGCTCCAGACCAGCTGACTGACTGGGTAAGCATCACATCAGCTGCTGTTAGCTGGAACCAGCCACCAGGATTGGACCAAACCCAACATCATTACCAGATCTCCTACCAGTGTCCAGGGACAGAACCACACATCACTACCACGTCTTCACACAGCATCACTCTCTCTGACCTGAAACGTGATACTGAATACTCAGTAACTGTCTGCACTGTGCTGGAGAATGGAAAGCAAAGTCAACTGGTGTCAACAACCCTCACCACAGGTAAGGAAGTACACTACTAAAGTATTATTTCTGGTGTCAAAGTTAATTAAGTTTGACTAGTTATCAAAATGACTAATGTAAATTAAGTAATCATAATGGATGTGTCAGCATGGGATATGAAGGTACAGTATCTTCCCTGAGGAGAAATATATGATGGTGAATTCCCCAGACTTCATCATGCAGTTCTGTGCTGAAATCAAGAAACAGTTCTTATAGTATCTGAATTCATGCTTTCTTCCATTCCTGTGAGTCATTATGTCAAGGAGTTGATCTGCCTCTGCTTGTTTTAACTTTGTCAGTATTTCAGTGTAAAACACTTGTTATTGTGGAGAGGATTTATAATCACACCATTCTTTTCATTTATATATTTTTATTTTCGGGGGTGTGGCAACACATTTTGAACCTGTACAGTGCTGTTGCTAAATGGATGTTGCAGAAATTATTAATTTCTTATTACATTAAAGACGGATAGAAATGTACAGAATGGTTACCTGGATGAAAATGGGGGAGGGGCATGCTTTTTCAATTTCAGTTAAGGGAAGGGTTTATTTAAAAAAACAAATTGATCAAGTCCACAGGAGGGTTATGTAATTTGTAATTGATTAAATGTCAATATTTCTGTTTTTTAATTAGTTGCTTGTTATGCTGTATATCAATGTGTACCCGATGCCGCCCCTTATCTCTGATTCTCCACTGGGTGTGCAATATCAAGTGTGCCCTCAATCAAATGATCAATAGCCTACAGGCTATAAGCTACAAAGTGCATGCTCAGAGAAGCACAGAGCAAAGTTATATTTCTAAGATGGCTGCTGGGATGGTGTAAATAAAACTGGGCTGCACTACACACAGCAATGGATATTTTTTTAAACTGTATTTAGTTAACCAGGTAGGCCAGTTGAGAACAAGTTCTCATTTACAACTGCGACCTGGCCAAGATAAAGCAGAGCAGTGCGACAAAAAACAACAACACAGAGTTAAACATGGGATAAACAAACGTTAAGTCAATAACACAATATAAAAATCTATGTACAGTGTGTGCAAATGTAGTAAGATTAGGGAGGTAAGGCAACAAATAGGCAACAAATAGGCCATACTGGCGAAATAATTACAATTTGGCATTAACACCGGAATGATAGATGAGCAGATGATGATGTAGAAATACTGGGGTGCAAATGAACAAAACATGACAATATGGGGATGAGGTAGTTGGGTGTGCTATTTACAGATGGGCTGTGTACAGGTGCAGTGATCGGTAATCTGTGTATTCCAACCCTGAGCCACGTGTGCTGCCTAACCAATGGCTGTGCTGTGTAGGCCTATGGCGGCAGTTCAAGAGGAGTCAAAGGCTTCTTCTTCTGATTTATTTTATTTTATTAGACCTAGTCCAAAAAATTCACTATTTTAAGTGCAGACTAGCCTATAGCCTATGTTGTGTTCAGTTTGAGAATGAGAGTGTAGAGATGAGAAAGAGGATCAAAGGTCAACTTTGATAGTGTGCTACTACTATTATTGATTTTATTAAAAAATAATGTTTCTTGCACATTATGTATTTATCAGCGTTACTGACGTCCCAATAAGCCAGCTTCACGTAGCTTACATTGTGGTGCTGAAACTTGACAGAGTAGCCGCTGCAAATTAATTCGGAAATGGACAGCTCATGGTGCTGAAAGTAGGCAAATTCCAGTAGGCATAATTCATTTCAGTGTCTTACCTGTTTGACAGACGAATTTAGGCTATATGCTGCTTTTTCCCTCCACCCACCATGCACCCTTTAAATAGTCTACCTCTGTGTCAGTGAAGGGCTGTTAAAACCGCTTACGGATCAGACCCTTCCTTTCAATTTCCACCTAAAATGACATACCCAAATCTAATTGCCTGTAGCTCAGGACTTGAAGCAAGGATAAGCATATTCTTGATACTATTTGAAAGGAAACACTATGAAGTTTGTGGAAATAAGAAATTAATGTAGGAGAATATAACACAATAGATTGGGTGAAAGATAATACAAACATAAAATGTGTATTTTTATTTTTGTTGCATCATCTTTGACATGCAAAGAAAGGCTATACATTGAGATAGGAAACTGGGGGTAATGTAGATGTTGTTGAAAATAGAGTAACAGTGTGTGCGCAAAGTTTTAGACTGATACCTTCAAGAATGAGCGAGCTACATAACATTTAGTATGAAGTCACCCAGGTGTCCCTCACGGGTTAGCCCAAATGTACCCAAGTGGCCGACTTGGTAAATTGATACATTTTCATGTACATAACTATAGAGAACATAGAGAAATGCTATGGTAATAAAAAATACTAGTTTACACATTCACAGGAATATCATACATGATGGATCATTAGCTTCCTTACATAAAAGGTACTAACAGGAGACGCGATGAGAATGCTGATCCAATGCCTCCCAACACAGAAGAGGACTGGATTGGAAAGGGCCAAGTTAGCAGCCAGAACTGATCAAATGTCATAAGTGAACAAATCACAAACCACACAAAAAGTGAAAAAAATGTAATAATAATATTTACACACTATTTACAATTAGAGTATTTAGAACCCCCATAGTCCTCTACACAAGATTGTGCTGCTGATGCCAAGTTCCATAGAAGTCTCTTTCTCCTGTAAAGCACTTACCATCCTCCACTTCTTGGCTGGCCTCTTCACACCTCTGGATGGCTGTGAGGGAGTGGGTGTGGAGCTAGAGACAGCAATAGGAGTCAGACTAAGTGGGGGATGGAGGACTTGAATATGATCTCTTTGGAGTTTCAGTCAGTCTTTACCACTATTGAAGATGTTTTAAAAATCAGTAAGAACTCAAGTTGACTATTATTTATTTTATTGAACATTTATTTTGGCAATATCAAATAAACAACACATATCTATCAACATATGGTAATGAAACAGCAGGGAGCAGGTCTCGAACCCTCGACCTTCTAGCCCGAGGTATGGCGTGCTATCGACTGTGCCGCAAAAGCATGCGTTTGTTTACAACGTCGTTCTAGTTACATGTCGCATATTGAGCAAGCACTGTCCCATTCACGGGACACCAATCCAGTAGAGGATTTATAGGACACACTAAACCGAGTTTTATCCAGTCAAGGTTGGTTTGTATGCAATCCCCAGATTCTAAGTAACACAACCATACATCCTGCTTCATTCCACGGTAAATGTAGACGGGAAAAACAGATTCTAGAATACCAAGCAATGACCTCATTGCGCACCAATGAGACGGGCGGTGTTCACTTGATTGACTGTATACAGGACTATGTGATAGCCTCACGTGTACTGCAATCGAGTGTCCATTGGAAATCTAACCAAGAAAGCTGTGTATTGCCTTACGCACAAGTCGCTTTACGCACATCTCGATAAGTGTTTTGCAAATTTTGAACGTACAATATGGCTACTAATACTGGAGAAGCTAAATCAAAGTCCAGGTATACAGATTTTGGATGATATTCTAGCAGAAATCTACCGCGAAAGTGTCACAGACTCAGTGAATATAGCTTAGACTCAACAGCCTTATTTACCATATGTTTTCACACTTCACCACAATGTTCCCCCTTCTCTATACAAAGTGAACACCGCCCGTCTCATTGGTGCGCAATGAGGTCATTGCTTGGTATTCTAGAATCTGTTTTTCCCCGTCTACATTTACCGTGGAATGAAGCAGGATGTATGGTTGTGTTACTTAGAATCTGGGGATTGCATACAAACCAACCTTGACTGGATAAAACTCGGTTTAGTGTGTTTTATCCTCTACTGGATTGGTGTCCCGTGAATGGAACAGTGCTTGCTCAATATGCGACATGTAACTAGAACGACGTTGTATATATGCCTTTGTTTACATGTCTTATGTGGGCGGAAAGCTTAAATTATTATTAATATAAATGCAGTGTCCAATTTACAGTAGCATTACAGTGAAAGAATACCATGCTATTGTTTGAGGAGAGTGCACAACAACAAAACACTTATCACGGCGACAGGTTTGATGTATTCACAACTGAAGGTAAATCATTTACTTACATTCTAATCTTGCTCTGATTTTTAATCCTGAGGGTCCCAGAGATGATAAAATATAGTGTAGTTTTGTTTGACCAAATCCTTTTCTATATCCTAACACGATCCATGTTGTAAACAGCATGTGTCATGAATTCCGTCTCATTTAACTTTCAACAAAACAATCAATGTAATAAATGAAAACCAAGTCTATAATTGAGGGTATATGAGAGCCATGGGCCTACCTTTTATTAAAGAAAATGGCCAAAAAGCACAATCTTAACATTTACAAGAAAATAAAACAATCTGAGGTCGGTGGTTCGAATACCTGAGACGACAAGGTGAAAAACCTGTCGGGGCTGACCCTGTAGGTAGGCCGTCATTGTAAATAATCATTTGTTCTTAATAACTAACTTGCTTAGTTAAAAAGATAAATATCAAGTGATCTATTTGAGCGCTTTGGTCTGCGATGCTTTATGCTAGAAGCAAGCTGTCAAATACCCAGGAAAGGCGTGACTCCTTTATATATGGTGATATCATTGTTTTGTTTCTTTGAAATTAGCTGAGCTACAACCGAGGAGACAAAAAATAGACTGCTTGGGAAGTCATCTATTTCTGTCACTATCAATTGATTAAGCTAGTCACTTCCTGTAAAATATAATAAATTAAACCCAGACAGCTACCCTACTCTGACTGGAGTGGAAAGGTAGTCCTACTCTGTCTGGGGTGGAAAGGTAGTCCTACTCTGTCTGGGGTGGAAAGGTAGTCCTACTCTGTCTGGGGTGGAAAGGTAGTTCTACTCTGTCTGGGGTGGAAAGGTAGTCCTACTCTGTCTGGGGTGGAAAGGTAGTCCTACTCTGTCTGGGGTGGAAAGGTAGTTCTACTCTGTCTGGGGTGGAAAGGTAGTCCTACTCTGTCTGGGGTGGAAAGGTAGGCCTACTCTGTCTGGGGTGGAAAGGTAGGCCTACTCTGTCTGGTGTGGAAAGGTAGGCCTACTCTGTCTGGGGTGGAAAGGTAGGCCTACTCTGTCTGGGGTGGAAAGGTAGGCCTACTCTGTCTGGGGTGGAAAGGTAGGCCTACTCTGTCTGGGGTGGAAAGGTACGCCTACTCTGTCTGGGGTGGAAAGGTAGACCTACTCTGTCTGGGGTGGAAAGGTAGGCCTACTCTGTCTGGGGTGGAAAGGTAGGCCTACTCTGTCTGGGGTGGAAAGGTACGCCTACTCTGTCTGGGGTGGAAAGGTAGTCCTACTCTGTCTGGGGTGAAAAGGTAGGCCTACTCTGTCTGGGGTGGAAAGGTAGGCCTACTCTGTCTGGGGTGGAAAGGTAGTCCTACTCTGTCTGGAGTGGAAAGGTAGTCCTACTCTGTCTGGGGTGGAAAGGTAGTCCTACTCTGTCTGGGGTGGAAATGTAGGCCTACTCTGTCTGGGGTGGAAAGGTAGGCCTACTCTGTCTGGTGTGGAAAGGTAGGCCTACTCTGTCTGGGGTGGAAAGGTAGGCCTACTCTGTCTGGGGTGGAAAGGTAGGCCTACTCTGTCTGGGGTGGAAAGGTAGGCCTACTCTGTCTGGGGTGGAAAGGTACGCCTACTCTGTCTGGGGTGGAAAGGTAGACCTACTCTGTCTGGGGTGGAAAGGTAGGCCTACTCTGTCTGGGGTGGAAAGGTTGGCCTACTCTGTCTGGGGTGGAAAGGTACGCCTACTCTGTCTGGGGTGGAAAGGTAGTCCTACTCTGTCTGGGGTGAAAAGGTAGTCCTACTCTGTCTGGGGTGGAAAGGTAGTCCTACTCTGTCTGGGGTGGAAAGGTAGGCCTACTCTGTCTGGGGTGGAAAGGTAGGCCTACTCTGTCTGGGGTGGAAAGGTAGTCCTACTCTGTCTGGAGTGGAAAGGTAGTCCTACTCTGTCTGGGGTGGAAAGGTAGTCCTACTCTGTCTGGGGTGGAAAGGTAGTCCTACTCTGTCTGGGGTGGAAAGGTAGACCTACTCTGTCTGGGATGGTTAGGTAGTCCTACTCTGTCTGGGGTGGAAAGGTAGTCCTACTCTGTCTGTGGTGGAAAGATAGTCCTACTCTGTCTGGGGTGGAAAGGTAGTTCTACTCTGTCTGTGGTGGAAAGGTAGTCCTACTCTGTCTGGGGTGGAAAGGTAGGCCTACTCTGTCTGGGGTGGAAAGGTAGGCCTACTCTGTCTGGGGTGGAAAGGTACGCCTACTCTGTCTGGGGTGGAAAGGTACGCCTACTCTGTCTGGGGTGGAAAGGTAGACCTACTCTGTCTGGGGTGGAAAGGTAGGCCTACTCTGTCTGGGGTGGAAAGGTAGGCCTACTCTGTCTGGGGTGGAAAGGTAGGCCTACTCTGTCTGGGGTGGAAAGGTACGCCTACTCTGTCTGGGGTGGAAAGGTAGTCCTACTCTGTCTGGGGTGAAAAGGTAGTCCTACTCTGTCTGGGGTGGAAAGGTAGTCCTACTCTGTCTGGGGTGGAAAGGTAGGCCTACTCTGTCTGGGGTGGAAAGGTAGACCTACTCTGTCTGGGATGGTTAGGTAGTCCTACTCTGTCTGGGGTGGAAAGGTAGTCCTACTCTGTCTGGGGTGGAAAGGTAGGCCTACTCTGTCTGGGGTGGAAAGGTAGGCCTACACTGTCTGGGGTGGAAAGGTAGTCCGACTCTGTCTGGGGTGGAAAGGTAGTCCTACTCTGTCTGGGGTGGAAAGGTAGGCCTACTCTGTCTGGGGTGGAAAGGTAGGCCTACTCTGTCTGGGGTGGAAAGGTAGGCCTACTCTGTCTGGGGTGGAAAGGTAGGCCTACTCTGTCTGGGTTGGAAAGGTAGTCCTACTCTGTCTGGAGTGGAAAGGTAGTCCTACTCTGTCTGGGGTGGAAAGGTAGACCTACTCTGTCTGGGATGGTTAGGTAGTCCTACTCTGTCTGGGGTGGAAAGGTAGTCCTACTCTGTCTGGAGTGGAAAGGTAGTCCTACTCTGTCTGGAGTGGAAAGGTAGTCCTACTCTGTCTGGAGTGGAAAGGTAGTCCTACTCTGTCTGGAGTGGAAAGGTAGTCCTAGTCTGTCTGGGGTGGAAAGGTAGTCCTAGTCTGTCTGGGGTGGAAAGGTAGTACTACTCTGTCTGGGGTGGAAAGGTAGTTCTACTCTGTCTGTGGTGGAAAGGTAGTCCTACTCTGTCTGGGGTGGAAAGGTAGGCCTACTCTGTCTGGGGTGGAAAGGTAGGCCTACTCTGTCTGGGGTGGAAAGGTAGGCCTACTCTGTCTGGGGTGGAAAGGTACGCCTACTCTGTTTGGGGTGGAAAGGTACGCCTACTCTGTCTGGGGTGGAAAGGTACGCCTACTCTGTCTGGGGTGGAAAGGTAGGCCTACTCTGTCTGGGGTGGAAAGGTAGGTCCTACTCTGTCTGGGGTGGAAAGGTAGGCCTACTCTGTCTGGGGTGGAAAGGTAGGCCTACTCTGTCTGGGGTGGAAAGGTAGGCCTACTCTGTCTGTGGTGGAAAGGTACGCCTACTCTGTCTGGGGTGGAAAGGTAGGCCTACTCTGTCTGGGGTGGAAAGGTAGGCCTACTCTGTCTGGGGTGGAAAGGTAGGCCTACTCTGTCTGGGGTGGAAAGGTAGGCCTACTCTGTCTGGGGTGGAAAGGTAGTCCTACTCTGTCTGGGGTGGAAAGGTAGTCCTACTCTGTCTGGGATGGTTAGGTAGTCCTACTCTGTCTGGGGTGGAAAGGTAGTCCTACTCTGTCTGGAGTGGAAAGGTAGTCCTACTCTGTCTGGAGTGGAAAGGTAGTCCTACTCTGTCTGGAGTGGAAAGGTAGTCCTAGTCTGTCTGGGGTGGAAAGGTAGGCCTACTCTTTCTGGAGTGGAAAGGTAGTCCTACTCTGTCTGGAGTGGAAAGGTAGTCCTACTCTGTCTGGGGTGTAAAGGTAGACCTACTCTGTCTGGGGTGGAAAGGTAGTCCTACTCTGTCTGTGGTTGAAAGATAGTCCTACTCTGTCTGGGGTGGAAAGGTAGTCCTACTCTGTCTGGGGTGGAAAGGTAGACCTACTCTGTCTGGGGTGGAAAGGTAGTCCTACTCTGTCTGGGGTGGAAAGGTAGTCCTACTCTGTCTGGGGTGGAAAGGTTGGCCTAACTTTTCAGATTCCTAATGACGTCTCAGATTTAATGATTTGCAAACAGGGACAGTTTCGTTGCAAACAAGACTCACTGATTTGGCATTGGAGAAATATGATAAGATGAACACATAAACTTATCTCTCTGTCTATTCTTAGAATGTCAATTCTGTAATTTGTGTGGTACTAAAAAGGATTCTGCTATATGTACAATGACGTAGAATTGCATGATTTTTTTTAGAACAGTTCACATTTTTTTAAGGCCTGTAATTATGATGATAGATTCATGCAATGCTTTTACTATAAAGGAGATCTTTCCACCCCTACTCTTATCCACGGTGGTCTGTGAACCCACAACCTTCTGGCCTGCAGCCCTGTGTGATGTCATGATTCCTGCATTGACATGCAATGCTTAAAGAAGAACAGTTTCTAAAACTGCATATATGGCGCTATGGTCTTATCCAATAACTTGTCACTTGTTTTTTCAAACATTCAGGCAGGGTTTAGGTAAAATATATTTTGGGAGGGCCATCGATTTTCATTTCAGAGGTCCGATTTTCTCCATGTAATCCTTATTACAAATAACGTTCACTCGTTTACAAATCCAACTTCTGTTGTGTGACTTCTGAAATGAAATGGAGATACCCCATTTCAAAACAAACCTTTTCTACTCTTCGACTACTATTCAACTTTTTTCCTGTAGTATATTTCTGGAGTTAAACTGTAACATTAACAATAATGTATTTTCTCTTAGTACTTCCTGTTCCAAACCAGCTGACTGTTGACTCAGTGGACACCACATCAGCTGCTGTTAGCTGGAGCCAGCCACCAGGATTGTACCAAACCCAACATCATTACCAGATCTCCTACCAGTGTCCAGGGACAGAACCACACATCACTACCACGTCTTCACACAGCATCAATCTCTTTGGCCTGCAATGTGGTACTCAGTACTCTGTCACTGTCTGCACTGTGCTGGTACATGGAAAGCAAAGTCAACTGGTGTCAACAACCCTCACCACAGGTAAGGAAGTACACTACTAAAGTATGATGTCTGGAACTGTAGTTATTGGAAACGTGTTTATGGTAGGCTGACATTACGTAATTGATTACGTGGGTCAAATTTGATCAACATAAGTATATTGTTCCATTTCACACAGTGTTGCTGAACTCAAGAGCAGCATGATTTTCCATGTTGAAGCGGTCCTCTAGGCCTATGTATTTGTCTAAACAGCTGTTCACGGCTGCGTCTCACTGTAAGAGGCTGTTTGGCTATTTGGATCTCCATTCACCTGTTGTTTACTGTGTTTGTTTACTGTTAATGTAACTAGCCTAAATATAGATTGTGTCATGTTTTTATCTATCTGATATTTTGTTAATGTAACTAGTCTAATATAGATTGTGTCATGTCTTTATCTATCTGATATTATGTTAATTTAACTAGTCTAAATATAGATTGTGTCATGTCTTTATCTATCTGATATTATGTTAATGTAACTAGTCTAATATAGATTGTGTCAT
Organism: Salvelinus fontinalis; assembly: GCF_029448725.1. Lineage (NCBI taxonomy): Eukaryota > Metazoa > Chordata > Actinopteri > Salmoniformes > Salmonidae > Salvelinus > Salvelinus fontinalis. Next base: position 52,457,592 of record NC_074680.1, read on the forward strand.
GTCTTTATCTATCTGATATTATGTTAATGTAACTAGCCTAAATATAGATTGTGTCATGTCTTTATCTATCTGATATTATGTTCGTGTAACTAGTCTAATATAGATTGTGTCATGTCTTTATCTATCTGATATTGTGTTAATGTAACTAGTCTAATATAGATTGTGTCATGTCTTTATCTATCTGATATTATGTTTACTGTTAATGTAACTAGTCTAATATAGATTGTGTCATGTCTTTATCTATCTGATATTATGTTAATGTAACTAGTCTAATATAGATTGTGTCATGTCTTTATCTATCTGATATTATGTTTACTGTTAATGTAACTAGTCTAATATAGATTGTGTCATGTCTTTATCCATCTCATATTATGTTAATGTAACTAGTCTAATATAGATTGTGTCATGTCTTTATCTATCTGATATTATGTTAATGTAACTAGTCTAATATAGATTGTGTCATGTCTTTATCTATCTGATATTATGTTAATGTAACTAGTCTAATATAGATTGTGTCATGTCTTTATCTATCTGATATATTGTGTTAATGTAACTAGTCTAATATAGATTGTGTCATGTCTTTATCTATCTGATATATTGTGTTAATGTAACTAGTCTAATATAGATTGTGTCATGTCTTTATCGATCTGATATTATGTTTACTGTTAATGTAACTAGTCTAATATAGATTGTGTCATGTCTTTATCTATCTGATATTATGTTTACTGTTAATGTAACTAGTCTAATATAGATTGTGTCATGTCTTTATCTATCTGATATTATGTTAATCTAACTAGTCTAATAAAGATTGTGTCATGTCTTTATCTATCCGATATTATGTTTACTGTTAATGTAACTAGTCTAATATAGATTGTGTCATGTCTTTATCTATCTGATATTATGTTAATGTAACTAGTCTAATATAGATTGTGTCATGTCTTTATCTATCTGATATTATGGTAATGTAACTAGTCTAATATAGATTGTGTCATGTCTTTATCTATCTGATATATTGTGTTAATGTAACTAGTCTAATATAGATTGTGTCATGTCTTTATCTATCTGATATTATGGTAATGTAACTAGTCTAATATAGATTGTGTCATGTCTTTATCTATCCGATATTATGTTTACTGTTAATGTAACTAGTCTAATATAGATTGTGTCATGTCTTTATCTATCTGATATTATGTTTACTGTTAATGTAACTAGTCTAATATAGATTGTGTCATGTCTTTATCTCTCTGATATTATGTTAATGTAACTAGTCTAATATAGATTGTGTCATGTCTTTATCTATCCGATATTATGTTTACTGTTAATGTAACTAGTCTAATATAGATTGTGTCATGTCTTTATCTATCTGATATTATGTTTACTGTTAATGTAACTAGTCTAATATAGATTGTGTCATGTCTTTATCTCTCTGATATTATGTTAATGTAACTAGTCTAATATAGATTGTGTCATGTCTTTATCTATCTGATATTATGTTTACTGTTAATGTAACTAGTCTAATATAGATTGTGTCATGTCTTTATCTATCTGATATTATGTTAATGTAACTAGTCTAATATAGATTGTGTCATGTCTTTATCGATCTGATATTATGTTTACTGTTAATGTAACTAGTCTAATATAGATTGTGTCATGTCTTTATCTATCTGATATTATGTTAATCTAACTAGTCTAATATAGATTGTGTCATGTCTTTATCTATCCGATATTATGTTAATGTAACTAGTCTAATATAGATTGTGTCATGTCTTTATCTATCTGATATTATGTTAATGTAACTAGTCTAATATAGATTGTGTCATGTCTTTATCTATCTGATATTATGTTAATGTAACTAGTCTAATATAGATTGTGTCATGTCTTTATCTATCTGATATTATGTTAATGTAACTAGTCTAATATAGATTGTGTCATGTCTTTATCCATCTGATATTATGTTAATGTAACTAGTCTAATATAGATTGTGTCATGTCTTTATCTATCTGATATTATGTTAATGTAACTAGTCTAATATAGATTGTGTCATGTCTTTATCTATCTGATATTATGTTAATGTAACTAGTCTAATATAGATTGTGTCATGTCTTTATCTATCTGATATTATGTTAATGTAACTAGTCTAATATAGATTGTGTCATGTCTTTATCCATCTGATATTATGTTTACTGTTAATGTAACTAGTCTAATATAGATTGTGTCATGTCTTTATCTATCTGATATTATGTTTACTGTTAATGTAACTAGTCTAATATAGATTGTGTCATGTCTTTATCTATCTGATATTATGTTTACTGTTAATGTAACTAGTCTAATATAGATTGTGTCATGTCTTTATCTATCTGATATTATGTTTACTGTTAATGTAACTAGTCTAATATAGATTGTGTCATGTCTTTATCTATCTGATATTATGTTTACTGTTAATGTAACTAGTCTAATATAGATTGTGTCATGTCTTTATCTATCTGATATTATGTTTACTGTTAATGTAACTAGTCTAATATAGATTGTGTCATGTCTTTATCTATCTGATATTATGTTAATGTAACTAGTCTAATATAGATTGTGTCATGTCTTTATCCATCTGATATTATGTTTACTGTTAATGTAACTAGTCTAATATAGATTGTGTCAGGTCTTTATCTATCTGATATTATGTTAATGTAACTAGTCTAATATAGATTGTGTCATGTCTTTATCTATCTGATATTATGGTAATGTAACTAGTCTAATATAGATTGTGTCATGTCTTTATCTATCTGATATTATGTTTACTGTTAATGTAACTAGTCTAATATAGATTGTGTCAGGTCTTTATCTATCTGATATTATGTTTACTGTTAATGTAACTAGTCTAATATAGATTGTGTCATGTCTTTATCTATCTGATATTATGTTAATGTAACTAGTCTAATATAGATTGTGTCATGTCTTTATCTATCTGATATTATGTTTACTGTTAATGTAACTAGTCTAATATAGATTGTGTCATGTCTTTATCTATCTGATATTATGTTTACTGTTAATGTAACTAGTCTAATATAGATTGTGTCATGTCTTTATCTATCTGATATTATGTTAATGTAACTAGTCTAATATAGATTGTGTCATGTCTTTATCTATCTGATATTATGTTAATGTAACTAGTCTAATATAGATTGTGTCATGTCTTTATCTATCTGATATTATGGTAATGTAACTAGTCTAATATAGATTGTGTCATGTCTTTATCTATCTGATATTATGGTAATGTAACTAGTCTAATATAGATTGTGTCATGTCTTTATCTATCTGATATTATGTTAATGTAACTAGTCTAATATAGATTGTGTCATGTCTTTATCTATCTGATATTATGTTAATGTAACTAGTCTAATATAGATTGTGTCATGTCTTTATCTATCTGATATTATGTTAATGTAACTAGTCTAATATAGATTGTGTCATGTCTTTATCCATCTGATATTATGTTAATGTAACTAGTCTAATATAGATTGTGTCATGTCTTTATCTATCTGATATTATGTTAATGTAACTAGTCTAATATAGATTGTGTCATGTCTTTATCTATCTGATATTATGTTAATGTAACTAGTCTAATATAGATTGTGTCATGTCTTTATCTATCTGATATTATGTTAATGTAACTAGTCTAATATAGATTGTGTCATGTCTTTATCCATCTGATATTATGTTTACTGTTAATCTAACTAGTCTAATATAGATTGTGTCATGTCTTTATCTATCTGATATTATGTTAATCTAACTAGTCTAATATAGATTGTGTCATGTCTTTATCTATCTGATATTATTTTAATGTAACTAGTCTAATATAGATTGTGTCATGTCTTTATCTATCTGATATTATGTTAATCTAACTAGTCTAATATAGATTGTGTCATGTCTTTATCTATCTGATATTATGTTAATGTAACTAGTCTAATATAGATTGTGTCATGTCTTTATCTATCTGATATTATGTTAATGTAACTAGTCTAATAAAGATTGTGTCATGTCTTTATCTATCTGATATTATGTTAATGTAACTAGTCTAATATAGATTGTGTCATGTCTTTATCTATCTGATATTATGTTAATGTAACTAGTCTAACATAGATTGTGTCATGTCTTTATCTATCTGATATTATGTTTACTGTTAATGTAACTAGTCTAATATAGATTGTGTCATGTCTTTATCTATCTGATATTATGTTAATGTAACTAGTCTAATATAGATTGTGTCATGTTTTTATCTATCTGATATTATGTTAATGTAACTAGTCAAATATAGATTGTGTCATGTCTTTATCTATCTGATATATTGTGTTAATGTAACTAGTCTAATATAGATTGTGTCATGTCTTTATCTATCTGATATTATGTTTACTGTTAATGTAACTAGTCTAATATAGATTGTGTCATGTCTTTATCTATCTGATATTATGTTTACTGTTAATGTAACTAGTCTAATATAGATTGTGTCATGTCTTTATCTATCCGATATTATGTTTACTGTTAATGTAACTAGTCTAATATAGATTGTGTCATGTCTTTATCTATCTGATATTATATTAATGTAACTAGTCTAATATAGATTGTGTCATGTCTTTATCTATCTGATATTATGTTTACTGTTAATGTAACTAGTCTAATATAGATTGTGTCATGTCTTTATCTATCTGATATTATGTTAATGTAACTAGTCTAATATAGATTGTGTCATGTCTTTATCGATCTGATATTATGTTTACTGTTAATGTAACTAGTCTAATATAGATTGTGTCATGTCTTTATCTATCTGATATTATGTTAATGTAACTAGTCTAATATAGATTGTGTCATGTCTTTATCTATCTGATATTATGTTAATGTAACTAGTCTAATATAGATTGTGTCATGTCTTTATCTATCTGATATTATGTTTACTGTTAATGTAACTAGTCTAATATAGATTGTGTCATGTCTTTATCTATCTGATATTATGTTAATGTAACTAGTCTAATATAGATTGTGTCATGTCTTTATCCATCTGATATTATGTTAATGTAACTAGTCTAATATAGATTGTGTCATGTCTTTATCTATCTGATATTATGTTAATGTAACTAGTCTAATATAGATTGTGTCATGTCTTTATCTATCTGATATTATGTTAATGTAACTAGTCTAATATAGATTGTGTCATGTCTTTATCCATCTGATATTATGTTAATGTAACTAGTCTAATATAGATTGTGTCATGTCTTTATCTATCTGATATTATGTTAATGTAACTAGTCTAATATAGATTGTGTCATGTCTTTATCTATCTGATATTATGTTAATGTAACTAGTCTAATATAGATTGTGTCATGTCTTTATCTATCTGATATTATGTTAATGTAACTAGTCTAATATAGATTGTGTCATGTCTTTATCTATCTGATATTATGTTAATGTAACTAGTCTAATATAGATTGTGTCATGTCTTTATCTATCTGATATTATGTTAATGTAACTAGTCTAATATAGATTGTGTCATGTCTTTATCTATCTGATATTATGTTTACTGTTAATGTAACTAGTCTAATATAGATTGTGTCATGTCTTTATCTATCTGATATTATGTTAATGTAACTAGTCTAATATAGATTGTGTCATGTCTTTATCTATCTGATATTATGTTAATGTAACTAGTCTAATATAGATTGTGTCATGTCTTTATCTATCTGATATTATGTTTACTGTTAATGTAACTAGTCTAATATAGATTGTGTCATGTCTTTATCTATCTGATATTATGTTAATGTAACTAGTCTAATATAGATTGTGTCATGTCTTTATCTATCTGATATTATGTTTACTGTTAATGTAACTAGTCTAATATAGATTGTGTCATGTCTTTATCTATCTGATATTATGTTAATGTAACTAGTCTAATATAGATTGTGTCATGTCTTTATCTATCTGATATTATGTTAATGTAACTAGTCTAATATAGATTGTGTCATGTCTTTATCTATCTGATATTATGTTAATGTAACTAGTCTAATATAGATTGTGTCATGTCTTTATCTATCTGATATTATGTTAATGTAACTAGTCTAATATAGATTGTGTCATGTCTTTATCTATCTGATATTATGTTAATGTAACTAGTCTAATATAGATTGTGTCATGTCTTTATCTATCTGATATTATGTTACTGTTAATGTAACTAGTCTAATATAGATTGTGTCATGTCTTTATCTATCTGATATTATGTTAATGTAACTAGTCTAATATAGATTGTGTCATGTCTTTATCTATCTGATATTATGTTAATGTAACTAGTCTAATATAGATTGTGTCATGTCTTTATCTATCTGATATTATGTTAATGTAACTAGTCTAATATAGATTGTGTCATGTCTTTATCTATCTGATATTATGTTACTGTTAATGTAACTAGTCTAATATAGATTGTGTCATGTCTTTATCTATCTGATATTATGTTAATGTAACTAGTCTAATATAGATTGTGTCATGTCTTTATCTATCTGATATTATGTTAATGTAACTAGTCTAATATAGATTGTGTCATGTCTTTATCTATCTGATATTATGTTAATGTAACTAGTCTAATATAGATTGTGTCATGTCTTTATCTATCTGATATTATGTTAATGTAACTAGTCTAATATAGATTGTGTCATGTCTTTATCTATCTGATATTATGTTAATGTAACTAGTCTAATATAGATTGTGTCATGTCTTTATCTATCTGATATTATGTTTACTGTTAATGTAACTAGTCTAATATAGATTGTGTCATGTCTTTATCTATCTGATATTATGTTAATGTAACTAGTCTAATATAGATTGTGTCATGTCTTTATCTATCTGATATTATGTTAATGTAACTAGTCTAATATAGATTGTGTCATGTCTTTATCTATCTGATATTATGTTTACTGTTAATGTAACTAGTCTAATATAGATTGTGTCATGTCTTTATCTATCTGATATTATGTTAATGTAACTAGTCTAATATAGATTGTGTCATGTCTTTATCTATCTGATATTATGTTAATGTAACTAGTCTAATATAGATTGTGTCATGTCTTTATCTATCTGATATTATGTTAATGTAACTAGTCTAATATAGATTGTGTCATGTCTTTATCTATCTGATATTATGTTAATGTAACTAGTCTAATATAGATTGTGTCATGTCTTTATCTATCTGATATTATGTTAATGTAACTAGTCTAATATAGATTGTGTCATGTCTTTATCTATCTGATATTATGTTAATGTAACTAGTCTAATATAGATTGTGTCATGTCTTTATCTATCTGATATTATGTTAATGTAACTAGTCTAATATAGATTGTGTCATGTCTTTATCTATCTGATATTATGTTAATGTAACTAGTCTAATATAGATTGTGTCATGTCTTTATCTATCTGATATTATGTTAATGTAACTAGTCTAATATAGATTGTGTCATGTCTTTATCTATCTGATATTATGTTTACTGTTAATGTAACTAGTCTAATATAGATTGTGTCATGTCTTTATCTATCTGATATTATGTTAATGTAACTAGTCTAATATAGATTGTGTCATGTCTTTATCTATCTGATATTATGTTAATGTAACTAGTCTAATATAGATTGTGTCATGTCTTTATCTATCTGATATTATGTTAATGTAACTAGTCTAATATAGATTGTGTCATGTCTTTATCTATCTGATATTATGTTTACTGTTAATGTAACTAGTCTAATATAGATTGTGTCATGTCTTTATCTATCTGATATTATGTTAATGTAACTAGTCTAATATAGATTGTGTCATGTCTTTATCTATCTGATATTATGTTAATGTAACTAGTCTAATATAGATTGTGTCATGTCTTTATCTATCTGATATTATGTTAATGTAACTAGTCTAATATAGATTGTGTCATGTCTTTATCTATCTGATATTATGTTTACTGTTAATGTAACTAGTCTAATATAGATTGTGTCATGTCTTTATCTATCTGATATTATGTTAATGTAACTAGTCTAATATAGATTGTGTCATGTCTTTATCTATCTGATATTATGTTAATGTAACTAGTCTAATATAGATTGTGTCATGTCTTTATCTATCTGATATTATGTTAATGTAACTAGTCTAATATAGATTGTGTCATGTCTTTATCTATCTGATATTATGTTAATGTAACTAGTCTAATATAGATTGTGTCATGTCTTTATCTATCTGATATTATGTTAATGTAACTAGTCTAATATAGATTGTGTCATGTCTTTATCTATCTGATATTATGTTAATGTAACTAGTCTAATATAGATTGTGTCATGTCTTTATCTATCTGATATTATGTTACTGTTAATGTAACTAGTCTAATATAGATTGTGTCATGTCTTTATCTATCTGATATTATGTTAATGTAACTAGTCTAATATAGATTGTGTCATGTCTTTATCTATCTGATATTATGTTAATGTAACTAGTCTAATATAGATTGTGTCATGTCTTTATCTATCTGATATTATGTTAATGTAACTAGTCTAATATAGATTGTGTCATGTCTTTATCTATCTGATATTATGTTAATGTAACTAGTCTAATATAGATTGTGTCATGTCTTTATCTATCTGATATTATGTTAATGTAACTAGTCTAATATAGATTGTGTCATGTCTTTATCTATCTGATATTATGTTAATGTAACTAGTCTAATATAGATTGTGTCATGTCTTTATCTATCTGATATTATGTTAATGTAACTAGTCTAATATAGATTGTGTCATGTCTTTATCTATCTGATATTATGTTAATGTAACTAGTCTAATATAGATTGTGTCATGTCTTTATCTATCTGATATTATGTTAATGTAACTAGTCTAATATAGATTGTGTCATGTCTTTATCTATCTGATATTATGTTAATGTAACTAGTCTAATATAGATTGTGTCATGTCTTTATCTATCTGATATTATGTTAATGTAACTAGTCTAATATAGATTGTGTCATGTCTTTATCTATCTGATATTATGTTAATGTAACTAGTCTAATATAGATTGTGTCATGTCTTTATCTATCTGATATTATGTTAATGTAACTAGTCTAATATAGATTGTGTCATGTCTTTATCTATCTGATATTATGTTAATGTAACTAGTCTAATATAGATTGTGTCATGTCTTTATCTATCTGATATTATGTTAATGTAACTAGTCTAATATAGATTGTGTCATGTCTTTATCTATCTGATATTATGTTAATGTAACTAGTCTAATATAGATTGTGTCATGTCTTTATCTATCTGATATTATGTTAATGTAACTAGTCTAATATAGATTGTGTCATGTCTTTATCTATCTGATATTATGTTAATGTAACTAGTCTAATATAGATTGTGTCATGTCTTTATCTATCTGATATTATGTTAATGTAACTAGTCTAATATAGATTGTGTCATGTCTTTATCTATCTGATATTATGTTAATGTAACTAGTCTAATATAGATTGTGTCATGTCTTTATCTATCTGATATTATGTTAATGTAACTAGTCTAATATAGATTGTGTCATGTCTTTATCTATCTGATATTATGTTAATGTAACTAGTCTAATATAGATTGTGTCATGTCTTTATCTATCTGATATTATGTTAATGTAACTAGTCTAATATAGATTGTGTCATGTCTTTATCTATCTGATATTATGTTAATGTAACTAGTCTAATATAGATTGTGTCATGTCTTTATCTATCTGATATTATGTTAATGTAACTAGTCTAATATAGATTGTGTCATGTCTTTATCTATCTGATATTATGTTAATGTAACTAGTCTAATATAGATTGTGTCATGTCTTTATCTATCTGATATTATGTTAATGTAACTAGTCTAATATAGATTGTGTCATGTCTTTATCTATCTGATATTATGTTAATGTAACTAGTCTAATATAGATTGTGTCATGTCTTTATCTATCTGATATTATGTTAATGTAACTAGTCTAATATAGATTGTGTCATGTCTTTATCTATCTGATATTATGTTAATGTAACTAGTCTAATATAGATTGTGTCATGTCTTTATCTATCTGATATTATGTTAATGTAACTAGTCTAATATAGATTGTGTCATGTCTTTATCTATCTGATATTATGTTAATGTAACTAGTCTAATATAGATTGTGTCATGTCTTTATCTATCTGATATTATGTTAATGTAACTAGTCTAATATAGATTGTGTCATGTCTTTATCTATCTGATATTATGTTAATGTAACTAGTCTAATATAGATTGTGTCATGTCTTTATCTATCTGATATTATGTTAATGTAACTAGTCTAATATAGATTGTGTCATGTCTTTATCTATCTGATATTATGTTAATGTAACTAGTCTAATATAGATTGTGTCATGTCTTTATCTATCTGATATTATGTTAATGTAACTAGTCTAATATAGATTGTGTCATGTCTTTATCTATCTGATATTATGTTAATGTAACTAGTCTAATATAGATTGTGTCATGTCTTTATCTATCTGATATTATGTTAATGTAACTAGTCTAATATAGATTGTGTCATGTCTTTATCTATCTGATATTATGTTAATGTAACTAGTCTAATATAGATTGTGTCATGTCTTTATCTATCTGATATTATGTTAATGTAACTAGTCTAATATAGATTGTGTCATGTCTTTATCTATCTGATATTATGTTAATGTAACTAGTCTAATATAGATTGTGTCATGTCTTTATCTATCTGATATTATGTTAATGTAACTAGTCTAATATAGATTGTGTCATGTCTTTATCTATCTGATATTATGTTAATGTAACTAGTCTAATATAGATTGTGTCATGTCTTTATCTATCTGATATTATGTTAATGTAACTAGTCTAATATAGATTGTGTCATGTCTTTATCTATCTGATATTATGTTAATGTAACTAGTCTAATATAGATTGTGTCATGTCTTTATCTATCTGATATTATGTTAATGTAACTAGTCTAATATAGATTGTGTCATGTCTTTATCTATCTGATATTATGTTAATGTAACTAGTCTAATATAGATTGTGTCATGTCTTTATCTATCTGATATTATGTTAATGTAACTAGTCTAATATAGATTGTGTCATGTCTTTATCTATCTGATATTATGTTAATGTAACTAGTCTAATATAGATTGTGTCATGTCTTTATCTATCTGATATTATGTTAATGTAACTAGTCTAATATAGATTGTGTCATGTCTTTATCTATCTGATATTATGTTAATGTAACTAGTCTAATATAGATTGTGTCATGTCTTTATCTATCTGATATTATGTTAATGTAACTAGTCTAATATAGATTGTGTCATGTCTTTATCTATCTGATATTATGTTAATGTAACTAGTCTAATATAGATTGTGTCATGTCTTTATCTATCTGATATTATGTTAATGTAACTAGTCTAATATAGATTGTGTCATGTCTTTATCTATCTGATATTATGATGTAATGTAACTAGTCTAATATAGATTGTGTCATGTCTTTATCTATCTGATATTATGTTAATGTAACTAGTCTAATATAGATTGTGTCATGTCTTTATCTATCTGATATTATGTTAATGTAACTAGTCTAATATAGATTGTGTCATGTCTTTATCTATCTGATATTATGTTAATGTAACTAGTCTAATATAGATTGTGTCATGTCTTTATCTATCTGATATTATGTTAATGTAACTAGTCTAATATAGATTGTGTCATGTCTTTATCTATCTGATATTATGTTAATGTAACTAGTCTAATATAGATTGTGTCATGTCTTTATCTATCTGATATTATGTTAATGTAACTAGTCTAATATAGATTGTGTCATGTCTTTATCTATCTGATATTATGTTAATGTAACTAGTCTAATATAGATTGTGTCATGTCTTTATCTATCTGATATTATGTTAATGTAACTAGTCTAATATAGATTGTGTCATGTCTTTATCTATCTGATATTATGTTAATGTAACTAGTCTAATATAGATTGTGTCATGTCTTTATCTATCTGATATTATGTTAATGTAACTAGTCTAATATAGATTGTGTCATGTCTTTATCTATCTGATATTATGTTAATGTAACTAGTCTAATATAGATTGTGTCATGTCTTTATCTATCTGATATTATGTTAATGTAACTAGTCTAATATAGATTGTGTCATGTCTTTATCTATCTGATATTATGTTAATGTAACTAGTCTAATATAGATTGTGTCATGTCTTTATCTATCTGATATTATGTTAATGTAACTAGTCTAATATAGATTGTGTCATGTCTTTATCTATCTGATATTATGTTAATGTAACTAGTCTAATATAGATTGTGTCATGTCTTTATCTATCTGATATTATGTTAATGTAACTAGTCTAATATAGATTGTGTCATGTCTTTATCTATCTGATATTATGTTAATGTAACTAGTCTAATATAGATTGTGTCATGTCTTTATCTATCTGATATTATGTTAATGTAACTAGTCTAATATAGATTGTGTCATGTCTTTATCTATCTGATATTATGGTTAATGTAACTAGTCTAATATAGATTGTGTCATGTCTTTATCTATCTGATATTATGTTAATGTAACTAGTCTAATATAGATTGTGTCATGTCTTTATCTATCTGATATTATGTTAATGTAACTAGTCTAATATAGATTGTGTCATGTCTTTATCTATCTGATATTATGTTAATGTAACTAGTCTAATATAGATTGTGTCATGTCTTTATCTATCTGATATTATGTTAATGTAACTAGTCTAATATAGATTGTGTCATGTCTTTATCTATCTGATATTATGTTAATGTAACTAGTCTAATATAGATTGTGTCATGTCTTTATCTATCTGATATTATGTTAATGTAACTAGTCTAATATAGATTGTGTCATGTCTTTATCTATCTGATATTATGTTAATGTAACTAGTCTAATATAGATTGTGTCATGTCTTTATCTATCTGATATTATGTTAATGTAACTAGTCTAATATAGATTGTGTCATGTCTTTATCTATCTGATATTATGTTAATGTAACTAGTCTAATATAGATTGTGTCATGTCTTTATCTATCTGATATTATGTTAATGTAACTAGTCTAATATAGATTGTGTCATGTCTTTATCTATCTGATATTATGTTAATGTAACTAGTCTAATATAGATTGTGTCATGTCTTTATCTATCTGATATTATGTTAATGTAACTAGTCTAATATAGATTGTGTCATGTCTTTATCTATCTGATATTATGTTAATGTAACTAGTCTAATATAGATTGTGTCATGTCTTTATCTATCTGATATTATGTTAATGTAACTAGTCTAATATAGATTGTGTCATGTCTTTATCTATCTGATATTATGTTAATGTAACTAGTCTAATATAGATTGTGTCATGTCTTTATCTATCTGATATTATGTTAATGTAACTAGTCTAATATAGATTGTGTCATGTCTTTATCTATCTGATATTATGTTAATGTAACTAGTCTAATATAGATTGTGTCATGTCTTTATCTATCTGATATTATGTTAATGTAACTAGTCTAATATAGATTGTGTCATGTCTTTATCTATCTGATATTATGTTAATGTAACTAGTCTAATATAGATTGTGTCATGTCTTTATCTATCTGATATTATGTTAATGTAACTAGTCTAATATAGATTGTGTCATGTCTTTATCTATCTGATATTATGTTAATGTAACTAGTCTAATATAGATTGTGTCATGTCTTTATCTATCTGATATTATGTTAATGTAACTAGTCTAATATAGATTGTGTCATGTCTTTATCTATCTGATATTATGTTAATGTAACTAGTCTAATATAGATTGTGTCATGTCTTTATCTATCTGATATTATGTTAATGTAACTAGTCTAATATAGATTGTGTCATGTCTTTATCTATCTGATATTATGTTAATGTAACTAGTCTAATATAGATTGTGTCATGTCTTTATCTATCTGATATTATGTTAATGTAACTAGTCTAATATAGATTGTGTCATGTCTTTATCTATCTGATATTATGTTAATGTAACTAGTCTAATATAGATTGTGTCATGTCTTTATCTATCTGATATTATGTTAATGTAACTAGTCTAATATAGATTGTGTCATGTCTTTATCTATCTGATATTATGTTAATGTAACTAGTCTAATATAGATTGTGTCATGTCTTTATCTATCTGATATTATGTTAATGTAACTAGTCTAATATAGATTGTGTCATGTCTTTATCTATCTGATATTATGTTAATGTAACTAGTCTAATATAGATTGTGTCATGTCTTTATCTATCTGATATTATGTTAATGTAACTAGTCTAATATAGATTGTGTCATGTCTTTATCTATCTGATATTATGTTACTGTTAATGTAACTAGTCTAATATAGATTGTGTCATGTCTTTATCTATCTGATATTATGTTAATGTAACTAGTCTAATATAGATTGTGTCATGTCTTTATCTATCTGATATTATGTTAATGTAACTAGTCTAATATAGATTGTGTCATGTCTTTATCTATCTGATATTATGTTAATGTAACTAGTCTAATATAGATTGTGTCATGTCTTTATCTATCTGATATTATGTTAATGTAACTAGTCTAATATAGATTGTGTCATGTCTTTATCTATCTGATATTATGTTAATGTAACTAGTCTAATATAGATTGTGTCATGTCTTTATCTATCTGATATTATGTTAATGTAACTAGTCTAATATAGATTGTGTCATGTCTTTATCTATCTGATATTATGTTAATGTAACTAGTCTAATATAGATTGTGTCATGTCTTTATCTATCTGATATTATGTTAATGTAACTAGTCTAATATAGATTGTGTCATGTCTTTATCTATCTGATATTATGTTAATGTAACTAGTCTAATATAGATTGTGTCATGTCTTTATCTATCTGATATTATGTTAATGTAACTAGTCTAATATAGATTGTGTCATGTCTTTATCTATCTGATATTATGTTAATGTAACTAGTCTAATATAGATTGTGTCATGTCTTTATCTATCTGATATTATGTTAATGTAACTAGTCTAATATAGATTGTGTCATGTCTTTATCTATCTGATATTATGTTAATGTAACTAGTCTAATATAGATTGTGTCATGTCTTTATCTATCTGATATTATGTTAATGTAACTAGTCTAATATAGATTGTGTCATGTCTTTATCTATCTGATATTATGTTAATGTAACTAGTCTAATATAGATTGTGTCATGTCTTTATCTATCTGATATTATGTTAATGTAACTAGTCTAATATAGATTGTGTCATGTCTTTATCTATCTGATATTATGTTAATGTAACTAGTCTAATATAGATTGTGTCATGTCTTTATCTATCTGATATTATGTTAGATGTAACTAGTCTAATATAGATTGTGTCATGTCTTTATCTATCTGATATTATGTTAATGTAACTAGTCTAATATAGATTGTGTCATGTCTTTATCTATCTGATATTATGTTACTGTTAATGTAACTAGTCTAATATAGATTGTGTCATGTCTTTATCTATCTGATATTATGTTAATGTAACTAGTCTAATATAGATTGTGTCATGTCTTTATCTATCTGATATTATGTTAATGTAACTAGTCTAATATAGATTGTGTCATGTCTTTATCTATCTGATATTATGTTAATGTAACTAGTCTAATATAGATTGTGTCATGTCTTTATCTATCTGATATTATGTTAATGTAACTAGTCTAATATAGATTGTGTCATGTCTTTATCTATCTGATATTATGTTAATGTAACTAGTCTAATATAGATTGTGTCATGTCTTTATCTATCTGATATTATGTTAATGTAACTAGTCTAATATAGATTGTGTCATGTCTTTATCTATCTGATATTATGTTACTGTTAATGTAACTAGTCTAATATAGATTGTGTCATGTCTTTATCTATCTGATATTATGTTAATGTAACTAGTCTAATATAGATTGTGTCATGTCTTTATCTATCTGATATTATGTTAATGTAACTAGTCTAATATAGATTGTGTCATGTCTTTATCTATCTGATATTATGTTAATGTAACTAGTCTAATATAGATTGTGTCATGTCTTTATCTATCTGATATTATGTTAATGTAACTAGTCTAATATAGATTGTGTCATGTCTTTATCTATCTGATATTATGTTAATGTAACTAGTCTAATATAGATTGTGTCATGTCTTTATCTATCTGATATTATGTTACTGTTAATGTAACTAGTCTAATATAGATTGTGTCATGTCTTTATCTATCTGATATTATGTTAATGTAACTAGTCTAATATAGATTGTGTCATGTCTTTATCTATCTGATATTATGTTTACTGTTAATGTAACTAGTCTAATATAGATTGTGTCATGTCTTTATCTATCTGATATTATGTTAATGTAACTAGTCTAATATAGATTGTGTCATGTCTTTATCTATCTGATATTATGTTAATGTAACTAGTCTAATATAGATTGTGTCATGTCTTTATCTATCTGATATTATGTTAATGTAACTAGTCTAATATAGATTGTGTCATGTCTTTATCTATCTGATATTATGTTACTGTTAATGTAACTAGTCTAATATAGATTGTGTCATGTCTTTATCTATCTGATATTATGTTACTGTTAATGTAACTAGTCTAATATAGATTGTGTCATGTCTTTATCTATCTGATATTATGTTAATGTAACTAGTCTAATATAGATTGTGTCATGTCTTTATCTATCTGATATTATGTTTACTGTTAATGTAACTAGTCTAATATAGATTGTGTCATGTCTTTATCTATCTGATATTATGTTAATGTAACTAGTCTAATATAGATTGTGTCATGTCTTTATCTATCTGATATTATGTTAATGTAACTAGTCTAATATAGATTGTGTCATGTCTTTATCTATCTGATATTATGTTAATGTAACTAGTCTAATATAGATTGTGTCATGTCTTTATCTATCTGATATTATGTTAATGTAACTAGTCTAATATAGATTGTGTCATGTCTTTATCTATCTGATATTATGTTTACTGTTAATGTAACTAGTCTAATATAGATTGTGTCATGTCTTTATCTATCTGATATTATGTTAATGTAACTAGTCTAATATAGATTGTGTCATGTCTTTATCTATCTGATATTATGTTAATGTAACTAGTCTAATATAGATTGTGTCATGTCTTTATCTATCTGATATTATGTTAATGTAACTAGTCTAATATAGATTGTGTCATGTCTTTATCTATCTGATATTATGTTAATGTAACTAGTCTAATATAGATTGTGTCATGTCTTTATCTATCTGATATTATGTTAATGTAACTAGTCTAATATAGATTGTGTCATGTCTTTATCCATCTGATATTATGTTAATGTAACTAGTCTAATATAGATTGTGTCATGTCTTTATCTATCTGATATTATGTTAATGTAACTAGTCTAATATAGATTGTGTCATGTCTTTATCTATCTGATATTATGTTAATGTAACTAGTCTAATATAGATTGTGTCATGTCTTTATCTATCTGATATTATGTTAATGTAACTAGTCTAATATAGATTGTGTCATGTCTTTATCTATCTGATATTATGTTTACTGTTAATGTAACTAGTCTAATATAGATTGTGTCATGTCTTTATCTATCTGATATTTATGTTAATGTAACTAGTCTAATATAGATTGTGTCATGTCTTTATCTATCTGATATTATGTTAATGTAACTAGTCTAATATAGATTGTGTCATGTCTTTATCTATCTGATATTATGTTTACTGTTAATGTAACTAGTCTAATATAGATTGTGTCATGTCTTTATCTATCTGATATTATGTTAATGTAACTAGTCTAATATAGATTGTGTCATGTCTTTATCTATCTGATATTATGTTAATGTAACTAGTCTAATATAGATTGTGTCATGTCTTTATCTATCTGATATTATGTTAATGTAACTAGTCTAATATAGATTGTGTCATGTCTTTATCTATCTGATATTATGTTAATGTAACTAGTCTAATATAGATTGTGTCATGTCTTTATCTATCTGATATTATGTTAATGTAACTAGTCTAATATAGATTGTGTCATGTCTTTATCTATCTGATATTATGTTAATGTAACTAGTCTAATATAGATTGTGTCATGTCTTTATCTATCTGATATTATGTTAATGTAACTAGTCTAATATAGATTGTGTCATGTCTTTATCTATCTGATATATTGTGTTAATGTAACTAGTCTAATATAGATTGTGTCATGTCTTTATCTATCTGATATTATGTTAATGTAACTAGTCTAATATAGATTGTGTCATGTCTTTATCTATCTGATATTATGTTAATGTAACTAGTCTAATATAGATTGTGTCATGTCTTTATCTATCTGATATTATGTTAATGTAACTAGTCTAATATAGATTGTGTCATGTCTTTATCTATCTGATATTATGTTAATGTAACTAGTCTAATATAGATTGTGTCATGTCTTTATCTATCTGATATTATGTTAATGTAACTAGTCTAATATAGATTGTGTCATGTCTTTATCTATCTGATATTATGTTAATGTAACTAGTCTAATATAGATTGTGTCATGTCTTTATCTATCTGATATTATGTTAATGTAACTAGTCTAATATAGATTGTGTCATGTCTTTATCTATCTGATATTATGTTAATGTAACTAGTCTAATATAGATTGTGTCATGTCTTTATCTATCTGATATTATGTTTACTGTTAATGTAACTAGTCTAATATAGATTGTGTCATGTCTTTATCTATCTGATATTATGTTAATCTAACTAGTCTAATATAGATTGTGTCATGTCTTTATCTATCTGATATTATGTTAATGTAACTAGTCTAATATAGATTGTGTCATGTCTTTATCTATCTGATATTATGTTTACTGTTAATGTAACTAGTCTAATATAGATTGTGTCATGTCTTTATCTATCTGATATTATGTTTACTGTTAATGTAACTAGTCTAATATAGATTGTGTCATGTCTTTATCTATCTGATATTATGTTAATGTAACTAGTCTAATATAGATTGTGTCATGTCTTTATCTATCTGATATTATGTTTACTGTTAATGTAACTAGTCTAAATATAGATTGTGTCATGTTTTTATCTATCTGATATTATGTTTACTGTTAATGTAACTAGTCTAAATATAGATTGTGTCATGTTTTTATCTATCTGATATTATGTTTACTGTTAATGTAACTAGTCTAATATAGATTGTGTCATGTCTTTATCTATCTGATATTATGTTAATGTAACTAGTCTAATATAGATTGTCATGTCTTTATCTATCTGATATTATGTTAATGTAACTAGTCTAATATAGATTGTGTCATGTCTTTATCTATCTGATATTATGTTAATGTAACTAGCCTAAATATAGATTGTGTCATGTCTTTATCTATCTGATATTATGTTAATGTAACTAGTCTAATATAGATTGTGTCATGTCTTTATCTATCTGATATTATGTTAATGTAACTAGTCTAATATAGATTGTGTCATGTCTTTATCTATCTGATATTATGTTAATGTAACTAGCCTAAATATAGATTGTGTCATGTCTTTATCTATCTGATATTATGTTAATGTAACTAGTCTAATATAGATTGTGTCATGTCTTTATCTATCTGATATTATGTTAATCTAACTAGTCTAATATAGATTGTGTCATGTCTTTATCTATCTGATATTATGTTAATGTAACTAGTCTAATATAGATTGTGTCATGTCTTTATCTATCTGATATTATGTTTACTGTTAATGTAACTAGTCTAATATAGATTGTGTCATGTCTTTATCTATCTGATATTATATTAATCTAACTAGTCTAATATAGATTGTGTCATGTCTTTATCTATCTGATATTATGTTTACTGTTAATGTAACTAGTCTAATATAGATTGTGTCATGTCTTTATCTATCTGATATTATGTTAATGTAACTAGTCTAATATAGATTGTGTCATGTCTTTATCTATCTGATATTATGTTTACTGTTAATGTAACTAGTCTAATATAGATTGTGTCATGTCTTTATCTATCTGATATTATGTTAATCTAACTAGTCTAATATAGATTGTGTCATGTCTTTATCTATCTGATATTATGTTAATGTAACTAGTCTAATATAGATTGTGTCATGTCTTTATCTATCTGATATTATGTTTACTGTTAATGTAACTAGTCTAATATAGATTGTGTCATGTCTTTATCTATCTGATATTATGTTTACTGTTAATGTAACTAGTCTAATATAGATTGTGTCATGTCTTTATCTATCTGATATTATGTTAATGTAACTAGCCTAAATATAGATTGTGTCATGTCTTTATCTATCTGATATTATGTTAATGTAACTAGTCTAATATAGATTGTGTCATGTCTTTATCTATCTGATATATTGTGTTAATGTAACTAGTCTAATATAGATTGTGTCATGTCTTTATCTATCTGATATTATGTTTACTGTTAATGTAACTAGTCTAATATAGATTGTGTCATGTCTTTATCTATCTGATATTATGTTTACTGTTAATGTAACTAGTCTAATATAGATTGTGTCATGTCTTTATCTATCTGATATTATGTTAATGTAACTAGTCTAATATAGATTGTGTCATGTCTTTATCTATCTGATATTATGTTAATGTAACTAGTCTAATATAGATTGTGTCATGTCTTTATCTATCTGATATTATGTTAATGTAACTAGTCTAATATAGATTGTGTCATGTCTTTATCCATCTGATATTATGTTAATATAACTAGTCTAATATAGATTGTGTCATGTCTTTATCTATCTGATATTATGTTAATGTAACTAGTCTAATATAGATTGTGTCATGTCTTTATCTATCTGATATTATGTTTACTGTTAATGTAACTAGTCTAATATAGATTGTGTCATGTCTTTATCTATCTGATATTATGTTAATGTAACTAGTCTAATATAGATTGTGTCATGTCTTTATCTATCTGATATTATGTTAATGTAACTAGTCTAATATAGATTGTGTCATGTCTTTATCTATCTGATATTATGTTAATGTAACTAGTCTAATATAGATTGTGTCATGTCTTTATCCATCTGATATTATGTTTACTGTTAATGTAACTAGTCTAATATAGATTGTGTCATGTCTTTATCTATCTGATATTATGTTAATTTAAGTAGTCTAAATATAGATTGTGTCATGTCTTTATCTATCTGATATTATGTTAATGTAAAAAGTCTAAATATGGATTGTGTCATGTCTTTATCTATCTGATATTATGTTAATGTAACTAGTCTAATATAGATTGTGTCATGTCTTTATCTATCTGATATTATGTTAATGTAACTAGTCTAATATAGATTGTGTCATGTCTTTATCCATCTGATATTATGTTAATGTAACTAGTCTAATATAGATTGTGTCATGTCTTTATCTATCTGATATTATGTTAATGTAACTAGTCTAATATAGATTGTGTCATGTCTTTATCCATCTGATATTATGTTAATGTAAAAAGTCTAAATATGGATTGTGTCATGTCTTTATCTATCTGATATTATGTTAATTTAAGTAGTCTAAATATAGATTGTGTCATGTCTTTATCTATCTGATATTATGTTAATGTAAAAAGTCTAAATATGGATTGTGTCATGTCTTTATCTATCTGATATTATGTTAATGTAACTAGTCTAATATAGATTGTGTCATGTCTTTATCTATCTGATATTATGTTAATTTAAGTAGTCTAAATATAGATTGTGTCATGTCTTTATCTATCTGATATTATGTTAATGTAAAAAGTCTAAATATGGATTGTGTCATGTCTTTATCTATCTGATATTATGTTAATGTAACTAGTCTAATATAGATTGTGTCATGTCTTTATCTATCTGATATTATGTTAATGTAACTAGTCTAATATAGATTGTGTCATGTCTTTATCTATCTGATATTATGTTAATGTAACTAGTCTAATATAGATTGTGTCATGTCTTTATCTATCTGATATTATGTTAATGTAACTAGTCTAATATAGATTGTGTCATGTCTTTATCTATCTGATATTATGTTAATGTAACTAGTCTAATATAGATTGTGTCATGTCTTTATCCATCTGATATTATGTTAATATAACTAGTCTAATATAGATTGGTTTATGTCTTTATCTATCTGATATTATGTTAATGTGACTAGTCTAATATAGATTGTGTCATGTCTTTATCTATCTGATATTATGTTAATGTAACTAGTCTAATATAGATTGTGTCATGTCTTTATCTATCTGATATTATGTTAATGTAACTAGCCTAAATATAGATTGTGTCATGTCTTTATCTATCTGATATTTATTTTACTAGGTCTACTACTTGTTACCGCTGTTTTCTTCTGTTCACATTCATTCACATTTGCAGTCGTGTCAGTAAGCCAAACTATTCAGTATTTTGTCTTTGCATACATGAATAACTAGGCTACTACTTACAGCATTTAGTTAGCATTATCTTGGTAAGTCAGCTGTGTGTACGGCTGCATTCACATAGGCTGTTTGTAATAGGTGAATTATCCTGTCTATCTTGTAGTCTATATTCTTCACAAAAACAGCATTGATGTAGGGCGCTGTCCATTGTGCTGATGCAGCGCAGCAGAGATAGGTTACAGATTCCAAAAGGACACCATGATCTCAGTCTGGACATTTGAACTTTATGTTTATTGCGGTAGATGAGAATGATTATATAAGCAGAATTCTATATTATTCCAATGCAAGAACCCCCCCCCCCCCTGACCAAATATACTTTTTTTCCCGTAGCACAGCGGAAAATCTTTATTTTTGTTACATTACAAGTCCAACTATTGTTATGTGACTTCTGTGTTTTGCATATTTCTTACCCATATCAAAAGGAATTGCAAGCTGGCCTTTTCTACTTTTTGACTACTATTAAACTTTTTCCTCCTGTAGTATATTTCTGGAGTTAAACTGCAGCACTAACAGTAATGTATTTTCCTTTAGTACTTCCTGTTCCAGACCAGCTGACTGTTGACTCAGTGGGCACCACATCAGCTGCTGTTAGCTGGAGCCAGCCACCAGGATTGGACCAAACCCAACATCATTACCAGATCTCCTACCACTGTCCAGGGACAGAACCACACATCACCACCACATCTTCACACAGCATCACTCATTCTGACCTGCAATGTGGTACTCAGTACTCTGTCACTGTCTGCACTGTGCTGGAAAATGGAAAGCAAAGTCAACCGGTGTCAACAACCTTCACCACAAGTAAGAAAGTACCCCACTAAAGTATTTTCTGGGCAATAACTGGTTGAATCAACTATATTTAAACATAATTTGTCAACGTATTGTGACATGGAACCTACATGGAAAATACATTGGATTTGAAAAAAGTAATCAACAAACTGTTGTTTTGACGGAAATGTCGGAGTGACATAGACAAAGATGGTGAATTTCCTGGATCTTTCCTGTTTCCTGATCTTCCTTTCTATCTACAGGATCCTACCTGATGGAGCTGTTGTCAAAGACTGGACTAGAAGATCATTATGAAAACAAGCTGACGTTAAGTACTGTCCTTGAGATAAATGCTGATACTACATCAGATGAACCTCTTACCACTATGCAGTCACTTCCAGGGGCCTTCCTTAAGAAATTAATGATGGCAAATGTAAATGCTAGGGGTGTGACACTAAAAAGTGACACTGATGAGAGTGACTCTGAAAACAGTTATGCAATTAATCCATTGGACCTGATAACTGCCCTGTTTCTGTGCTCAGATGGTTTCCTGCAGCAGGAGATGGTCCAGAAAATGTCCATGTGTCAGTTTGATGTTCCTCTCCTGCTGCCCAACTGTGACACAAAACAAAGCACGTTGATGCTGTGGGCCTTGGGGGACATAGTGAGGAAGTTTAGACCCTCTTCACAAGTAGACACAAAGTCCTTCATAGAGGAGAGAATTGTACTCTCTGATATCCCTATGGTGTCCTTCGTTAGGCTAGGAGAAAGCAACTTGTCCAAGTCTAATATGTTGAACAAACTGCTAAGTAATCCTGACACATTTGTCCATCGTGATATGGACTGTGGTGATGTACCTCGGAAGATTTCAGATGGTCTAGTTGAAATCAGCTGGTACCTCAATGTGGGAACAGAAACATAGACAGGTTCACCAAGCCTGTGGCTTTTGCCAATCTCAGAGGAGACATCAGGTCCTTTAAGACACAGTTTTCCTTTCTGTGTCAAACATCAGCAGCAATTTTCATGTTTAGTGATGAATTAGATGCAGATTCTGAGGTTTTGGAAGACATAAACACAGAGTTATTTCTGGTTGTTAACTCTCAGAGAAAAACATTCACAGGAGACAGAGTCACACATGTAATAGAAAAGAAGGGGAGGAATGAAGCAGCATTTGTAAAAACCCTGCAGTCATCTGTTGGTGATGTTATTGAAAATTGCCAAAACAAACTGACAATTGAAAAAATGGATGTTATTGCTCGTCGGAGTGGGATTCTGGTTGATGAAGACAGTGATGAGTGTCAGAGTGCCAGGAAGATGGCAGATAAAATCACCAGCAACATCACAGACACAATTACATTCAAAGATGAACAGCTACCCTTACAAGGGCAAATCTGGAAAGAGATTTCCCAGTTGGAGAAAGAGAGATGTAGACTGAGAAAACAAGGTGGTCAAGACATTGAACACTACAAGAGCTCTCTGAAGAAAAAGGAAATAGAACTCAGAAAAAAACAACAAACCTTTGACATGACAGAGGCAATGACAAATTTCCATTTGGCATGTCAACTTCAGAAGTGGAGCGATCCTATTTCATCAAATGGATGCGGATATATTTGGACAATATGTCACGGAAGAATCTGTCTGGTTTACGAGAAAAGTATAAAATGCTCCAGGAAAAAGAATCTGCAGATGAAAAAGACATTGCAGATTTGGATAGGCAAACATCGGACGGTTCCCTGGGACTTGAACACTTCCTGCGTGAGTTGGGCCAGTTATATGAAGCTGCCTGCTCCCTCCCTGAAGACAGTCCTCAAAGGAAACAGATGGAGCATCTCCCTGGATTGTGTGCTCAGATGCTGTTGGATGGTTTCCCCATTGAGCTTGTGGATGGAGATGCATCAAATATCCCTCTGAAATGGATATCAGCTGTTCTGACTCAACTTCATACTCTTGTGGACTCCAACAGCAAGATCCGGGTTGTGACAGTTTTAGGGGTCCAAAGCACTGGGAAGTCCACTCTCCTCAACACCATGTTTGGGGTCCAGTTTGCTGTCAGCAGTGGAAGATGCACCAGAGGGGCCTTCATGCTACTGATTAAAGTCAACAAAGAACTCAAGGAGGAACTGAAATGTGACTTCATCATGGTGATTGACACAGAGGGGTTGAAATCACCAGAGCTGGCTCAACTAGAT
Organism: Salvelinus fontinalis; assembly: GCF_029448725.1. Classification (NCBI taxonomy): domain Eukaryota; kingdom Metazoa; phylum Chordata; class Actinopteri; order Salmoniformes; family Salmonidae; genus Salvelinus; species Salvelinus fontinalis. Next base: position 52,483,137 of record NC_074680.1, read on the forward strand.
GATAGCTATGAACATGACAAGGAACTGGCAACACTGGTGATTGGACTCAGTGATGTCACTATCATCAACATCTCCATGGAGAACTCCACAGAGATGAAAGACATTCTACAGATTGTTGTTCATGCTTTTATCAGGATGAAGGAAGTGGGGAAGAAGCCAGTCTGTCATTTTGTGTACCAGAATGTGTCAGACGTGTCTGCACATGACAACAACATGAGGGACAGGAAGAAGTTGTTGGAACAGTTGAATGAAATGACCCAGGCAGCAGCCAGAATGGAGAAGAAGGAGAATATCACAAAGTTCACTGATGTGATGAAGTATGATCCAGACACAAGCAGCTGGTACATCCCAGGACTCTGGCATGGGACTCCTCCTATGTCTCCAGTTAATGCTGGCTACAGTGAGGCTATATATGACTTCAAAAAGAGCTTGATGAAAGATTTTAGAATATGCCCAAAAAATGATGATTTGACACATTTCATGAAGTGGACAGAAAGCTTGTGGGATTCTGTTAAATTTGAGAACTTCATCTTTAGTTTCAGAAACAGCTTGGTTGCAGATGCATACTCCAGATTATGCTCTGAGTACAATGGTTGGGAATGGGCCTTCCAGAAAGAGATATATACATGGATGGTGAGTGCTGAAACCAACATTTCTAATTTTGGCATGACAGTTCTTAATCACCAGATCACCATAAGAGATGTGCTAAAAGACTTGATGACAGAAGCATTCAAGAAGCTTGCAGAGGGAGAAATGGAAATCCAAGACAATCTAGTAAAATACTTTAAAAAGCAAGTTGGCCATGTCAATCTGGTGGAAAAATACAGGGAAGGCTTTGTGTCCAGTGCCAAAACGCTGAGACGAGAGACAGAAAACACAGTGAGTAACGTTCTACATGGAGCTGTTGAGATCAAAGAGGGAAAGGCCCAACTGGATGACATCAAGAGTTCACAGGCAAATACAATGGAGAACATGGTGCTGGCTTTGCTGCAGACCTGTAAACAGAACAAATCTGATTTATCAGAACAGGACCTCATAGAAGAGTTTGAAAGAATGTGGAAGAAAACTCTGTCTGAGATCAAATTCAGAGGACTCACAAGAAGAAAGGTTGCTCAGGATGCCTTCAGCATTTTACAAGAACATTTATCTACGAGGTCGGGTTATGTCCGAAGTTTGTTGGATGGAAACAGCTTGGTTGATTGTGGGAAGAGGCCATTTGTTGTAGAGTCAGGGGATTGGTGGCAGAAGACTACAGGCTTTGTGATTCTCTGGAATAGAGATGTCAGGAAGAAACTACAAGATTTCTGTAATGACATCATAACAAAGTGTCAAGAGTTTATAACCCAGAAGGTGAATAGCAAAACAGATTACCATGACACTTACATCAAAGAGCTTCTTGATATAATTGATAAAACATCGCAACAAAACAACAAATGTAAAGTTCCTGAGGAATGTGAGGTTAATCTGAAGCTGCACATCTGTGGCATAGCAGCGAGAACATTTCAAAAGAAGCATGATGATTTAATTGCAGTCAATGATCCCCGAAAATGTCTGGAACAGTCTAAGAACAAGTACCTTACTGACTTCATAGACTTGTTTCATAACCGAGACCAGTGCCTTAAGAAAGCTGAGGAGTTCACAAAGCTCTTACAGACAGCTGTACAGGACTATGTGACAAAAATGATTGGTCCTGATGTAGTAGATGAAGTGAAGACAGGTGAAGGGTCAGAGGATTACAGCGCCCGAGGGACTTTCCAGTTCTCCATTTTAAAACAGCTTCTGATGGATGGAGAATATGACAAGAACTACAGAGAATACATAAACCATTATGAAAAGTTTGTGAAGAACTGGCTGTTTGACCAAATTGCCCAACAACTCTCAAAAGACCCCAGTTTGGAGAAGTTGGAGAATAAACATCTTTCAGAGATAGTCAAGATAATCACTGATACAATATCTAACATCAGAAAATCACACAGCACTGTAAAATATATCAATACTTTCATTCAGAACATGTGTTGTGCCCTTGGAAAGAAGCTTGTCTTCCCCAAGGATGGTCTGGATTTGATCATGACTCTGAACTACTCTGCTAATACAGAACAGTTTGCTGACGACCTCACAGATTATGTGAGAGAAATGGAGCAGTCACTAGCAGCTGAGTATGACAAGGGAGGAGACATCAAAGAGAGACTCAGATCTCTGACATTCAAGCCTCTGGACAAGATGTTCACCAGTCTGTTTGGGTGTGGTGAGGTATGTCCCTTCTGCAGTGCACCCTGTGAAGCAGGAGGCAAGGAGCATACCAAACACTTCACCCCCATTCATCGTCCACATGGTGTCCGTGGTTTGAGGGACAAAGACACAAACGTGTTAGTGACTAATATATGTTCCTCTGATGTGATTAGTGAGAGAACATTTAGGACCTCCCTGACAGAAGGCAAATTTCACCCCTACAAAGACTACCAGACATATTACCCTGACTGGATGATAACTGGAGATACCAGCATTGAGGCTTCAGAATACTGGAAGTATGTGATGACCAAATTCAATAAAATAATTGCAGAAGACACACATGCACTTCCTGCTGATATCCCAGAGGACTGGAAGGCATTAACACCTGATGATGCAATGAAGAGCTTGAAAAGGTCATTCAACATGAAATAAAGTGGAGTTCTATATCATGACTTGTTGACCAGAAACATGATTGACTTTTCATAGAGTTAACAACCAGAAATGACATCGCAGAATCAACATATGTAGAGCCAGTCGTCTCAATACAGTTTTTGAAATGTGCCGATCTGGCAAAACCCAATGCAATTTAGAAAAGAACAAATGCCGCAGGAAAAACATATTTTATTCTACTATAAAACATATTGTATTCTACTATATAACATATTGTATTCTATATAACATTTTATTCTAAATAACATATTTTCGGATGCATTCATAAACTATATGAGGTCTTAGCAATTCACAGATCTGATGTTCCAAAATGAAATATGTAGCTAACACTTTGAATTTGAAGTGAAAGGAATAACATTTTCTAATCAGATGTAGATGTAAGCAAAGCGCTTTAAGCAAATTCAGAAATCCTACAAATAAGAAAACAGGTTAACCAACAGTTTAACTGTTTTGATAATTATTTTTATTGATGATTATCTTGTTGTTGATTATGATAATTACACTTTTTTTCAATGTGAGCATTAAGTCAAATCAAATCAACTTTTATTTGTCACATGCTCCGAATACAACAGGTGTAGACCTTAACGTGAAATGCTTACTAACAAGCCCCTAACCAACAATGCAGTTTAAGAAAGACTAAAGAAAATATTTACTAAATAAAGTAAAAATTGTCAAAAAAAAAAAGAAACACAATAAAATAACAATAACGAGGCTATATACGGGGGGTACCGGTACCGATTCAATGTGCGGGGGTTACAGGTTAGTCAAGTTATTTTGTACATATAGGTAGGGGTGAAGTGACTATGCAGAGATAATAAACAGTAGCAGAGTAAAAACAAAGGGAGGGGCGGCGTGTCAATGTAAATAGTGCGGGTGGCCATCTGATGAATTGTTCAGCTTGGGGGTAAAAGCTGTTAAGGAGCCTTTTGGTCCTAGACTTGGCGCTCCGGTACCGCTTGCCGTGCGGTAGCAGAGAGAACAGTCTATGACTTGGGTGACTGGAGTCTTTGACATTTATTTGGGCCTTCTTCTGACACCACCTAGTATATAGGTCCTGGATGGCAGGAAGCTTGGCCCCAGTGATGTACTGGGCCATACGCACTACCCTCTGTAGCGCCTTACAGTCAGATGCCGAGCAGTTGCCATACCAGGCGGTGATGCAACCGGGCAGAATGCTCTCGATGGTGCACCTGTAGAACTTTTTAAGGATCTGGGGACCCATGCCAAATCTTTTCAGTCTCCTGAGTGGGAAAAGGTGTTGTCATGCCCTCTTCACGACTGTCTTGGTGTGTTTGAACTGAGTTTATACTGTAGTGACCTTAACCCAACACTATGCAACCTCATAACCTGGTCTATACTGAGTTTATACTGTAATGACCTTAACCCAACACTATGCAACCTCATAACCTGGTCTATACTGAGTTTATACTGTAGTGACCTCAACCCAACACTATGCAACCTCATAACCTGGTCTATACTGAGTTTATACTGTAATGACCTTAACCCAACACCTAGCAACCTCATAACCTGGTCTATACTGAGTTTATACTGTAGTGACCATAACCCAACACCTAGCAACCACATAACCTGGTCTATACTGAGTTTATACTGTAGTGACCTTGACCCAACACCTAGCAACCTCATAACCTGGTCTATACTGAGTTTATACTGTAGTGACCTTAACCCAACACCTACTGTAGCAACCTCATAACCTGGTCTATACTGAGTTTATACTGTAGTGACCTTAACCCAACACCTAGCAACCTCATAACCTGGTCTATACTGAGTTTATACTGTAGTGACCTTAACCCAACACCTACTGTAGCAACCTCATAACCTGGTCTATACTGAGTTTATACTGTAGTGACCTTAACCCAACACCTAGCAACCTCATAACCTGGTCTATACTGAGTTTATACTGTAGTGACCTTAACCCAACACCTAGCAACCTCATAACCTGGTCTATACTGAGTTTATACTGTAGTGGCCTTAACCCAACACCTAGCAACCTCATAACCTGGTCTATACTGAGTTTATACTGTAGTGACCTTAACCCAACACCTAGCAACCTCATAACCTGGTCTATACTGAGTTTATACTGTAGTGACCTCAACCCAACACCTAGCAACCTCATAACCTGGTCTATACTGAGTTTATACTGTAGTGACCTTAACCCAACACCTACTGTAGCAACCTCATAACCTGGTCTATACTGAGTTTATACTGTAATGACCTTAACCCAACACCTACTGTAGCAACCTCATAACCTGGTCTATACTGAGTTTATACTGTAGTGACCTTAACCCAACACCTAGCAACCTCATAACCTGGTCTATACTGAGTTTATACTGTAGTGACCTTAACCCAACACCTAGCAACCTCATAACCTGGTCTATACTGAGTTTATACTGTAGTGGCCTTAACCCAACACCTAGCAACCTCATAACCTGGTCTATACTGAGTTTATACTGTAGTGACCTTAACCCAACACCTAGCAACCTCATAACCTGGTCTATACTGAGTTTATACTGTAGTAACCTTAACCCAACACCTAGCAACCTCATAACCTGGTCTATACTGAGTTTATACTGTAGTGACCTTAACCCAACACCTAGCAACCTCATAACCTGGTCTATACTGAGTTTATACTGTAATGACCTTAACCCAACACCTAGCAACCTCATAACCTGGTCTATACTGAGTTTATACTGTAGTGACCTTAACCCAACACCTAGCAACCTCATAACCTGGTCTATACTGAGTTTATACTGTAGTGGCCTTAACCCAACACCTAGCAACCTCATAACCTGGTCTATACTGAGTTTATACTGTAGTGACCTTAACCCAACACCTACTGTAGCAACCTCATAACCTGGTCTATACTGATTTTATACTGTAATGACCTTAACCCAACACCTAGCAACCTCATAACCTGGTCTATACTGAGTTTATACTGTAGTGACCTTGACCCAACACCTAGCAACCTCATAACCTGGTCTATACTGAGTTTATACTGTAGTGACCTTAACCCAACACCTAGCAATCTCGTAAAGGGATTCATATCTCTTGGTGTAACGATAAAGGTGTTGGTTTGACAGTCGCTGGTTGAGGGTGTAGTCCCCACATCCACTACAATACATTGCACAATGGTATACAGTCGTGGCCAAAAGTTTTGAGAATGACACAAATATTAATTTCCACAAAGTTTGCTGTTTCAGTGTTTAGATATTTTTGTCAGATGTTACTATGGAATACTGAAGTATAATTACAAGCATTTCATAAGTGTCAAAGGCTTTTATTGAAAATTACATGAAGTTGATGCAAAGTGTCAATATTTGCAGTGTTGACAGTTCTTTTTCAAGACCTCTGCAATACGCCCTGGCCTGCTATAAATTAACTTCTGGGCCACATCCTGACTGATGGCAGCCCATTCTTGCATAATCATTGCTTGGAGTTTGTCAGAATTTGTGGGTTTGTTTGTCCACCCGCCTCTTGAGGATTGACCACAAGTTCACAATGGGATAAAGGTATGGGGAGTTTCCTGGCCATGGACCCAAAATATCGATGTGTTGTTCCCCGAGCCACTTAGTTATCACTTTTGCCTTGTGGCAAGGTGCTCCATCATGCTGGAAAAGGCATTGTTCGTCACCAAACTGTTCCTGGATGGTTGGGAGAAGTTGCTCTCAGAGGATGTGTTGGTACCATTCTTTATTCATGGCTGTGTTCTTAGGCAAAATTGTGAGTGAGCCCACTCCCTTGGCTGAGAAGCAACCCCACACATGAATGGTCTCAGGATGCTTTACTGTTGGCATGACACAGGACTGATGGTAGCGCTCACCTTGTCTTCTCCGGACAAGCTTTTTTCCGGATGCCCCAAACAATCGGAAAGGGGATTCATCAAAGAAAATGACTTTACGCCAGTCCTCAGCAGTCCAATCCCTGTACCTTTTGCAGAATATCAGTCTGTCCCTGATGTTTTTCCTGGAGAGAAGTGGCTTCTTTGCTGTCCTTCTTGACACCAGCCCATCCTCCAAAAGTCTTCGCCTCACTGTGCGTGCAGATTCACACCCACCTGCCTGCTGCCATTCCTGAGCAAGCTCTGTACTGGTGGTGCCCCAATCCCGCAGCTGAATCAACTTGAGGAGACGGTCCTGGCACTTGCTGGACTTTCTTGGGTGTCCTGAAGCCTTCTTCACAACAATTGAACCGCTCTCCTTGAAGTTCTTGATGATCCGATAAATGGTTGATTTAGGTGCAATCTTAATGGCAGAAATATCCTTGCCTGTGAAGCTCTTTTTTGTGCAAAGCAATGATGACGGCACGTGTTTCCTTGCAGGTAACCATGTTTGACAGAGGAAGAACAATGATTCCAAGCACCACCCTCCTTTTGAAGCTTCCAGTCTGTTATTCGAACTCAATCAGCATGACAGAGTGATCTCCAGACTTGTCCTCATCAACACTCACACCTGTGTTAACGAGAGAATCACTGACATGATGTCAGCTGGTCCTTTTGTGGCAGGACTGAAATGCAGTGGAAATGTTTTTTGGGGATTCAGTTCATTTGCATGGCAAAGAGGGACTCTGCAATTAATTGCAATTCATCTAATCACTCTTCATAACATTCTGGAGTATATGCAAATTGCCATCAGACAAACTGAGGCAGCAGACTTTGTGAAAATTAATATTTGTGTCATTCTCAAAACTTTTGGCCACTACTTTACATGTATTATTCACTACAATATAACACCTGCTAACTTATATTATATGTTTAGTGCACTGGATTACATAATAATTTCTGATATAATGTTGTCAGTTTAATTACAAATAAAACTAAAACAGCTTAAAACTTCACATGAATATCAAACACAGCTCCATCAGATAGACGTAATAAAGGGTCAATCTGGGATTCAAACAACAAAGCAACCAGTCACCCAGCCACTTGGACAATCCCAGACTTCTCTTTCTTTAACCATGGACTCATAACCATTACAACTAGTGTTCAAAATGGATGTGCGTCTGGTTCTCACAGACCCATTTGATTGTGCGTCTGGTTCCCACAGACCCAGTTGATTGTGAGTCTGGTACTCACAGACCCAGTTGATTGTGTGTCTGGTTCCCACAGACCCAGTTGATTGTGAGTCTGGTTCTCACAGACCCAGTTGATTGTGCGTCTGGTTCTCACAGACCCAGTTGATTTTCATAATGCACCCTACACTGTTCCAGCTCGTCAATGGATCTGATGACCTTTTGGGTGACAATAGCACAGTCCTCCATGCCAAATAATTTATTTTTGATTTGTTGTTCTTCCTACACCCATAGTTAAAACAAAGAATCATCTGTAAAAATCATTCAGTATTAAAAATAATTGTTAGTATGTTATAATTACTCATGAAGATAAGGGAATTTAGATGTTTAAAGTAACGACTAAAGAATTCCACCCTGAAACGTATAAGACTATATTCCAATAATACATGTGTGGGACAAGTTAAGAGGGAGAAATATGTGGAGAAAACAGAGGCTGGTAGACTACACATGATAACTCTGAAAAAGCTGACAACAGGAGGGCCCTTCCAAGGCCTCTCTAATCTAGGGAGGAGAGAACGGCGAGAAACTGCCAAGGCTGGTAGAAAAGTGATAAACCTGTCTGTGTGTGTGTGTGTGTGTGTGTGTGTGTGTGTGTGTGTGTGTGTGTGTGTGTGTGTGTGTGTGTGTGTGTGTGTGTGTGTGTGTGTGTGTGTGTGTGTGTGTGTGTGTGTGTGTGTGTATGTGTAGAGGGGGTTATAAAGTCTGTTCAAATTTTGGTTGACTTGAGAGCTCTCATGAATAAACTACAACGAACCTTTTGCAGAATCTGAGTCTTTGCCTAATTCTTATTAACCCTAGCTTTACAACCTAGGGGGAATTGGTCAAAGCTATAGTGATTGTTATCATCATTGGGATCGAAAATTCTCGTGACAACATGCTATTAATACATACAATACTTTATTTTCTTATTTGTTAACATTAATGAAGCACTTTTAAACTAAACATCTTAAGCATTTCTAACAAATTGATTTATAAACCATTTATAATGGCCTCTTCATGAGAGTTGTTGTAAAGTGTAAGCAAATCATGTGGTTCAAGAACACAGAGAACCAGGTGTTCCACTCTCTGGGTAGTAAGGGGCTCATGCACGCCAGAATCTCCAACAGACCTGCATACAATTTAATTAAACGTCCACTCCCTGTACCTGCTTCTCATCATCCTTACAGTGGGTTTGGGCGGAAAATCCAGGTAAATCTCGGTAACCCGGTTCCTGCCATTAACCCTACCAGCACTGTCAGGCAAAATGCTGATAGGTATAGTATCTGTATCGGCTGTGAATTACAGTAAAAGACGAAAGACAAGTGTAATATTTGCACATTGTTACAGTGCCTGTCACGGCTGTCTTCTTCTTCCTCGTCCGAGGAGGAAAAGTTTGAAGGATCGGAGGACCAATATGCAGCGTGGTATGTGTTCATCTTGTTTTTAATAGAAAGAGAACACTTTGCTAAACTAATAAAAAAACAATATACAACGACCGTGAAGCTAAATAACAATTAGTGCTGACACTAAACACTACACATAGACAATCACCCACAACACAAAACAGGCTACCTAAATATGGTTCCCAATCAGAGACAACGCAAAACACCTGTCTCTGATTGAGAACCATATCAGGCCAAACACATAGAAATAGACAAACCAGACATACAACATAGAATGCCCACTCAGATCACACCCTGACCAAACAAAACATAAAACATACAAAGCAAACTATGGTCAGGGCGTGACAGTGCCTTAAGAAAGTTTTCACACCCCATGACTTTAAGGGTTAAGACTGTTAGAGCCTGAATTTAAATTGGATTACATTGAGTTTTTTTGTCACTGTCCTACACGCAATACCCCATAATGTCAAAGTGGAATGTTATTTTACAAATTCATTTAAAATGAAAAGCTGAAATGCCTTCAGTCAATAAGAATTCAACCTTTTTTTAATGGCAAGCCTAAATAAGTTCAGGAGTAAAAAGGTGCTTAAAACAAGTCACATACTGTAATAAGTTGCATGGACTCACTGTGTGTAATAATAGTGGTTACCATAACTTACAAATTATCTGTAAGGGCCCTCAGTCAAGCAGTGAATTTCAAACACAGATTCAACCCACAAAGACCAGGGAAGTTTTCCAATGCCTTGTATAGAAGAGGACCTATTGGTAGATGGGTCAAAATAAAATAAAAAGCAGACATTGAATATCCCTACAAGAATGGTGAAGTTATTAATTACACTTTGGATGGTGTATCAATACACCCAGTCACAACACATATGCAGTTGTCCTTCCTAATTCAGTTGCCAGAGAGGAAGGAAACTGCTCAGGGATTTCATCCTTGGGGCAAATGGAGTCTTTAAAACAATTACAGAGTTCAATGGCTGTGATAGGAGAACACTGAGGATGGATCAACAACATTATATAGTTACCACACAATACTAATCTAATAGAGAGAAAAGGAAGCCTGTACAAAATAAAACATATTTCAAAACATGCAGCCTTTTTGCAACAAGGCAATAAAGTAATACTGCAAAAAATGTGGGAATGGAATGAACTTTTTGTCCTGAATACAAATCCATGACAACACATTACTGAGTACCACTCTCCATATTTTCAAGCGTAGTGGTGGCTCCATAATGTTATGGGTATGCTTGTAATTGTTAAGGACTGGTAGTTTTTCAGGATAAAAAATAAACAGAATTGAGCTAAGCACAGGCAAAATCCTAGAGGAAATCCTGGTTTAGTCTGCTTTCCACCAGACTCTGGGAGATTAATTCACCTTTTAGCAGGACAATAATATAAAACACAATGCCAAAGCTACACTGGAGTTGCTTTCCAAGAAGACAGTGAATGTTCCTGAGTGGCCGAGGTACAGTTATTACTTACATTTACTTGAAAATCTATGGCAAGAACTGAAAATTGTTGTCTAGCAATGATCAACAACCAATTTGACAGAGCTTGAGGAATTTTGAAAATAATAATGGGTAAATGTTGCACAATCCAGGTGTGGAAAGCTCTTAGAGACTTAACCAGAAAGACTTGTTGAGTAAAAACTGATTTGACAGAAATATCAGCTTGCTAGGATAGCCAGCTGCAGCTAACACCAAGCTATGCTAGCTAGCTGCTGTCAGCTTGGCTAAACACAAGGTCAGCGCAGGCTTAAGCCTGGTTTTCAAAAACTAGGCAGCATTCTGCCTTCTCCCTACAGTTCTCAGCCGTTAGCTTAGCCAACGACTGCCTCATGTGAACTACAATACTGACTCAATGTTTTAATATTTAGAAATAACAATAATCATCGCTTACGTCACGGCTTTCGAAACATATGGCCTTATAACCTGGTCTATACTGAGTTTATACTGTAGTGGCCTTAACCCAACCCAACAATCTTTCATCAGCGAGAAAGAATTCTTCAAATAGAAAACATACACTTACTGTAGCAGTTGAGCACAGATTCATTCAGCCATCTATCTCCATCTGACGAAACTACACTTCACGAGTTCTGCTTACACACAGGTGTTCAGAGCATGTTACATAGTACAGGTGGTTTCTTCTTGTCTTCTGTCTGTTTTCCCTAAACAAGACCTGTAACATGGCGATGTGGCCGTGTGGGAACACTAACCCCAACCTTATCAAGGTGTGTATCAATGTTTTTTCCCCTCTCTGATATGAAAGATAAGGTCCTTATGCTTCCAAAACCGTACCACAGACAATGCATGTTACTGTTCAGAGCGAGTGTCAGGTATCTTAACAAAACTCCCGCCTACAGAAGACGCCTTTGTCCAATGTCTCTTGTGTGATATAATGGAACTGAGAGACATGATCAAGGACTAGCTTTAGCCTACACATTGAACTGAGAGTCATGATCAAGGACTAGCTTTAGCCTACACATGGAACTGAGAGTCATGATCAAGGACTAGCTTTTGCCTACACATTGAACTGAGAGTCATGATCAAGGACTAGCTTTAGCCTACACATGGAACTGAGAGTCATGATCAAGGACTAGCTTTTGCCTACACATTGAACTGAGAGTCATGATCAAGGACTAGCTTTAGCCTACACATGGAACTGAGAGTCATGATCAAGGACTAGCTTTTGCCTACACATTGAACTGAGAGTCATGATCAAGGACTAGCTTTAGCCTACACATGGAACTGAGAGTCATGATCAAGGACTAGCTTTTGCCTACACATTGAACTGAGAGTCATGATCAAGGACTAGCTTTAGCCTACATAGAACTGAGAGTCATGATCAAGGACTAGCTTTAGCCTACACAGAACTGAGTCATGATCAATGACTAGCTTTAGGCTACACAGAACTGAGAGTCATGATCAAGGACTAGCTTTAGCCTACACAGAACTGAGAGTCATGATCAAGGACTAGCTTTAGCCTACACATAGAACTGAACTTTGTTCTCTCCATAGCAAAGCTATCTTAACTTACCTCGCTGTACTCACTACCGCACTTGTTTGTTGTGATTGAATGGTAGACACACCCAAGAAACACCCACGTCTAACCACACCCCCGACACAACTCTCATTTACCTTCAGTCATGGCTGCTAGTAGTTCTTATTGAGCATTGATGGGAAAAAAAGCCAAAACAGGAAGTGCAATTGCCCTTTAAAAAAGGTCAGATTGAATAGATAGAAACTAGTCGTTCTCAGAAAAGTTATAGCAGTACAATAATTGACCACTAGATGGTGATCTTGGTATGCCATCTGTGTACATGTGACTAGAGCAAGGGGGCGTTCAGCAAGATGCAATGTTTAGGAACATTCAGATAGAAATGTGCTATGTAGAACAAACATGCCTCTCTGACATGAAGAAAATAAGGAATCATGTCCACTTTATTCATAGCATTTCTATCTGCAACAGAAGCTCTTTCTCAATTGTCTAAAAATCCGTCTTCTCCTTGACTCCTCGCCTGCATCTGCACTAGTTGGAAAAATGTTCACAGGTGAAAACAGTATGGCGGAAGAAAGCACATCATTAGGCTGGCTTAGCTTTCACCAGGGGCCTGTTGCACAAAACTAGGATAAGGGATTAAGCCAGGATATCTTGGTGATCCTGGCTCAATTGATCCGTAATCCAGTTGCACTAAAGATGTATAGGGGGCAGGAGGATATGTTATGGTATAAATTACCATGGAGATTTATTCTGTGGAGCTAGCCTGCTCCAGACCAGGCTAAATTCCAGGATCTATTTAATCTCATCCCTAATGTCAGTCAGCAGTCACCACAAATGGAAACCAATAGTTATTTCACTGCTCACTATACATTGTTATCACATATAACTAGACCCACTGTCATTATTTAAACGTTTGTGATCATTAATTTCAATGATTTTGGATAATAATTTTTAGATGTTGCTATCATTAGATAATTTACAGTTTCCCATAGACTATAAGGCTATATATAAAATGATAGAATATTAGGGCCACAGAGGGGAAAAAAACACAAGTCATAATATTGTAACCAGTTGTTTTAAAGGAGGACAGTTGTTAAAATGACAGATGTGGGGCATTTCGTGAAATTGTACTTCAGTATGGTTTCATAAACAAAGACATGCTGATGTACCAGAATATTAAGTATCACATTGTCATAAGTATCAAAACTGTAAAAACAATATGTAGCTTTTCTGCAGAAAGAACCAGCCTCATAAATGTATGACTTTATCCTTTTTCTTCAGTGTGGCCCTAGTACTCTGTCATATAAACAAATACACATTCCATATGAATATAAAAACACAATGTGTAACATTATGTTCCTTTATTGAATAAGGACAAAACAAAGCAGGTAAACCATCAGCTCCTTTCGAAACTGAAGTCACAGTGACTCTACAAGATGGAAAGCACAGAATCCAAGCATATTATACAAAATGATACATATACAGACCTTTGAATGTGTATAACACAACCTGCATGTCTGCACACTAAAATAAATGCAGGACAAATCCATACACATCAACTGAACAGACAAATGAATGGATGCAGTAGCCTCCCTGCAGCCTTGTATTACACACAGTATACCGCACAAACATCATAAGAGGCCAAATTCGTCAAAAAACGAACCCAAAAAAAACCAAATTCCTCTGCCACCGCAGGACATATTTAACCAAAATTTAAAGCACACATACTAACTAAAATAATTCAACACATATTGGTCCCTCAGCAGCTGACCACTGTCGTCATCAGGGAAGATTGCCGGATTGTCCCAGTCCATGGCTGGTGGCACTCTGGGGGCCCTCTCCTTCCTCAGGCAGGCCACATTGTGGAGGACAGCACAAGCCACAGTAATATCACATGCCCTAACAGGGCTGACCCTTAATTTGTGAAGGCAGTGAAAGCGTGCCTTCAGGAGGCCAAAGGTCATTTCAACTCTGGCCCTGGTCCTGGCATGGGCATGGTTGTAGGCCTGCTGTGCTTCCTGGGGGTCTGTGAAAGGTGTCAGGAGAAAAGGCTGGCAGCCATACCCCCTGTCTCCCAGCAACACACCAGAGAATTCACCTGTCAACACAAAATCTCATCATTACTACCTCATAAACACAGTGATATTCTTGACACAGCCATGATGGTTATAAATAGGGGTTGTGTGGCTTACCTTGTGATAGGCACTGATAGATTTCAGAGGCCCGAAAGATTCTGGAGTCATGGACTGAGCCAGGCCATTTTGCCACAACATTGCTGATCACACAGTCAGCATTGCAGACCATCTGAAATCATAAGATGAGGAATATTACACCAATCAATGCACATCACTGGCAATGCAGAGTGTTCGTCAATGGACAATATCAAAAAGTTATGTTCACCTGAACATTAATGCTGTGAAAGGATTTCCTATTCACAAAATCGGCCTCATGGGCACCTGAGGGGGCTTTTATCCTTATGTGTGTGCAGTCCACTGCACCAATGACATTGGGGAAACCTGTCACACAAAGTAATGAGTATCCTACTATGTGTTAACAGTTGTCCTGTAATTTGTAGATCCTCTTACCTGCAATCCTATAGAACTCCTCTTTGATGTCACAGAGTCTTCTGTGGCCAGGGAAGGAGATGAAGACATCTGCTAATGCTTTGATAGCCAGACACACACTCCTTATTGTGCGGCAAATTGTGGCCTTGTTCAGCATCCCCCACTGAGTACAGGAAGGCTCCACTAGCAAAAAAGCGCAAGGCCACACAAACCATTTGCTCCACACTCAGTGCATGGCTCCGTGCAGTGCGGTGCTTAATCCTGGGACCCAGTAGTCTGCATAGATACCTGATGCCATCTGCAGAAGACCATCTATATGAAAGATACAGGTTATCAGGGAAGGCCAGTGGGTCCAACCGGTCCCTGAAGACCCTTTCTCGCCTGAAGGCTCTCCTCAGCACAAGTGCTTCTTCATCCACCACATCTCGCACGAATGGGCATGCCATTGTCAGAGCAGAAAGGAACACACAATTTTGGGCCTTCATATAGGCTAGTGGCCACACCTGGTGCTGGGGGGGTGGGCAAAAGAGGGCGATGCCTTATAACGATGACTTGGTTGTACTGATTGCTGGGAAAATAAAAAAAACCTTAGAAAGATGCCACCGTCCTGTGTGCTCACAATAAGAGCTCATATGTCATGGCTCACTTGACTTTACGAGAATATACCTAATTTTTATTTTGAGCTGTGTCATCTTCTTGGAGCTGGGGGAGGAAAGAAAAATAATGATTAATACATTTGTGTTACAGTTAGCATACAGTGTACATTGAAGGCATATCTCACCTCCCTCTCAAGTTTTTTTATTTCAAGGTCCAGTTTCCTAATTGTCCTCTTTTTTATTTCGGACTCCAGTGCAAGATTTTCCATCTTTTTCTTCTTGTACTGAATGTCTATGTCTGCCAGTTCTATTTGGCGCCGGAGGTGGTTGCCATACAACTTTCTGATAGCTTGTGAGCTCTGTGAACACAATACAATTAGCGCAGCTGGAATTTGGCAGGATGTGGTGTCCTTTTATTAATACGCACTATGTTGCCAGGCTGGTTTTCCCACTGTATAGCATCTGGGTCCTGTAAAAGAAATTAGATTTTTTGATTTTGATGAGGACTCCTCACCATTGTAGAGTAAATAGTACTTTCACAGTCTTAACATGATACCTCATGCCTTCTGGAATCCAGAGAGATGGTCTCCTCCTCATCATCGTCTCCATCATGTGCTGTTGCTGCTGCACTGGGGCCTTAACCCTATCACATTTAAATCGGATTCATATTGAAGCTAGTAG
This sequence comes from Salvelinus fontinalis, assembly GCF_029448725.1. Lineage (NCBI taxonomy): Eukaryota > Metazoa > Chordata > Actinopteri > Salmoniformes > Salmonidae > Salvelinus > Salvelinus fontinalis. Next base: position 52,499,127 of record NC_074680.1, read on the forward strand.
ACGACATGCCAGGCCTACAGTATGCCTTTGATGGAGTACTCACTGGATCAGCATCGTCTGGTGCTTGTGCTGGTGGCTCTAACAGGAACACAGTGCTGCCAGACACTGCAAGGCAATAGGTAAACCAAAGTCAGACAGTCCAAATTGATTCAATATGAATGTGGTTGTATCCCATGTAGAGATGGAAGGACATACCTTGAATGAAGCGGGTGGCATCTTGGGAGGAACCTATGCTCGTCTCTTTCCCCCCAGGGATCCCCTCTAAGACGGGCCTGCCTTTATTTAGCTCCAAGGCCATGTCCTCTGCTGGGGTAAGGTCAGCCTTTGGTGACCCACCACCCGTGCCTTGTCTGTGGGTATTCTTTTTCACTGCTAAAACAGTACAGACAATGTGTGAGCAGGCACCTTCTGGGTACAATATATGCTTGTGCTTTGTTAAATATTAGTCAGGGACCATACCATTCTGCAGAATGTTCTTGTATTTGATTTTGACCTGCTGCCATGTCCGTTTTGGCCCGGTCATGTTTAATCTACACACACACACACACACACACATTTAATGGAGTCACACTGCAAAAAATTACTTGGTATTTTTGTCTTGTTTTCAGTAAAAATATCAAAAAATTTATCATAGCTTTATACAGTGTGATGGAGTTACTTTACACAATTTCACTCATATCTGCAGTGCATTTCAATTAAAAATTTAACCGTTTCATAATTACAGTACAACTGCATTTTTGGAGATGTGAATTAAATATTTGAATTGTAATTGTGATGTTTCAGCGGAGCGGTGACTGTGTAATTGTGCACTACTTACGCATTCAGGTGGTCTGCAATACTTTGCCACGCTTTTTCTCTTTGCTTTATCACTGTGGCGGTGTTGCCTTTCTTCTTAATTATATCTTTTACCTCCTCGTATGCCTCCATGAGGATTTGTGCTTCCGACGGGGAAAAGTACGCGGCTCTAGTTGCCATGGTAAATCAGTTAATCTGTGATCTGTGGCGGGGTCTATTTGAGTGAGCCGTGAGCGCGCACCTATCCAGGATTGGTTTCACCTGGCTTAATGAATCCGTGTCTGCTCATCCTGGCTTGGTCTTTGTGCAACCAATTAAGCCTGGACGCACATGTTTTGGCTTCATTGAGCTCAGCTGAGTCATTTATCCCGGATGTCTTAATTCTACTTTTGTGCAACAGGCCCCAGGTCACTTCTTTCAGATCAGTGAAGGAGAGGACAGATGTTTAGACGACTGAGAAAGAGCCCAGGTGTATGAAGTTAGTGTTGAATTAAGAAGGTAGTCCTTGATTCTATAGTTTAAAGTGCATCTTAATCTACCTTACCTCCCCACCACCACCAATTGTTTTTCAGTCAGCTCATACTTTTCTTTTATTCTGTATATATTCACTTCCTTGTTTTTTCTCTCCAAGGTCTATTGCCACATTCAAGTCCTATCAGAGTTTAGAGTTATCAGAGGAACGACTTGTCAACTTTGAGTAAGAACTTGGGAATGTTAGCAAACAATTTATAGTGTTCAAAAAGTATATAGTAATGTTTATTTTGATAACTAAAGTTTGTTGTTGCATTTAACTGCAGAAAATGTTGCCATCAAAGTCATTTCCGTGGTAGCTGATGTCAGAGATCAGCATGTGGGGAAAATCAGGGTCCAAAGATGATAACTGAGTTTCCAACGTATGTTAAGGACTTGTTGTTAAGAACGTTTTTTCTGATTTGAGATCTCGAATTTCAAATACATTTTTTGTTGTCACATGAGAGAGAATAAAGTAGATGTCACACGTCAAAATGTTGATTTATGACCCTATGTCATGATGACGTGTGCATGCCCATATTTGGGCTTCCGGTCAGGACATCCTGGTGGGGTGGGGGGGCGGGGGGAGGAAGTGACCATGTGTTTGGGCATCCTGTTCCTGTTTCTCACGGTTTATAGGGTGAAAATAGTTTTATAGTGTCTTTGAAGTTGTCAGGATGTTTGATGTCTAGTGTCCTGTTTGGAACGGGGTGGGGGAATGAACATTTCAAAGAGTAAGCATTTCAAAGAGTAAGGCCCCCCTATTGTATTGCCCTCCGGGTTGTTGTCTATGAAACACGAATGTCCTGGGGTATTGGGCTTTGCAGACGCCTTATAAAGCCCCGCCCCAGAACAATATATGCGTAAGACTGTACTGTTTTATTCATTAATGCGGTGGGATAAATCAGGTGTTTCTAGGTGGGCTTAAACAAATCTACAGTGAAACAAAAGTGTACATTTTACACACATGTTTATTGACTTTTAAAAAGACCACAGTAACATGACAGATATAGTGGAGATGCTACAAAAATCTGCTAGTGGATATTCAATGTACAACAATAGTCTTAGGTAACAAGCAATACGTGTTAAATATGGGGCACAGTCAATCATGACAGCCTCTTTATGAAAGGCCTTTACTTATGACTTAAACAGATTCATTTTCTACCCATCTTATTCATTAATGCTGTGGGCATACCCAGGATTTACATGCTGGACGGATTATCTACCCATGGAGGGATAATTTACGGAGCTTTGATGGAGTGTGCAAGCGTCTTAGCGATCGTGAATTGGAAACGAATAATGGTCAGGGCTAACCAGGACTTATATCTGTAAGAAAGGCATAGTAAAATACATTAATTATGAACGGCTATAAACTGTATGTACTAAATATTTTGAATTAAATAAATGGTTTTAAAATTGTATCTCACCTTTTAACGAGAGGAATATGTCCTTTCCATCTATCACCAAGCATGCCCCCGGAGAAAAAAACTTGCGGAAAAAGCCATGTGCGCGCGTGTGTGTGCGTGCGTGTGCAGTAGTGGATGTGTGTGTGTTTCAAAACAAAGAAAAAGGGGCGGGGTTGCGGCTGCGCTCAAGGCTCTCTCTCTTTACAATATCCTGCAAAACAGAGGCCTTACCCCCCAAACAGAAAAATGTGTCTGTGTCTTACGGACACTTACGCTTCATTAACAGTCTTTCAAAACCTAATTTAGCTCACCCCCCAGAGGATGTGGGGGCTAAAAAGTCAAACAGCCCAGAAATAATAGCGATGTCTAGACCGACCCCCCAGCATCGAGGTGCTACCCCCCCGGAGTTTGTAGAATATCAAAAGAGTAATACTGTCTCGACACCCCAATCCTAATGTTTGAACCCACTAATTTAGTAATCAAATATACCGGATAGCGCCCGAAAAAAAAAAAAAACGTCACCCCCTGCTCTGTAAACTCATTCCGTACTATCACTACTTTTGAGCCAAGGCCTCAAACTTCCCAACGAGTCTAGTGAAACAGATAGTTTCCCACTCTGTTCGCATCGTTTTAGCGCAGTTACCCACATGCAGGACAGCAGCCCCAGAATAGTTATCGGACAAGATCATCTGTAAATCCTTCCGCTTTCTGAAGGTGAGTAAGTGAAAACGTATATATTAGATTTGGGATGCGGGGACTTGTTTGAACATTGTGGATGTTATAGTAATATTAAACAGGAGTTATATGTGTTTTAAACCGATGACAACAATTATTATTTTATTTAAGTCAAATGCACGTATTCATGTAATTTAAAAAAATGTATATAACATGTTAATATTATCTAACGTTCGCAGGATATGCAACATTAAGCCAACTGCATCCCGGGGATAAATGATATGGAACCGCCTTCATTAGAATGGAATTCCGAAGAGCAACGGATGGACACAGAATTTTACGAGATAATTTGTTTTTTAAATATATTTTTTAGGCAATATGTTAAATGGACGTATTCTTATAAGTTAAAATGTATCTATTTCGTATAAATACAGGTTAACATGATCTAACGTCTGTATGATACCCAGAGGCTACAGGGCATAATGGATTGGGAACCGACAGAGTTAGACGGGGATCCTCAGAAGCAAACTGCGCCCGGTCCTTTACGTAGCCCATTCACTAAAACACTATTTTCGGCGTAAGTCCCCCCCCCCCCCCCCCCCCCCCCGACTACGGAAGAGCAGATGAAACAGAGACAATTCTGCGGGCTTGTACTGAAGGCCTTAACCTAACTCCAAACACAATCGGTGAATCTTTCCTTCCCCATGGAACTTTTTTGAAGGGGAGTTGAATATTAGAGGTGATGTTTGTATATATATATATATATTATCTAAGAATGATAGGTATTAATTCTAGGCATTTACATGTATGTTTTTAAAAATGAAGGCTATTTATACAATGAAACATTGTTTTTATTCATACTATTTGTAAACAATAGCTTCTGCCCCCTCGGGGTCTACTTGAACCGCTTATTAAATCAGACCTCTCAGACCAGAAAGTATGATTAGAAACCATGGCCAACTATATTCAATCTCTGATTAGAAACGATAATTAGAAGCTATGACAAAACTATGATCAAACTATGATAATAAACTATGAACAACTATGAAGACAGGGCTGTATGTGTGTGAATGAGGAGCTATTATTTAAGTGTGTAATATTACTCTGTCTCTCTCTCTCTCTCTCAAAGTATACCCTTCCACTCAATGTATACCAAAGTAGCAAATATTTAACAACGTTTCAACATCAGGTAATGCAACATTTATGAAAGACAATGAAATACAATTTTAGGCAATTATCGATATAATGTGTTACATAGTGTGCAGCTGCGACAACTTTAGGTAATATACTCTCTCTCTCTCTGTCAGGCTATGAAAAAGACAAGAGATAGGACATTGACTCCTGAGTGTTGATAGGTCTTAGATTTTATAGACAGGGTATCTGTAAAACACAATGTGATAACTATTGAAGATGCAAAAGGGGTTTTCAGAAATATATTTGGTTGACAGATTTGTATTATTATAAAAAGTAATATAAAAATGATTAGAATCTTTAGTATTATTATGTTACATGCGAGACATACCCAGAAATGTCAGCGTAGGCAACTTACAAGAATGTGTTTACCAGGCCGTGATGAAAACATTTTAAAGGAGCGTTAATTCAAACATACAAAGATATATATTTGATACAATTACCAACGTTTAAAAAACTGTTGTTACAATATCACAAATAATGTTTCTCGGACTAACATACTGTAGAGTTTCCTATTTACTAAAGAACAATCACCAAGACAAAACACAAAAAGTTGTAATACAATCAGTATACAGGGCATTCGATAGGGAATACAGGTACATTTTGAAAGATGTTGATGTGATTTTTAAAAATTCATTTCTCAATTTAGGATAATACGGTTTATTTTATACTTTACTTAAATTGTATTATTTATCTTGCCTCATACCAGGCTAATACACTACCAAGCCATGCAAACAGCTAGGGAATTAACCCAGAACAGTTGTGGGTCTTTTTTTTTTGAACAATAAATGATCAAGAATACCAAAAGGCGTGATCTGATCCTCAAACCTATCACGACATCCTATAATGCACAGACATATGCAAAACCATAAAACTCTGACAAGAAAACAATGAAAATCTTAACATGACTACATGCCCTGCCATTATTTTTTAGTTACCATCCACCAATGGTTGAATTTGGTACTTTTTCTATGTAGATGCACCGAGCCTCCAAGTGGCTGGAGACATACAACAGGCTAAATTAAAATTACCCAGTATGTGAAAAGCTGGGCGTCAAATGTATTTTTTTATGTTTGGTTTTTGTTACAACCAACAGGGCTTCCTAACATTCGACATAACTAGTAAGCCTCACGCGGGAGATTAGAACTCAAAAGTAATAGGGGGTAAGAAAGATCATAAAGGTAATTTCATATTTCGGTTTAGGGGGTTAATAACTTTAGGGAAAACAATATTGACACTGTGGATTATAAACATGTTAGAGAGCAATCACATCATGATGTAACAGGGATGAGTGGCGATTCAAAGTACAACAGGAGTCTTCTGTAAACTGCAATACGTGTTAAATATGTTCTACATACAGCCATGACTGAGTGGTTTCACAAACTCCCTTTAAAGGTTTTGTAAGAAAGTTGTAACAGGCCTCATTCAACAGTCTAGAGATTAACCTAGAGACACCAAAAACATCAACGTTTAGAGCAGCTTGGAGATTATTCCCCATGTAAGGTGGGCAAAGAGATGATTTACCTAACCCTGTACATACCAAAGGAATTTCCAGAGTTAGCAAACCCTGACACTGGGTATGATAACTCTGACTCGTATGTCTAAGGATTATTGTAGATGTTTACACCTGAGGGAGTTTACAGTAGGTCACTTAGATGTATAAAGGCAAAGAGAGCACCAAATTGACCTACGTGACCTCAAAGGACAGCCTTCTTTATAATAGAGAATGCAGGGATGTGTACTGAACATGTACCCCTTATAAAACATAGCGATCTACGCTCAAATGCATCTAAAGTTTTTAATGAAGTGACCGCTGCATTTCATTTAGATTAATTCAACATAGTCTAGAACCAGTAAGACCATTGATTGAATGATCTGCTTTGTGCTATTGAGCAAGAGGCCTGACCCATTTCTATGTAAGAAGCAGCATCTTTATATTATTTTTTATATTCAGCTTCTTAATTAACTAACACATAAATATGTTTTTTTTTTTTTTTTAAGTCAGCTTAACGTATATACTAGTACAACATATTAGGTACATACACTTCAATCATTAGAATTATTTTTAGTCCACAGAATGAAACACCTATCGTTGAACCATGATAATGTGAGTTACCAACTATATACACTATTGGTTTCAGGGAAATACATACTTTATAAATTTTTTAGCATCTCAATATTGCGTTATATGTTGGAATGTCTAATAAACAAATATATTGTATAAATTAATAATATCATTTTGTCAGCAATTCAAGCCCTTGATACAGGTGTGTAATCTATCGCCCGCCCTGCTGATCTTGCTCTATCTGAACTACATTATGCTTTCATTATTTTGCATCAAATCTTTATTGATTTTAAATCATTATAGAATACGTGTAAAAACGAAGTATATGTTCTTTTCACGAGTGTACAAAAATAATTCTAATGATTGAAGTGTATGTACCTAATATGTTGTACTAGTATATACGTTAAGCTGACTTAAAAAAAAAAAAAAACATATATATGTTTTTTTTCTCTATTATAAAGAAGGCTGTCCTTTGAGGTCACGTAGGTCAATTTGGTGCTCTCTTTGCCTTTATACATCTAAGTGACCTACTGTAAACTCCCTCAGGTGTAAACATCTACAATAATCCTTAGACATACGAGTCAGAGTTATCATACCCAGTGTCAGGGTTTGCTAACTCTGGAAATTCCTTTGGTATGTACAGGGTTAGGTAAATCATCTCTTTGCCCACCTTACATGGGGAATAATCTCCAAGCTGCTCTAAACGTTGATGTTTTTGGTGTCTCTAGGTTAATCTCTAGACTGTTGAATGAGGCCTGTTACAACTTTCTTACAAAACCTTTAAAGGGAGTTTGTGAAACCACTCAGTCATGGCTGTATGTAGAACATATTTAACACGTATTGCAGTTTACAGAAGACTCCTGTTGTACTTTGAATCGCCACTCATCCCTGTTACATCATGATGTGATTGCTCTCTAACATGTTTATAATCCACAGTGTCAATATTGTTTTCCCTAAAGTTATTAACCCCCTAAACCGAAATATGAAATTACCTTTATGATCTTTCTTACCCCCTATTACTTTTGAGTTCTAATCTCCCGCGTGAGGCTTACTAGTTATGTCGAATGTTAGGAAGCCCTGTTGGTTGTAACAAAAACCAAACATAAAAAAATACATTTGACGCCCAGCTTTTCACATACTGGGTAATTTTAATTTAGCCTGTTGTATGTCTCCAGCCACTTGGAGGCTCGGTGCATCTACATAGAAAAAGTACCAAATTCAACCATTGGTGGATGGTAACTAAAAAATAATGGCAGGGCATGTAGTCATGTTAAGATTTTCATTGTTTTCTTGTCAGAGTTTTATGGTTTTGCATATGTCTGTGCATTATAGGATGTCTTGATAGGTTTGAGGATCAGATCACGCCTTTTGGTATTCTTGATCATTTATTGTTCAAAAAAAAAAGACCCACAACTGTTCTGGGTTAATTCCCTAGCTGTTTGCATGGCTTGGTAGTGTATTAGCCTGGTATGAGGCAAGATAAATAATACAATTTAAGTAAAGTATAAAATAAACCGTATTATCCTAAATTGAGAAATGAATTTTTAAAAATCACATCAACATCTTTCAAAATGTACCTGTATTCCCTATCGAATGCCCTGTATACTGATTGTATTACAACTTTTTGTGTTTTGTCTTGGTGATTGTTCTTTAGTAAATAGGAAACTCTACAGTATGTTAGTCCGAGAAACATTATTTGTGATATTGTAACAACAGTTTTTTAAACGTTGGTAATTGTATCAAATATATATCTTTGTATGTTTGAATTAACGCTCCTTTAAAATGTTTTCATCACGGCCTGGTAAACACATTCTTGTAAGTTGCCTACGCTGACATTTCTGGGTATGTCTCGCATGTAACATAATAATACTAAAGATTCTAATCATTTTTATATTACTTTTTATAATAATACAAATCTGTCAACCAAATATATTTCTGAAAACCCCTTTTGCATCTTCAATAGTTATCACATTGTGTTTTACAGATACCCTGTCTATAAAATCTAAGACCTATCAACACTCAGGAGTCAATGTCCTATCTCTTGTCTTTTTCATAGCCTGACAGAGAGAGAGAGAGTATATTACCTAAAGTTGTCGCAGCTGCACACTATGTAACACATTATATCGATAATTGCCTAAAATTGTATTTCATTGTCTTTCATAAATGTTGCATTACCTGATGTTGAAACGTTGTTAAATATTTGCTACTTTGGTATACATTGAGTGGAAGGGTATACTTTGAGAGAGAGAGAGAGTAATATTACACACTTTATAATATTACACATACAGTTTATAGCCATTCATTATTAATGTATTTTACTATGCCTTTCTTACAGATATAAGTCCTGGTTAGCCCTGACCATTATTCGTTTCCAATTCACGATCGCTAAGACGCTTGCACACTCCATCAAAGCTCCGTAAATTATCCCTCCATGGGTAGATAATCCGTCCAGCATGTAAATCCTGGGTATGCCCACAGCATTAATGAATAAGATGGGTAGAAAATGAATCTGTTTAAGTCATAAGTAAAGGCCTTTCATAAAGAGGCTGTCATGATTGACTGTGGCCCATATTTAACACGTATTGCTTGTTACCTAAGACTATTGTTGTACATTGAATATCCACTAGCAGATTTTTGTAGCATGCATCTCCACTATATCTGTCATGTTACTGTGGTCTTTTTAAAAGTCAATAAACATGTGTGTAAAATGTACACTTTTGTTTCACTGTAGATTTGTTTAAGCCCACCTAGAAACACCTGATTTATCCCACCGCATTAATGAATAAAACAGTACAGTCTTACGCATATATTGTTCTGGGGCTTTATAAGGCGTCTGCAAAGCCCAATACCCCAGGACATTCGTGTTTCATAGACAACAACCCGGAGGGCAATACAATAGGGGGGCCTTACTCTTTGAAATGCTTACTCTTTGAAATGTTCATTCCCCCACCCCGTTCAAAACAGGACACTAGACATCAAACATCATGACAACTTCAAAGACACTATAAAACTATTTTCACCCTATAAACCGTGAGAACCAGGAACAGGATGCCCAAACACATGGTTACTTCCATGTTACATTCATCCCTGTTACACCTTTATGTGTTGGCTCTCTATGTCTGTACATAGTGTGAAATGCGGTTTCACTAAAGTTATTACACCCTAAACCTGAATCTGAAATGACCTTTAGGATCTTTCTTTGGGGTTCTAATCTCCCCGGTGTACATGCACCGAACAACCATAGGATGGCGCCACCTGGAAGCTCAGTGCATGTACATATAAAGACAACTAAATAGGAAACTCAACAGTGTGTTAGGCCTAGAAACATTATTTAGATGGCTGTTTTATTGTTGTTGAAAGCTTGAAATGTACACAATGCGAAGGGACCTTGTTTCTAACACACGCACGCACGCACGCACACACACAAGCGCACATGGCTTTTTCCGCAAGTTTTTTTCTCAGGGACAGACTGTGGTAAGAGTGAAAAACGAGAGAGTTCAGGACGTCGTTAGATACAGCTTTTAAAAACATCTTTTTTTCATTCAAAAAATCATGTACATACAATTTATAGCCGTTCATAATTAATGTCTTTTACTATGCCTTTCTTACAGATACAGGGGCCTGGTATAGCCATCCACCATTATCCGTGTCCAATTCCCCTTCAAACTGCCTGGCTCTCTTGCACGGTCCATCAAAACTCCGTAAGTTTTCACTCCAGGGTATATAATCCTTCGGGCCTTTAGGTCCTGGGTATGTCTCAAGGATAGCCGCGGCCAGCGCTTTAACTGTTCACGATTTTGGAAAAGACTGTCCAGCTTATTCATAAGTGTTATGAAAATTGGATAATCCACCCATTTAACACTAAACACAGGAATAAAAAAGTTTACATCTTTGCATGCTGGGGAAGATACAGGAGAATTGACAGACTTTGTAGCATTAGCACCATCATAAAGTTCACAGGCTAAAATTGTCACTTTGGTGTCAGGGCTATAGGCCATTGAAGCGATTCTTAGGGCCTTCAGATCACTGCGGCCGCAGACCTGTTCTTCCAACGCATATCCGGGCACATTTGTACCACTCAGGGCCTGTTCAATTTTACAGAGCGCCAGCCTAATCTTTAGCCATTCTCTCATCCGCAGAGCAGGAGAAAAACTCCCAGGTTTTGCCTGATAAAGGGGTTTGGGGCCACTGTCGTTGAATATCTTTACCGTAGAATCCTCCGGCTGGAATATGTAAGACATATGTCCCTCACTCGTACCCAAAACTCCTTTAAAACATTCTGGAGCTTCACACAGAACTTCCTAAATGCTTTGGTCACTGGGTTCATGACAAGACGCGCATAACATACCAAAAATTGGCATAGGTGTCATTTTTGTTTAATATTCCGGGAGTTATCATGTACAGTCTTACAGATGTATTGTTCTGGGGCTTTATAAGGCGTCTGCAAAGCCCAATACCCCAGGACATTCGTGTTTCATAGACAACAACCCGGAGGGCAATAAAATAGGGGGGCCTTACTCTTTGAAATGCTTACTCTTTGAAATGTTCATTCCCCCCACCCCGTTCCAAACAGGACACTAGACATCAAACATCATGACAACTTCAAAGACACTATAAAAACTATTTTCACACTATAAACCGTGAGAAACAGGAACAGGATGCCCAAACACATGGTCACTTCCTCCCCCCGCCCCCCCACCCCACCAGGATGTCCTGACCGGAAGCCCAAATATGGGCATGCACACGTCATCATGACATAGGGTCATAAATCAACATTTTGACGTGTGACATCTACTTTATTCTCTCTCACATGCACCGAATACAAATGAAATGCTTACTTACAAATCCTTAACCAACAATGCAGTTCAAGAAATAGAGTTCAGAAAATATTTACTATATAAACGTTATAAATATAAAAATAACATAAAAAGTCACAGTAAAATACCAATAACAAGGCTACAGTGCCTTGCAAAAGTATTCATCCCCCTTGGTGTTTTTCCTATTTTGTTGCATTACAACCTGTCATTTAAATATATTTTTATTTGGATTTCATGTAATGGACATACACAAAATAGTCCAAATTGGTGAAGTGAAACTAAAAAGAAAAACCCCCGGAAAAGTGGTGTTTGCATATGTATTCACCCCTTTGCTATGAAGCCCCTAAATAAGATCTGGTGCAACCAATTACCTTCAGAAGTCACATAATTAGTTAAATAAAGTCCACCTGTGTACAATCTAAGTGTCACATGATCTGTCACATGATCTCAGTATATATACACACCTGTTTTGAAAGGCCCCAGAGTCTGCAACACCACTAATCAAGGGGCACCATGAAGACCAAGGAGCTCTCCAAACAGGTCAGGGACAATGTTGTGGAGAAGTACAGATCAGGGTTGGGTTATAAAACAAATATCTGAAACTTTGAACATCCCACGGAGCACCATTAAATCCATTATTAAAAAATGGAAAGAATATGGCACCACAACAGACCTGCCAAGAGAGGGCCGCCGACCAAAACTCACAGACCAGGCACGGAGGGCATTAATCAGAGAGGCAACAAAGACACCAAAGATAACCCTGAAGGAGCTGCAGAGCTCCACAGCGGAGTTTTGGAGTATCTGTCCATTGGACCACTTTAAGCTGTACACTTCACAGAGCTGGACTTTACGGAAGAGTGGAGGCCTCGTGCTGGAGGCCTCATGCCATAACTCCTCACTGGAGGCTTCGTGCCGTGGATCATCACTGGAGGCTTTGTGCCATGGATAACCACTGGAGGCTTTGTGCCATGGATCACCACTGGAGGCTTCGTGCCATGGATCATCACTGGAGGCTTTGTGCCATGGATCATCACTGGATTCTTCGTGCCATGGATCATCACTGGAGGCTTCTTGCCATGGATCATCACTGGAGGCTTCGTGCCATGGATCATCCCTGGAGGCTTCTTGCCATGGATCATCACTGGAGGCTTCTTGCCATGGATCATCACTGGAGGCTTCTTGCCATGGATCATCACTGGAGGCTTCTTGCCATGGATCATCACTGGAGGCTTCGTGCCATGGATCATCACTGGAGGCTTCGTGCCATGGATCATCACTGGAGGCTTCGTGCCATGGATCATCACTGGAGGCTTCGTGCCATGGATCATCACTGGAGGCTTCGTGCCATGGATCATCACTGGAGGCTTCATGCCATGGATCATCACTGGAGGCTTCTTGCCATGGATCATCACTGGAGGCTTCGTGCCATGGATCATCACTGGAGGCTTCTTACCATGGATCATCACTAGAGGCTTCGTGCCATGGATCACCACTGGAGGCTTGCCATGGATCATCACTGGAGTGGAGAAGCACACAGAAGGCCTGGCTCTGGCAGCAGGCACAGGACTCACCAGGCTGGGGAGACATGTAGGAGGCCTTGTCCTTGGCCGAGGCACCGGATGCACTGGGCCGTGGAGGCGTACTGGCGGTCTCGAGCGCAGAGCTAGCACAACTCGTCCTGGCTGGATACCCCCTGTAGCCGGCAAGTGCGGTGAGTTGGAACAGGCCGCACTGGGCTGTACAGGCGAACCGGGGACACCGTGCGTAGGGCTGGTGCCGTATAACCCGGGCCGAGGAGACGCACTGGAGGCCTGAAGCGCTGACCAGGCATCATCCCTCCTGGCTCGATGCCCACTCTACCCCATCTGATGCGAGGAGCTGCGATGTAGCGCACCGGGCTATGCGTGCGCACTGAAGACACTGTGCGCTTCAACGCATAACACGGTGCCTGCCCGGTCACTCTCTCGCCACGGTAAGCACGGGGAGTTGGCTCAGGTCTCCTACCTGACTCCGCCAATCTCCCCGTGTTCCCCCCCCCAAAAAAATTCTGTGGCTGCCTCTCGTGCACTTTACCTCGAGCCAACTCCTCGTAGTGTCGCCGCTCCGCTCTAGCTGCCTCCAGCTCCTCTTTCGGACGGTGATTCTCTCCCGGCTGTGCCCGTGCCGTCCAAGATTTCCTCCCATGTCCAGGAGTCCATTTTTCCACGCTGCTTGGTCCGTTGGTGGTGAGTAGTTCTGTAACGAACATCGTCGGGAGAAGGAGAAGAGGACCAAAGTGCAGCGTTTATTCATAATACTTTTAATAAATACGAACAGTTGAACAAAAACAACAAAGCGACAAACGAACAGTTCTGCAAGGTGCAATACACAAAACAGAAAACAACTACCCACCAAGCACAGGTATGAATGAGGTTACCTAAGTATGGTTCTCAATCAGAGACGATAGACAGCTGCCTCTGATTGAGAACCACACCACACCACCTGTAGTACCTCTCCCCCTACTGTATTTATTTATTTTGCTCCTTTGCACCCCATTATTTCTATCTCTACTTTGCACATTCTTCCACTGCAAATCTACCAATCCATTGTTTTACTTGCTATATTGTATTTACTTGCCACCATGGCCTTTTTTTTTGCCTTTACCTCCCTTATCTCACCTCATTTGCTCACATTGTATATAGACTTATTTTTCTACTGTATTATTGACTATGTTTGTTTTACTCCATGTGTAACTCTGTGTTGTTGTATGTGTCGAACTGCTTTGCTTTATCTTGGCCAGGTTGCAATTGTAAATGAGAACTTGTTCTCAACTTGCCTACCTGGTTAAATAAAGGTGAAAAAAATAAAAAATAAATAAATAAAAAGCTCTGGACTGGGAACTGTCGCCGGAAGCTCTGGACTGGGAACTGTCGCCGGAAGCTCTGGATGGGAACTGTCGCTGGAAGCTCTGGACTGGGAACTGTCACCGGAAGCTCTGGACTGGGAATTGTCGCCGGAGTCTCTGGACCGCAGACTGTCGCCGGAGGCTCTGGACTGCCGACCGTCGCTGGAGGCCGGGTGCGTGGAGCCGGCACAGGACCTACCGGGCTGGGGAGACACACAGGATATACTGGAACGTGGAGGCGCACTGGAGGTCTGGAGTGTAGAGCTGGCACAACGCATCCTGGACAAATGACCACCTTCGCACGGCAAGTGCGGGGAGCTGGCACAAGATGTATCGGGCTGTGCAGGCGCACTCGAGACAGAACCGGTGCGTAGAACCGGCACACATTGTACCGGAACGGTGACACACACCTCAGGGCGAGTGCGTGGAGATACACAGGACGTAGCGGACTGGGGAGGCGCACTGGAGGCCAGATGCGTGAAACTGGTGCATAGGACACCGGACTGGTGTCACGCTCCTCAGCAAGCCCGCTCTGCAGCGCTCTCAACGCCAAAACCTTTCTCCGGAATCTTTCGTCGAGTTCCTCACTCGACTCCCTGACTGACTCTGGTTCACCTCTGGGCTCCGCCGACCACTCCGTGTTCCCCCCCCAAAACATTTTTTTGGGGCTGTCTTTTGGGGTTGCATCGTGGCCGCGAACTCTGGCGTCGTCGTTGTTCCTCCTTCGCTGCTTCCGCCTGTTTCCATGGCAGGCTTTTGTTTGCTGACATGATTTCTTCCCACGTCCAGGATGTCCTCCACTCATGGCTTTCCTCCCAGGTCCAGGATCCCTGCTCCTTCTGGGCATTGCTGCTTGGTCCGTTGGTGGGGGATCTTCTGTCACGTTCGTTGGTTGAATAAATGGACCAAGGCGCAGCGTACATAGAGTTCCATATGTTTAATGAAAATGAAACTCACCAAAACAATACAGAACAAAGAAACGAAACGTGAAGCCAATGTAGTGCTTGCAGGCAACTATACATAAACAAGATCCGACAAACAACAGGTGGGAAAAGACTGCCTAAATATGATCCCCAATCAGAGACAACGATAGACAGCTGCTTCTGATTGGGAACTCTACTAGGCCAACCTAGAAATGAAAGACGAGAATGCTCACCCTAGTCACACCCTGACCTAACCAAATAGAGAAATAAAAGGATCTCTAAGGTCAGGGCGTGACACAGAGAAACTGATCATCGCGTACAAGGCTCTCCCTCGCCCTCCATTTGGTAAATCCGACCATAATTCTATCCTCCTGATTCCTGCTTACAAGCAAAAATTAAAGCAGGAAGCACCAGTGACTCGGTCTATAAAAAAGTGGTCAGATGAAGCGGATGCCAAACTACAGGACTGTTTTGCTATCACAGACTGGAACATGTTCCGGGATTCTTCCGATGGCATTGAGGAGTACACCACATCAGTGACTGGCTTTATCAATAACTGCATCGAGGACGTCGAACTCACAGTGACTGTATGTACATACCCCAACCAGAAGCCATGGATTACAGGCAACATTCGCACTGAGCTAAAGGGTAGAGCTGCCGCTTTCAAGGTGCGGCACTCTAACCCAGAAGCTTACAATAAATCCTGCTATGCCCTGCGATGAACCATAAAACAGGCAAAGCGTCAATACAGGGCTAAGATTGAATCATACTACACCAGTTCCGATGCTCGTCTTATGTGGCAGGACTTGCAAACTATTACAGACTACAAAGGGAAGCACAGCCGCGGGCTGCCCAGTGACACGAGCCTACCAGACGAGCTAAACTACTATGCTCGCTTCGAGGCAAGCAACACTGAGGCATGCATGACAGCATCACCAGTTCCAGACGACTGTGTGATCACGCTCTCCGTAGCCAACGTGAGTAAGACCTTTAAACAGGTCAACATACACAAGGCTGCGGGGCCAGACGGATTACCAGGACGTGTACTCCGGGCATGTGCCGATCAACTGGCAGGTGTCTTCACTGACATTTTCAACATGTCCCTGATTGAGTCTGTAATACCAACATGTTTCAAGCAATCCACCATAGTCCCTGTACCCAAGAACACAAAGGCAACCTGCCTAAATGACTACAGATCCGTAGCACTCACGTCCTTAGCCATGAAGTGCTTTGAAAGGTTGGTAATGGCTCACATCAACACCATTATCCCAGGAACCCTAGACCCACCCTAATTTGCATACCGCCCCAACAGATCCACAGATGATGGAATCTCTATTGCACTCCACACTGCTTTTCCCCACCTGGACAAAAGTAACACTTATGTGAGAATGCTATTTATTGAGTACAGCTCAGCGTTCAACACCATAGTACCCTCAAAGCTCATCACTAAGCTAAGGATCCTGGGACTAACACCTCCCTTTGCAACTGGATCCTGGACTTCCTGACGGGCCGCCCCCAGGTGGTGAGGGTAGGTAGCAACACATCTGCCATGCTGATCCTCAACACTGGAGCTCCCCAAGGGTGCATGCTCAGTCCTCTCCTGTACTCCCTGTTCACCCACGACTGCATGGCCAGGCACGACTCCAACCCCATCATTAAGTTTGCAGATGACACAACAGTGGCAGGCCTGATCACCGACAATGACGAGACAGTCTATAGGGAGGAGGTCAGAGACCTGGCCAGGTGGTGCCAGAATAACAACCTATCCCTCAATGTAACCAAAACTAAAAGAGATGATTGTGGACTACAGGAAAAGGAGGACGGAGCACACCCCCATTCTCATCGACAGGGCTGTAGTGGAGCAGGTTGAGAGCTTCAAGTTCCTTGGTGTCCACATCAACAACAAACTAGAATGGTCCAAACATACCAAGACAGTCGTGAAGAGGGCACGACAAAGCCTATTCCCCCTCAGGAAACTAAAAAGATTTGGCATGGGTCCTGAGATCCTCAAAAGGTTCTACACCTGCAACATCGAGAGCATCCTGACTGGTTGCATCACTGCCTGGTACGGAAACTGCTCGGCCTCTGACTACAGAGGGTAGTGCGTACGGCCCAGTACATCACTGGGGCTAAGCTGCCTGCCATCCAGGACCTCTATACCAGGCGGTGTCAGAGGAAGGCCCAAAAAATTGTCAAAGACCCCAGCCACCTCAGTCATAGACTGTTCTATCTACTACCGCATGGCAAGCGGTACCGGAGTGCCAAGTCTAGTACAAAAAGGATTTTCAACAGTTTTTACCCCCAATCCATAAGACTCCTGAACAGGTAATCAAATGGCTACCTGGACTATTTGCCTTTTTACGCTGCTGGTACTCTATTTCTATCATATATGCATAGTCACTTTAACTATACATCCATGTACATACTACCTCAATTGGGCCGACCAACAAGTTCTCCCGCACATTGGCTAACCGGGCGATCTGCATTGTGTCCCGCCACCCACCACCCGCCAACCCCTCTTTTACGCTACAGCTACTCTCCGTTCATCATATATGCATTGTCACTTTAACCATATCTACATGTACATATTACCTCAATCAGGCTGACTAACCGGTGTTAGTTAACGAGTTCAAACGGGTGCAGTTAATACAGGTAATGAGTGGAGAACAGGAGGGCTTCTTAAAGAAAAACTAACAGGTCTGTGAGAGACGGAATTTTTACTGGTTGGTAGGTGATCAAATACTTATGTCATGCAATAAAATGAAAATTAATTACTTAAAAATCATACAATGTCATTTTCTGTTTTTTTGTTTTAGATTCCGTCTCTCCCAGTTGAAGTGCACCTATGATAAAAAATTACAGACCTCTACATGCTTTATAAGTAGGAAAACCTGCAAAATCGGCAGTGTATCAAATACTTGTTCTCCCCACTGTATATATATATATATATTTTTTTTTATCAATTAGTATATTTTAGTTTAGCTATAATATTTGTTCTGTCTGTTCTGGTGGATTAAACTAAAATTGCAACAAATGTTTTATGGCTGGTTTTAAAAATAGCGATATTTTGGAGATTATTTAATTTTCTAATATCTGAAAAATAGAGGTTGTAATCTGAATGAAGGGAAAAGGCCATTCTTGAGCATGGGTTGAGACATTTGTACTAATCTGCTAGAAAACCAGTTCAGATATAAGTATAGCTTTTAAATGGGTTGTTTACACAAGGTAATCTTAGTCATATCAGTGACTCATTGTCACTGACTCATCGTGACATATATTATATTTGATATATATTATTAGACATTATTCAGTATGAGACAGTAGAAGCTCTCATAAGATGTGATCTTTGTCGTTCTCTCTTTGCATCTGATCTCTTTCTGCAGTCAGGTTGCTGTAACTGGGCTTGATCTGTTAGTTTTAGTTTCAGTTTGAGTCACCTGAAATCTCCTGACAGACTAAAAGGGTGGAGGGGTCTGAGCAAGTTGGTTTCTAGTCAGTGAGGGGATTTCTTGTAAATCATGCTCTCTCCTGCAGTTACATGACAATGCTTTACTGATTAAATCGTTTTTTTACACAAGGTAATCTTAGTCATGTCACTGACTCATTGTCACGGTCTCATCATGACATATATTATATTATTAGACATTATTCAGTATGAGACAGTAGAAGCTCTCATAAGATGTGATCTTTGTCGTTCTCTCTTTGCATCTGATCTCTCTCTGCAGTCAGGTTGCTGTAACTGTGCTTTAGCTGTTTAAATCAATTCATTTTTATCAGGTTTTTCTCAATAACACTCATGAATGCAACTGTTTATGTCAAATAGTTTTGTGTTCTAATTGTAGCCCTTATTGTCCTGAAAAGAAAATGGTAAAATACTTCATTGTGAGGTTAAATATAAGGGTGGGACATGCAGATAAATGACAGTCAGAAATTTGAAAAGCCGATTTTTGCTGCGATCTCAGGACTGATAGGGTTAATCATGTTCTGATGTTGTTGCCATTGGTCTGAGATTACGCCCCACATCTCTATAAAACATCAGCTGCATTTCCACTTGTAGACATATGACTGTAGGTCCCCAACTCAGCAGGCAGACAAAGGTAAGGACATCTAGAACTGTACTATTTCAACACTAAACACATTGTTGTGTGTGCAAATACAAATGGCTATTTTTGGTATTTCTAAATTAACATAAAAAAGTGAAATGTGAAATTTATACGTTTCTTCAGACTGTATACGGTATGCACTTTATTTTATACCATGCCTTCTGTAATAAGTTGTATGAGTGATGAGATGTTTTTATGTTCATTCTAACAAGAGTAACTAATGCAAACATGTCATTTTTAGATCATTAAAATAAAATAGGCAAAACATGCAGTATGATGTAGGCATTTTGTCCATTCCTCGAAGGAAAAATATCAGGGACTAACATGGACTTAAAATAAAAGACAGATGATGCACTTCTGATGCTTATTTTAGTGTTAGATCACAATGTGTCCAGGTTGATGACATGACTTCTGACAAGCTTTCTGGAAATACTGGAGTACCACAGCGTTCCATTCTTGGGTATTTCTCAAATTGCAGGAAGTGTTTTATGTTGTCCAACCTTACCTGTTTCAGCTCAAATTTGTCTTATTGTGGCAATCGGTAGTTGAAACAATAACAAGGCGTCAATCCCCTTCCCTGTTTTGGTAAAAAGCAAGGTGATGGGGCAGGACAATTGGAACCACTCTCAAATTCATAGTCAGCGGTATGGATGCAAGGACAGACCATCCATGATATCAAACGTTTTAACCATGTTTTGAGGCTATATAGAGTTTGTTTACATTTACTTTGCTAATATTTGTGGTTTTGAGGGGTATGACAGTTGAACTAAGCTCATGAGGCATTTATAAATTATATTCTTCAAGAATCAATGGGCACATATCATTAATTTATAAGTCCAAAAATGGATGTAGCAACTGCTTATTGCACCTTTTAAATGCAAACAAAGCTAAACTATTGGTATTCTCAAGAACAAGAAAGTAACGTTCTACACTGCCTCAGACGTTCACTTTGCAAAACAGGTCCATTTCTTTTTCTGGAGAATACCATTAGTTGTTCTTCCCTGCTCACACTAGATACCATGCTGCTTTAAGATTTGTAACCAACACCAGATATCTCACCACTCTACCTAATATCAGTTAGCAGGACGGTCATCCTTAACTGTAAGGCGATAGACACATTGATACATGTTTGTCTATAAGACCATTTTAGGGCAGCTGCCAATATACTGTATTTAAGCACTTTACTCACCCTACAGAGTCATGGGGAGATTCTCAAGAGCATACTCCTCGTGTCCTCTCTCCTCTCTCCTTGCCTCCTTCTCAAACCCCATTGGAAAAGCCAGAGGTCCCGCCCCTCTGACCTTCTCCACCAATGGGTTTTGAGAAGGAGGTGAGGAGAGAAGATGCAAGGAGTATGCAATTTGAGATTCTCCCATGGTCGTCACCGTCTGAGATCACACAACTGTATTTTATATAATGGTTCCAACTCAATAACTGAGTGACTTTAGCTTTGATGCCCCATCATCTTGAAACACTTTGGAAACGTACTTAAAACTCGATCATTTTATTCTGATTGATGGATTTAAATTCCAGATTGGAGGGTTGTTGACCACAGAATGCACATGTTTTTAAACCTGCTCTTTTAAACTGTCTTATACACTTGACACTGTTTTAACTTCCATACATTATTGTTTTATATTGTGTTGTGTCTCATGTGTATCTGTATGTATGTATGCTAGCTTATTGGCCAGGGCTCACTTGAAAAAGACATGTAAATCTGAATGTAACTTCTCTGGTTAAATAAATGTCAAATAAAATCAAAGAATGAATTCCATATTAGCAGACATGCATAAAGATGACAGCCTCTATGCATTTACCACAAATGCCTAGTTAGCTAAATTTTCCATATCTACCTTGCTCTCCGTTACTCTGTTTTGTATCTGCATTAGCTCCTAGAGTATAGATGATCTCTATTATAGCTCCTATAGTATGGATGATCTCTATTCTAGCTCCTAGAGTATGGATGATCTCTATTCTAGCTCCTAGAGTATGGATGATCTCTATTCTAGCTCCTAGAGTATGGATGATCTCTATTCTAACTCCTAGAGTATGGATGATCTCTATTCTAGCTCCTAGAGTATGGATGATCTCTATTCTAGCTCCTAGAGTATGGATGATCTCTATTCTAACTCCTAGAGTATGGATGATCTCTATTCTAGCTCCTAGAGTATGGATGATCTCTATTCTAGCTCCTAGAGTATGGATGGTCTCTATTCTAGCTCCTAGAGTATGGATGGTCTCTATTCTAGCTCCTAGAGTATGGATGATCTCTATTCTAGCTCCTAGAGTATGGATGATCTCTATTCTAGCTCCTAGAGCATGGATGATCTCTATTCTAGCTCCTAGAGTATGGATGATCTCTATTCTAGCTCCTAGAGTATGGATGATCTCTATTCTAGCTCCTAGAGTATGGATGATCTCTATTCTAGCTCCCAGAGTATGGATGCTCTCTATTCTAGCTCCTAGAGTATGGATGCTCTCTATTCTAGCTCCTAGAGTATGGATGATCTCTATTCTAGCTCCTAGAGTATGGATGATCTCTATTCTAGCTCCTAGATTATGGATGATCTCTATTCTAGCTCCTAGAGTATGGATGATCTCTATTCTATCTCCTAGAGTATGGATGATCTCTATTCTAGCTCCTAGAGTATGGATGCTCTCTATTCTAGCTCCTAGAGTATGGATGATCTCTATTCTAGCTCCTAGAGTATGGATGATCTCTAAACATGTTGTGCTCCATTGTAAAAAAAAACGGTGTTTAGAGTGTTAAAACAACGACATCATATCTGTATTCTGACATCTTCATGCATGTTAGCCATTTTGAAGCCTACACTATTAATAACACTTTATTTTCCTTTAACTGTGTATTGGATATGTCAAGGGAATCTTTGGAAGACACTATGTTTTGTAATGTAACTAAATTGTAGCTACATTTTCAGGGGCAATGCTATGTAGGTGATCTAGAGAATTTAAAAAACAATACCACTGACAGCCAATGTAAGGAGGACAACATGTGACTAATTTGAGATCTGTTCTTAGTGTTGGTTGATCATCCACTCATTGTATTTTTTGTGAGAGTAAACCACTAACAACATTTTTTTAACCTTATTTTGAGAAACTCTAAAAACTATATTATGTTTTCTCTGCCAGACTTTAGAAGACTGATACAGCCCGTCAATCTTTAGGTGGTGGGATTCCCCTCCTGGTGGAGTTAAAGTGATGGAGAGGCCTGATGATGAGGGGTCACCAGGTGAGGTTACAGAGGTTGAGAGGCCTGATGATGAGGGGTCACCAGGTGAGGTTACAGAGGTTGAGAGGCCTGATGATGAGGGGTCACCTGGTGGGGTTATAGAGGCTTGATGATGAGGGGTCACTTGGTGGGGTTATAGAGGCCTGATGATGAGGGGTCACTTGGTGGGGTTATAGAGGTGGAGAGGCCTGATGATGAGGAGTCACCTGGTGGGGTTATAGAGGTGGAGAGGCCTGATGATGAGGAGTCACCTGGTGGGGTTATAGAGGTGGAGAGGCCTGATGATGAGGGGTCACCTGGTGTGGTTATAGAGGCCTGATGATGAGGAGTCACCAGGTGGGGTTATAGAGATGGAGAGGCCTGATGATGAGGGGTCACCTGGTGGGGTTATAGAGGTGGAGAGGCCTGATGATGAGGAGTCACCAGGTGGGGTTATAGAGGTGGAGAGGCCTGATGATGAGGGGTCACCTGGTGGGGTTATAGAGATGGAGAGGCCTGATGATGAGGGGTCACCTGGTGGGGTTATAGAGGTGGAGAGGCCTGATGATGAGGAGTCACCTGGTGGGGTTATAGAGGTGGAGAGGCCTGATGATGAGGGGTCACATGGTGGGGTTATAGAGGTGGAGAGGCCTGATGATGAGGAGTCACCTGATGGAGTTGTAGAGGTGGAGAGACCTGGTGATGAGGCGTCACCTGGTGGGGTTAAAGAGGTGGAGAGGCCTGATGATGAGGGGTCACCTGGTGGGGTTATAGAGGTGGAGAGGCCTGATGATGAGGAGTCACCTGATGGAGTTGTAGAGGTGGAGAGACCTGGTGATGAGGCGTCACCTGGTGGGGTTATAGAGGTGGAGAGGCCTGATGATGAGGAGTCACCTAGTGGGGTTATAGAAATGGAGAGGCCTGATGATGAGGGGTCACCAGGTGGAGTTATAGAGGTGGAGAGGCCTGATGATGAGGGGTCACCTGGTGGGGTTATAGAGATGGAGAGGCCTGATGATGAGGAGTCACCTGGTGGGGGTATAGAGGTGGAGAGGCCTGATGAGGGGTCACCTGGTGGGGTTATAGAGATGGAGAGGCCTGATGATGAGGGGTCACCTGGTGGGGTTATAGAGGTGGAGAGGCCTGATGATGAGGGGTCACCAGGTGGGGTTATAGAGATGGAGAGGCCTGATGATGAGGAGTCACCTGGTGGGGTTATAGAGGTGGAGAGGCCTGATGATGAGGGGTCACCAGGTGGGGTTATAGAGATGGAGAGGCCTGATGATGAGGAGTCACCTGGTGGGGTTATAGAGGTGGAGAGGCCTGATGATGAGGAGTCACCAGGTGGGGTTATAGAGGTGGAGAGGCCTGATGATGAGGGGTCACCTGGTGGGGTTATAGAGGTGGAGAGGCCTGATGATGAGGAGTCACCTGATGGAGTTGTAGAGGTGGAGAGACCTGGTGATGAGGCGTCACCATGTGGGGTTATAGAGGTGGAGAGGCCTGATGATGAGGAGTCACCAGGTGGGGTTATAGAGATGGAGAGGCCTGATGATGAGGGGTCACCTGGTGGGGTTATAGTCATGGAGGCCTTTAAAAAAAATCCATGTGTAACTCTGTGTTGTTGTATGTGTCGAACTGCTTTGCTTTATCTTGGTCAGGTCGCAGTTGCAAATGAGAACTTGTTCTCAACTAGCCTACCTGGTTAAATAAAGGTGGAAAGAAAAATACACAACAATTAAACAGTTCATAAGAAGTCTGCAAAATAACCACTTCCTGTATGTATGTTGAAGTACAATACTATATCTCACCCTCCATTCTAGACCCAGCAGAGGAGGTGTTAGGTGAACACCTTGACAAGAAGGAGGCAGCAGAGATGGTAAGACAAACTTACATCATTTACATCCTCCGTGGTCATGCTGATCATTTTCCTGTAATGAGATATGATTTAAGGGGAA
Organism: Salvelinus fontinalis; assembly: GCF_029448725.1. Classification (NCBI taxonomy): domain Eukaryota; kingdom Metazoa; phylum Chordata; class Actinopteri; order Salmoniformes; family Salmonidae; genus Salvelinus; species Salvelinus fontinalis. The sequence goes on from NC_074680.1 coordinate 52,523,683, forward strand.
TTCCACCACTCTTTAACCTCATATTATCTCTAGCACCATTCCAGTGTCTTCATATGTGGGAACATCGTGTTTCTAGTTCTGTGTTTAAAAGATAAGAAAGTTCCACATGAGTTTCAAGTACTATACGAACTTCCCCTTGTTCTGTCACCAACTTGCACGCATTGCCTTCATGCAGCACTGTTTTAAAACACAGAAAGGAGTATATTGAACAGTATAAAACAATCAGAATGGAGAAAGACGCATTGAAATCAAGTTTCAAGTTTTAATGTCACATGCACAAGTGTACAGTGAAATGCCTTTCTTGCAAACTCAAAACCCAACAATGCAGTAATCAATAACAATGTATTACAAAAATAAAACACAAGAAATAAGAGTAAGAAATATGAAATATACAATAAAGTAAGTAAGCATACTATATACAGGAAATATTTAAAAAGTCAGTTCCAATACCATATTTATATGTGCAGGGATACTGGAGTGATGGAGGTAGATGTGTACAGGGGTAAGGTGACAGGGATACTGGAGTGATGGAGGTAGATATGTATAGGGGTAAGGTGACAGGGATACTGGAGTGATGGAGGTAGATATGTATAGTGATGGAGGTAGATATGTATAGGGGTAAGGTGACAGGGACACTGGAGTGATGGAGGTAGATATGTATAGGGGTAAGGTGACAGGGATACTGGAGTGATGGAGGTAGATATGTATAGGGGTAAGGTGACAGGGATACTGGAGTGATGGAGGTAGATATGTATAGTGATGGAGGTAGATATGTATAGGGGTAAGGTGACAGGGACACTGGAGTGATGGAGGTAGATATGTATAGGGGTAAGGTGACAGGGATACTGGAGTGATGGAGGTAGATATGTATAGGGGTAATGTGACAGGGATAGTGGAGTGATGGAGGTAGATGTGTATAGGGGTAAGGTGACAGGGATACTGGAGTGATGGAGGTAGATATGTATAGGGGTAAGGTGACAGGGATACTGGAGTGATGGAGGTAGATATGTATAGGGGTAAGGTGACAGGGATACTGGAGTGATGGAGGTAGATATGTATGGTGATGGAGGTAGATATGTATAGTGATGGAGGTAGATATGTATAGGGGTAAGGTGACAGGGATACTGGAGTGATGGAGGTAGATATGTATAGGGGTAAGGTGACAGGGATAGTGGAGTGATGGAGGTAGATATGTATGGTGATGGAGGTAGATATGTATAGTGATGGAGGTAGATATGTATAGGGGTAAGGTGACAGGCATACTGGAGTGATGGAGGTAGATATGTATAGGGGTAAGGTGACAGGGATAGTGGAGTGATGGAGGTAGATGTGTATAGGGGTAAGGAGACAGGGATACTGGAGTGATGGAGGTAGATATGTATAGGGGTAAGGTGACAGGGATAGTGGAGTGATGGAGGTAGATGTGTATAGGGGTAAGGTGACAGGGATAGTGGAGTGATGGAGGTAGATGTGTACAGGGGTAAGGTGACAGGGATACTGGAGTGATGGAGGTAGATATGTATAGGGGTAAGGTGACAGGGATACTGGAGTGATGGAGGTAGATATGTATAGTGATGGAGGTAGATATGTATAGGGGTAAGGTGACAGGGAGACTGGAGTGATGGAGGTAGATATGTATAGGGGTAAGGTGACAGGGATACTGGAGTGATGGAGGTAGATATGTATAGGGGTAATGTGACAGGGATAGTGGAGTGATGGAGGTAGATGTGTATAGGGGTAAGGTGACAGGGATACTGGAGTGATGGAGGTAGATATGTATAGGGGTAAGGTGACAGGGATACTGGAGTGATGGAGGTAGATATGTATAGGGGTAAGGTGACAGGGATACTGGAGTGATGGAGGTAGATATGTATGGTGATGGAGGTAGATATGTATAGTGATGGAGGTAGATATGTATAGGGGTAAGGTGACAGGGATACTGGAGTGATGGAGGTAGATATGTATAGGGGTAAGGTGACAGGGATAGTGGAGTGATGGAGGTAGATATGTATGGTGATGGAGGTAGATATGTATAGTGATGGAGGTAGATATGTATAGGGGTAAGGTGACAGGCATACTGGAGTGATGGAGGTAGATATGTATAGGGGTAAGGTGACAGGGATAGTGGAGTGATGGAGGTAGATGTGTATAGGGGTAAGGAGACAGGGATACTGGAGTGATGGAGGTAGATATGTATAGGGGTAAGGTGACAGGGATAGTGGAGTGATGGAGGTAGATGTGTATAGGGGTAAGGTGACAGGGATACTGGAGTGATGGAGGTAGATGTGTATAGGGGTAAGGTGACAGGGATAGTGGAGTGATGGAGGTAGATATGTATAGGGGTTAGGTGACAGGGATACTGGAATGATAGATGTGTATGTATAGGGGTAAGGTGACAGGGATACTGGAGTGATGGAGGTAGATATGTATAGGGGTAAGGTGACAGGGATAGTGGAGTGATGGAGGTAGATGTGTATAGGGGTAAGGAGACAGGGATACTGGAGTGATGGAGGTAGATGTGTATAGGGGTAAGGAGACAGGGATACTGGAGTGATGGAGGTAGATGTGTATAGGGGTAAGGAGACAGGGATACTGGAGTGATGGAGGTAGATGTGTATAGGGGTAAGGTGACAGGGATATTGGGGTGATGGAGGAATATGTGTATAGGGGTAAGGTGACAGGGATACTGGAGTGATGGAGGTAGATGTGTATAGGGGTAAGGTGACAGGGATACTGGAGTGATGGAGGTAGATATGTATAGGGGTAAGGTGACAGGGATACTGGAGTGATGGAGGTAGATATGTATAGGGGTAAGGATACAGGGATACTGGAGTGATGGAGGTAGATATGTATAGGGGTAAGGTGACAGGGATACTGGAGTGATGGAGGTAGATATGTATAGGGGTAAGGTGACAGGGATACTGGAGTGATGGAGGTAGATATGTATAGGGGTAAGGTGACAGGGATACTGGAGTGATGGAGGTAGATATGTATAGGGGTAAGGTGACAGGGATACTGGAGTGATGGAGGTAGATGTGTATAGGGGTAAGGTGACAGGGATACTGGAGTGATGGAGGTAGATATGTATAGTGATGGAGGTAGATATGTATAAGGGTAAGGTGACAGGGATACTGGAGTGATGGAGGTAGATATGTATAGGGGTAAGGTGACAGGGATACTGGAGTGATGGAGGTAGATATGTATAGGGGTAAGGAGACAGGGATAGTGGAGTGATGGATGTAGATATGTATAGGGGTAAGGTGACAGGGATACTGGAGTGATGGAGGTAGATATGTATAGGGGTAAGGTGACAGGGATACTGGAGTGATGGAGGTAGATATGTATAGGGGTAAGGTGACAGGGATACTGGAGTGATGGAGGTAGATATGTATAGGGGTAAGGTGACAGGGATACTGGAGTGATGGAGGTAGATATGTATAGGGGTAAGGTGACAGGGATAGTGGAGTGATGGAGGTAGATATGTATAGGGGTAAGGTGACAGGGATACTGGAGTGATGGAGGTAGATATGTATAGGGGTAAGGTGACAGGGATACTGGAGTGATGGAGGTAGATATGTATAGGGGTAAGGTGACAGGGATAGTGGAGTGATGGAGGTAGATGTGTATAGGGGTAAGGAGACAGGGATACTGGAGTGATGGAGGTAGATGTGTATAGGGGTAAGGAGACAGGGATACTGGAGTGATGGAGGTAGATGTGTATAGGGGTAAGGAGACAGGGATACTGGAGTGATGGAGGTAGATGTGTATAGGGGTAAGGTGACAGGGATATTGGGGTGATGGAGGAATATGTGTATAGGGGTAAGGTGACAGGGATACTGGAGTGATGGAGGTAGATGTGTATAGGGGTAAGGAGACAGGGATACTGGAGTGATGGAGGTAGATATGTATAGGGGTAAGGTGACAGGGATACTGGAGTGATGGAGGTAGATATGTATAGGGGTAAGGTGACAGGGATACTGGAGTGATGGAGGTAGATATGTATAGGGGTAAGGATACAGGGATACTGGAGTGATGGAGGTAGATATGTATAGGGGTAAGGTGACAGGGATACTGGAGTGATGGAGGTAGATATGTATAGGGGTAAGGTGACAGGGATACTGGAGTGATGGAGGTAGATATGTATAGGGGTAAGGTGACAGGGATACTGGAGTGATGGAGGTAGATATGTATAGGGGTAAGGTGACAGGGATACTGGAGTGATGGAGGTAGATGTGTATAGGGGTAAGGTGACAGGGATACTGGAGTGATGGAGGTAGATATGTATAGTGATGGAGGTAGATATGTATAGGGGTAAGGTGACAGGGATACTGGAGTGATGGAGGTAGATATGTATAGGGGTAAGGTGACAGGGATACTGGAGTGATGGAGGTAGATATGTATAGGGGTAAGGTGACAGGGCTACTGGAGTAATGGAGGTAGATATGTATAGGGGTAAGGAGACAGGGATAGTGGAGTGATGGATGTAGATATGTATAGGGGTAAGGATACAGGGATACTGGAGTGATGGAGGTAGATATGTATAGGGGTAAGGTGACAGGGATACTGGAGTGATGGAGGTAGATATGTATAGGGGTAAGGTGACAGGGATACTGGAGTGATGGAGGTAGATATGTATAGGGGTAAGGTGACAGGGATACTGGAGTGATGGAGGTAGATGTGTATAGGGGTAAGGTGACAGGGACACTGGAGTGATGGAGGTAGATGTGTATAGGGGTAAGGTGACATGGATACTGGAGTGATGGATGTAGATGTGTATAGGGGTAAGGTGACAGGGATACTGGAGTGATGGAGGTAGATATGTATAGGGGTAAGGTGACAGGGATACTGGAGTGATGGAGGTAGATGTGTATAGGGGTAAGGTGACAGGGATACTGGAGTGATGGAGGTAGATGTGTATAGGGGTAAGGTGACAGGGATACTGGAGTGATGGAGGTAGATATGTATAGTGATGGAGGTAGATATGTCTAGGGGTAAGGAGACAGGGATACTGGAGTGATGGAGGTAGATGTGTATAGGGGTAAGGAGACAGGGATACTGGAGGGATGGAGGTAGATATGTATAGGGGTAAGGTGACAGGGATACTGGAGTGATGGAGGTAGATATGTATAGGGGTAAGGGGACAGGGATACTGGAGTGATGGAGATAGATGTGTATAGGGGTAAGGAGACAGGGATACTGGAGGGATGGAGGTAGATATGTATAGGGGTAAGGTGACAGGGATAGTGGAGTGATGGAGGTAGATGTGTATAGGGGTAAGGAGACAGGGATACTGGAGTGTTGGAGGTAGATGTGTATAGGGGTAAGGTGACATGGATACTGGAGTGATGGAGGTAGATGTGTATAGGGGTAAGGTGACAGGGATACTGGAGTGATGGAGGTAGATATGTATAGGGGTAAGGTGACAGGGATACTGGAGTGATGAGGGTAGATATGTATAGGGGTAAGGAGACAGGAATACTGGAGTGATGGAGGTAGATATGTATAGGGGTAAGGAGACAGGGATAGTGGAGTGATGGAGGTAGATATGTATAGGGGTAAGGTGACAGGGATACTGGAGTGATGGAGGTAGATGTGTATAGGGGTAAGGTGACAGGGATACTGGAGTGATGGAGGTAGATATGTATAGGGGTAAGGGGACAGGGATACTGGAGTGATGGAGGTAGATGTGTATAGGGGTAAGGTGACAGGGATACTGGAGTGATGGAGGTAGATATGTATAGGGGTAAGGTGACAGGGATACTGGAGTGATGGACGTAGATATGTATAGGGGTAAGGTGACAGGGATACTGGAGTGATGGAGGTAGATGTGTATAGGGGTAAGGTGACAGGGATACTGGAGTGATGGAGGTAGATGTGTATAGGGGTAAGGTGACAGGGATACTGGAGTGATGGAGGTAGATATGTATAGGGGTAAGGTGACAGGGATACTGGAGTGATGGAGGTAGATATGTATAGGGGTAAGGTGACAGGGATACTGGAGTGATGGAGGTAGATGTGTATAGGGGTAAGGTGACAGGGATACTGGAGTGATGGAGATAGATATGTATAGTGATGGAGGTAGATATGTATAAGGGTAAGGTGACAGGGATACTGGAGTGATGGAGGTAGATATGTATAGGGGTAAGGTGACAGGGATACTGGAGTGATGGAGGTAGATATGTATAGGGGTAAGGTGACAGGGATACTGGAGTAATGGAGGTAGATATGTATAGGGGTAAGGTGACAGGGATAGTGGAGTGATGGAGGTAGATGTGTATAGGGGTAAGGTGACAGGGATACTGGAGTGATGGAGGTAGATGTGTATAGGGGTAAGGTGAGAGGGATACTGGAGTGATGGAGGTAGATATGTATAGGGATAAGGAGACAGGGATACTGGAGTGATGGAGGTAGATGTGTATAGGGGTAAGGAGACAGGGTTACTGGAGTGATGGAGGTAGATATGTATAGGGGTAAGGTGACAGGGATACTGGAGTGATGGAGGTAGATGTGTATAGGGGTAAGGTGACAGGGATACTGGAGTGATGGAGGTAGATATGTATAGGGGTAAGGGGACAGGGATACTGGAGTGATGGAGGTAGATATGTATAGGGGTAAGGTGACAGGGACACTGGAGTGATGGAGGTAGATATGTATAGGGGTAAGGTGACAGGGATACTGGAGTGATGGAGGTAGATATGTATAGGGGTAAGGTGACAGGGATACTGGAGTGATGGAGGTAGATATGTATAGGGGTAAGGTGACAGGGATACTGGAGTGATGGAGGTAGATATGTATAGGGGTAAGGGGACAGGGATACTGGAGTGATGGAGGTAGATATGTATAGGGGTAAGGTGACAGGGATACTGGAGTGATGGAGGTAGATATGTATAGGGGTAAGGTGACAGGGATACTGGAGTGATGGAGGTAGATGTGTATAGGGGTAAGGTGACAGGGACACTGGAGTGATGGAGGTAGATGTGTATAGGGGTAAGGTGACAGGGATACTGGAGTGATGGAGGTAGATGTGTATAGGGGTAAGGCGACAGGGACACTGGAGTGATGGAGGTAGATGTGTATAGGGGTAAGGTGACATGGATACTGGAGTGATGGATGTAGATGTGTATAGGGGTAAGGTGACAGGGATACTGGAGTGATGGAGGTAGATATGTATAGGGGTAAGGTGACAGGGATACTGGAGTGATGGAGGTAGATGTGTATAGGGGTAAGGTGACAGGGATACTGCAGTGATGGAGGTAGATGTGTATAGGGGTAAGGTGACAGGGATACTGGAGTGATGGAGGTAGATATGTATAGTGATGGAGGTAGATATGTCTAGGGGTAAGGAGACAGGGATACTGGAGTGATGGAGGTAGATGTGTATAGGGGTAAGGAGACAGGGATACTGGAGGGATGGAGGTAGATATGTATAGGGGTAAGGTGACAGGGATACTGGAGTGATGGAGGTAGATATGTATAGTGATGGAGGTAGATATGTCTAGGGGTAAGGAGACAGGGATACTGGAGTGATGGAGGTAGATGTGTATAGGGGTAAGGAGACAGGGATACTGGAGGGATGGAGGTAGATATGTATAGGGGTAAGGTGACAGGGATACTGGAGTGATGGAGGTAGATATGTCTAGGGGTAAGGAGACAGGGATACTGGAGTGATGGAGGTAGATATGTATAGGGGTAAGGGGACAGGGATACTGGAGTGATGGAGGTAGATGTGTATAGGGGTAAGGTGACAGGGATACTGGAGTGATGGAGGTAGATATGTATAGGGGTAAGGGGACAGGGATACTGGAGTGATGGAGATAGATGTGTATAGGGGTAAGGAGACAGGGATACTGGAGGGATGGAGGTAGATATGTATAGGGGTAAGGTGACAGGGATACTGGAGTGATGGAGGTAGATATGTATAGGGGTAAGGGGACAGGGATACTGGAGTGATGGAGGTAGATGTGTATAGGGGTAAGGTGACAGGGATACTGGAGTGATGGAGGTAGATATGTATAGGGGTAAGGTGACAGGGATACTGGAGTGATGGACGTAGATATGTATAGGGGTAAGGTGACAGGGATACTGGAGTGATGGAGGTAGATGTGTATAGGGGTAAGGTGACAGGGATACTGGAGTGATGGAGGTAGATGTGTATAGGGGTAAGGTGACAGGGATACTGGAGTGATGGAGGTAGATATGTATAGGGGTAAGGTGACAGGGATACTGGAGTGATGGAGGTAGATATGTATAGGGGTAAGGTGACAGGGATACTGGAGTGATGGAGGTAGATGTGTATAGGGGTAAGGTGACAGGGATACTGGAGTGATGGAGATAGATATGTATAGTGATGGAGGTAGATATGTATAAGGGTAAGGTGACAGGGATACTGGAGTGATGGAGGTAGATATGTATAGGGGTAAGGTGACAGGGATACTGGAGTGATGGAGGTAGATATGTATAGGGGTAAGGTGACAGGGATACTGGAGTAATGGAGGTAGATATGTATAGGGGTAAGGTGACAGGGATAGTGGAGTGATGGAGGTAGATGTGTATAGGGGTAAGGTGACAGGGATACTGGAGTGATGGAGGTAGATGTGTATAGGGGTAAGGTGAGAGGGATACTGGAGTGATGGAGGTAGATATGTATAGGGATAAGGAGACAGGGATACTGGAGTGATGGAGGTAGATGTGTATAGGGGTAAGGAGACAGGGTTACTGGAGTGATGGAGGTAGATATGTATAGGGGTAAGGTGACAGGGATACTGGAGTGATGGAGGTAGATGTGTATAGGGGTAAGGTGACAGGGATACTGGAGTGATGGAGGTAGATATGTATAGGGGTAAGGGGACAGGGATACTGGAGTGATGGAGGTAGATATGTATAGGGGTAAGGTGACAGGGACACTGGAGTGATGGAGGTAGATATGTATAGGGGTAAGGTGACAGGGATACTGGAGTGATGGAGGTAGATATGTATAGGGGTAAGGTGACAGGGATACTGGAGTGATGGAGGTAGATATGTATAGGGGTAAGGTGACAGGGATACTGGAGTGATGGAGGTAGATATGTATAGGGGTAAGGGGACAGGGATACTGGAGTGATGGAGGTAGATATGTATAGGGGTAAGGTGACAGGGATACTGGAGTGATGGAGGTAGATATGTATAGGGGTAAGGTGACAGGGATACTGGAGTGATGGAGGTAGATGTGTATAGGGGTAAGGTGACAGGGACACTGGAGTGATGGAGGTAGATGTGTATAGGGGTAAGGTGACAGGGATACTGGAGTGATGGAGGTAGATGTGTATAGGGGTAAGGCGACAGGGACACTGGAGTGATGGAGGTAGATGTGTATAGGGGTAAGGTGACATGGATACTGGAGTGATGGATGTAGATGTGTATAGGGGTAAGGTGACAGGGATACTGGAGTGATGGAGGTAGATATGTATAGGGGTAAGGTGACAGGGATACTGGAGTGATGGAGGTAGATGTGTATAGGGGTAAGGTGACAGGGATACTGGAGTGATGGAGGTAGATGTGTATAGGGGTAAGGTGACAGGGATACTGGAGTGATGGAGGTAGATATGTATAGTGATGGAGGTAGATATGTCTAGGGGTAAGGAGACAGGGATACTGGAGTGATGGAGGTAGATGTGTATAGGGGTAAGGAGACAGGGATACTGGAGGGATGGAGGTAGATATGTATAGGGGTAAGGTGACAGGGATACTGGAGTGATGGAGGTAGATATGTATAGTGATGGAGGTAGATATGTCTAGGGGTAAGGAGACAGGGATACTGGAGTGATGGAGGTAGATGTGTATAGGGGTAAGGAGACAGGGATACTGGAGGGATGGAGGTAGATATGTATAGGGGTAAGGTGACAGGGATACTGGAGTGATGGAGGTAGATATGTCTAGGGGTAAGGAGACAGGGATACTGGAGTGATGGAGGTAGATATGTATAGGGGTAAGGGGACAGGGATACTGGAGTGATGGAGGTAGATGTGTATAGGGGTAAGGTGACAGGGATACTGGAGTGATGGAGGTAGATATGTATAGGGGTAAGGGGACAGGGATACTGGAGTGATGGTGATAGATGTGTATAGGGGTAAGGAGACAGGGATACTGGAGGGATGGAGGTAGATATGTATAGGGGTAAGGAGACAGGGATACTGGAGTGATGGAGGTAGATGTGTATAGGGGTAAGGTGACAGGGATAGTGGAGTGATGGAAGTAGATGTGTATAGGGGTAAGGAGACAGGGATACTGGAGTGTTGGAGGTAGATGTGTATAGGGGTAAGGTGACATGGATACTGGAGTGATGGAGGTAGATGTGTATAGGGGTAAGGTGACAGGGATACTGGAGTGATGGAGGTAGATATGTATAGGGGTAAGGAGACAGGAATACTGGAGTGATGGAGGTAGATATGTATAGGGGTAAGGAGACAGGGATAGTGGAGTGATGGAGGTAGATATGTATAGGGGTAAGGTGACAGGGATACTGGAGTGATGGAGGTAGATGTGTATAGGGGTAAGGTGACAGGGATACTGGAGTGATGGAGGTAGATATGTATAGGGGTAAGGTGACAGGGATACTGGAGTGATGGAGGTAGATATGTATAGGGGTAAGGTGACAGGGATACTGGAGTGATGGAGGTAGATGTGTATAGGGGTAAGGTGACAGGGACACTGGAGTGATGGAGGTAGATGTGTATAGGGGTAAGGTGACATGGATACTGGAGTGATTGATGTAGATGTGTATAGGGGTAAGGTGACAGGGATACTGGAGTGATGGAGGTAGATATGTATAGGGGTAAGGTGACAGGGATACTGGAGTGATGGAGGTAGATGTGTATAGGGGTAAGGTGACAGGGATACTGGAGTGATGGAGGAAGATGTGTATAGGGGTAAGGTGACAGGGATACTGGAGTGATGGAGGTAGATATGTATAGTGATGGAGGTAGATATGTCTAGGGGTAAGGAGACAGGGATACTGGAGTGATGGAGGTAGATGTGTATAGGGGTAAGGAGACAGGGATACTGGAGGGATGGAGGTAGATATGTATAGGGGTAAGGGGACAGGGATACTGGAGTGATGGAGGTAGATATGTATAGTGATGGAGGTAGATATGTCTAGGGGTAAGGAGACAGGGATACTGGAGTGATGGAGGTAGATATGTATAGGGGTAAGGGGACAGGGATACTGGAGTGATGGAGGTAGATGTGTATAGGGGTAAGGTGACAGGGATACTGGAGTGATGGAGGTAGATATGTATAGTGATGGAGGTAGATATGTCTAGGGGTAAGGAGACAGGGATACTGGAGTGATGGAGGTAGATGTGTATAGGGGTAAGGAGACAGGGATACTGGAGGGATGGAGGTAGATATGTATAGGGGTAAGGGGACAGGGATACTGGAGTGATGGAGGTAGATGTGTATAGGGGTAAGGTGACAGGGATACTGGAGTGATGGAGGTAGATATGTAGAGGGGTAAGGTGACAGGGATACTGGAGTGATGGAGGTAGATATGTATAGTGGTATGTAGACAGGGATACTGGAGTGATGGAGGTAGATATGTATAGGGGTAAGGGGACAGGGATACTGGAGTGATGGAGATAGATGTGTATAGGGGTAAGGAGACAGGGATACTGGAGGGATGGAGGTAGATATGTATAGGGGTAAGGTGACAGGGATAGTGGAGTGATGGAGGTAGATGTGTATAGGGGTAAGGAGACAGGGATACTGGAGTGTTGGAGGTAGATGTGTATAGGGGTAAGGTGACATGGATACTGGAGTGATGGAGGTAGATGTGTATAGGGGTAAGGTGACAGGGATACTGGAGTGATGGAGGTAGATATGTATAGGGGTAAGGTGACAGGGATACTGGAGTGATGGAGGTAGATATGTATAGGGACAAGGAGACAGGAATACTGGAGTGATGGAGGTAGATATGTATAGGGGTAAGGAGACAGGGATAGTGGAGTGATGGAGGTAGATATGTATAGGGGTAAGGTGACAGGGATACTGGAGTGATGGAGGTAGATGTGTATAGGGGTAAGGTGACAGGGATACTGGAGTGATGGAGGTAGATATGTATAGGGGTAAGGGGACAGGGATACTGGAGTGATGGAGGTAGATGTGTATAGGGGTAAGATGACAGGGATACTGGAGTGATGGAGGTAGATATGTATAGGGGTAAGGTGACTGGGATACTGGAGTGATGGACGTAGATATGTATAGGGGTAAGGTGACAGGGATACTGGAGTGATGGAGGTAGATGTGTATAGGGGTAAGGTGACAGGGATACTGGAGTGATGGAGGTAGATGTGTATAGGGGTAAGGTGACAGGGATACTGGAGTGATGGAGGTAGATATGTATAGGGGTAAGGTGACAGGGATACTGGAGTGATGGAGGTAGATATGTATAGGGGTAAGGTGACAGGGATACTGGAGTGATGGAGGTAGATGTGTATAGGGGTAAGGTGACAGGGATACTGGAGTGATGGAGATAGATATGTATAGTGATGGAGGTAGATATGTATAAGGGTAAGGTGACAGGGATACTGGAGTGATGGAGGTAGATATGTATAGGGGTAAGGTGACAGGGATACTGGAGTGATGGAGGTAGATATGTATAGGGGTAAGGTGACAGGGATACTGGAGTAATGGAGGTAGATATGTATAGGGGTAAGGTGACAGGGATAGTGGAGTGATGGAGGTAGATGTGTATAGGGGTAAGGTGACAGGGATACTGGAGTGATGGAGGTAGATGTGTATAGGGGTAAGGTGAGAGGGATACTGGAGTGATGGAGGTAGATATGTATAGGGGTAAGGAGACAGGGATACTGGAGTGATGGAGGTAGATGTGTATAGGGGTAAGGAGACAGGGTTACTGGAGTGATGGAGGTAGATATGTATAGGGGTAAGGTAACAGGGATACTGGAGTGATGGAGGTAGATGTGTATAGGGGTAAGGTGACAGGGATACTGGAGTGATGGAGGTAGATATGTATAGGGGTAAGGGGACAGGGATACTGGAGTGATGGAGGTAGATATGTATAGGGGTAAGGTGACAGGGACACTGGAGTGATGGAGGTAGATATGTATAGGGGTAAGGTGACAGGGATACTGGAGTGATGGAGGTAGATATGTATAGGGGTAAGGTGACAGGGATACTGGAGTGATGGAGGTAGATATGTATAGGGGTAAGGTGACAGGGATACTGGAGTGATGGAGGTAGATATGTATAGGGGTAAGGGGACAGGGATACTGGAGTGATGGAGGTAGATATGTATAGGGGTAAGGTGACAGGGATACTTTAGTGATGGAGGTAGATATGTATAGGGGTAAGTTGACAGGGATAGTGGAGTGATGGAGGTAGATATGTATAGGGGTAAGGTGACAGGGGTACTGGAGTGATGGAGGTAGATGTGTATAGGGGTAAGGTGACAGGGATAGTGGAGTGATGGAGGCAGATGTGTATAGGGGTAAGGTGACAGGGGTTCTGGAGTGATGGAGGTAGATGTGTATAGGGGTAAGGTGACAGGGATACTGGAGTGATGGAGGTAGATATGTATAGGGTTAAGGAGACAGGGATACTGGAGTGATGGAGGTAGATATGTATAGGGGTAAGGTGACAGGGATACTGGAGTGATGGAGGTAGATGTGTATAGGGGTAAGGTGACAGGGATACTGGAGTGATGGAGGTAGATATGTATAGGGGTAAGGTGACAGGGATACTGGAGTGATGGAGGTAGATATGTGTAGGGGTAAGGTGACAGGGATAGTGGAGTGATGGAGGTAGATGTGTATAGGGGTAAGGAGACAGGGATACTGGAGTGATGGAGGTAGATATGTATAGGGGTAAGGTGACAGGGATACTGGAGTGATGGAGGTAGATGTGTATAGGGGTAAGGTGACAGGGATACTGGAGTGATGGAGGTAGATATGTATAGGGGTAAGGTGACAGGGATACTGGAGTGATGGAGGTAGATATGTATAGGGGTAAGGTGACAGGGGTACTGGAGTGATGGAGGTAGATATGTGTAGGGGTAAGGTGACAGGGATAGTGGAGTGATGGAGGTAGATGTGTATAGGGGTAAGGTGACAGGGATACTGGAGTGATGGAGGTAGATATGTATAGGGGTAAGGTGACAGGGATACTGGAGTGATGGAAGTAGATGTGTATAGGGGTAAGGTGACAGGGATAGTGGAGTGATGGAGGTAGATATGTATAGTGATGGAGGTAGATATGTATAGTGATGGAGGTAGATATGTATAGGTTTAAGGAGACAGGGATAGTGGAGTGATGGAGGTAGATGTGTATAGGGGTAAGGAGACATGGATACTGGAGTGATGGAGGTAGATGTGTATAGGGGTAAGGAGACAGGGATACTGGAGTGATGGAGGTAGATATGTATAGGGGTAAGGTGACATGGATACTGGAGTGATGGAGGTAGATGTGTATAGGGGTAACGTGACAGGGATACTGGAGTGATGGAGGTAGATATGTATAGGGTTAAGGAGACAGGGATAGTGGAGTGATGGAGGTAGATGTGTATAGGGGTAAGGTGACAGGGATACTGGAGTGATGGAGGTAGATATGTATAGGGGTAAGGTGACAGGGATAGTGGAGTGATGGAGGTAGATGTGTATAGGGGTAAGGTGACAGGGATACTGGAGTGATGGAGGTAGTGTGTGTGTTAGCAAAGGTTTGAGTGAGTGTTTGTGTGAGTGTTGGAGTGACAGTGTGTGTGAGTGTGTAGGGCCCTGTAAGTGTGCAAATACTGAAATAAAAGGTTAATATAGATACAAGGTAAACTTGGTCTGTGCAGCTATTTTTGTAGCTCTTTATCAGTCGTATTGCTTGGGGATAGAAGCTGTTCAGGAGCCTGTTGGTGTCAGACTTGATGCACCGGTATGTTTTGCCGTGCGGCAGTAGAGAAAATAGTCTATGGCTTGGGTGGTTGGGATTTTTGTCAATTTTCCAGACATTCTTTTCACACCGCCTGATATAGAGGTCCTTGCCTACCCTCACCACCTGGGGTCGGCCCGTCAGAAAGTCCAGGATCCATTTGCAGAGGGAGATGTTCAGATCCAGAGTCCTAAGCTTGATGATGAGCTTGGAAGGGATAATGGTGTTGAACACTGAGCTGTAGTCAGTGAACAGCATTCTCACATAGGTATTCCTCTCATCTAGGTGGGTGAGTGCAGAGAAATTGAGATTGCATCATCTATGGATCTGTTGGGGCGATATGCAAATTAAGTGGGTCTAGAGTGTCTGGGATGGTGGAGTTGATGTGTGCCATAACCAGCCTCTCAAAGCACTTCATGATTACAGAAGTGGGTGTTACAGGGCAGTAATCATTGTGGCATGAAGCCTTAGAGTTCTTAGGAACAGGGATGATTGTGGTCATCAACCTCTTTGGGATCGGACCCTTTTTTTCAATTTTCGCCTAAAATAACATACACAAATCTAACTGCCTGTAACTATGGCCCTGAAGCAAGGATGTGCATATTCTTGGTACCATTTGAAGGGAAACACTTTGACGTTTGTGGAAATGTGAAAGGAATGTAGGAGAAAACAACACATTAGATCTGATAAAAGAAAATACAAAGAAAAAAACAATTGTTCTTTTGTATTTTTTTTGTACCATCATCTTTTAAATGGAATAGAAAGGCCATAATGTATTATTCCAGCCCAGCTGCAATGTAGATTTTGGCCACTAGATGGCAGCAGTGTATGTGTAAAGTTTTAGACTGATCCATTGAACCATTGCATTACTGTTAAAGTCTTTGGTTTATTAACATTTTTGGTTTATTAATAACTTTTCATGTTGAAAACTGTACACTCTCCTCAAACAATAGCATGGTATTCTTTCACAGTAATAGCTACTGTAAATTGGACAGTGCAGTTAAATTCTTGTTAATCTAAGCTTTCTGCCAATATTAGATACAGTATGCCTATGTCCTGGGAAATGTTCTTGTTACTTACAACCTCATGCTAATTGCATTAGCCTACGTTAGCTCAACGTCCCGCAGGGGACCCACCGATATATATTTATTTTTTAAAACATGTGGGGATTACAGACTGGGACAAGGACAAGCTGAACATCACTGTGAATATGCCTGCCAGATGTTCTGCGCATGCTCTGAGAACACGCCCTGGAAAACCGTCGGGGCCCACGGCCTTGCGGGTGTTGACCTGATTAAAGACCCTTCTCACATCAGCCTCAGAGAGCGAGTCACCCAGTCCTCTGGGTTGGTGACAAACCTCACACCCGGCTTGATGTTGTTGTTGTCAAAGCGCGCATAAAATGCATTGAGTTCGTCTGGTAGAGAAGCATCGTTGGGCAGATCACGGTTGGGTCTTCCTTTATAATCCGTAATAGACTGTAGCCCCTGCCACATCTGGCTGGCGGTGGAGCCTGTGTAGTATGATTGTACCTTATTCCTATATTGTCATTTTGTTCATTTGATGACTCATTCCTGTCCTTGGTCGTAGCATCAGGGTTGTCTGCGATAGCTCTGTGTACTATAGCCCTGCTCTTTAGTTTAGCGCCAACCTCTGTGTTAATCCAGGGCTTTTGTTTGGGGAAGCAGCGATCCCTCACCGTAGGTACAACGTCGCTGATGCATTTTCTAATGAAGCCGGTGACAGAGGTGGTTAGCTCGTCGATGTTATCGGCGGAGTCTCGGAACGTATTGCAATCAACGCTAGCAAAGCAGTCCTGTAGCATACCCTCTGATTCTGGTGACCATTTCTCAACGGAGCAAATCGCAGGTACTTCCTGTTTTAGTTTCTGCCTGTAAACAGGAAGCAAGTGTACAGAATCATGATCTGATTTGCCGAATGGCGGACGAGGGAGGGCCTTGTACGCTTGCTTGTGGGTAGAATAGAAGTGGTCTAGGACTTTATTGCCCCTAGTGGCATTGGAGACATGTTGATGGAAGTTGGGCATCGTGTGTCTTAGTGAAGCCAAATTAAAATCGTCGGCAACCAGAAAGGCAGCCTCTGGGTGTAGGGTTTCCTGCCTGTTTATAGCCGTGTACAGCATTGTATTGTCCTGAGGTGGAAGTTATACAGCAGTCACGATAACAGCTGAAAACTCCATCGGGAGGTTGAATGGTCGTTTTTGACCATAAGGTATTCAAAGACGGGTGAACAGTGGGTCAACACTTCCACCACGCTGGAATTAGCACACCAGTTGAAATTGATGAAGAGGCAAACCCCTCCCCCACTTGATTTCCCCGACTCCACTCTCCTGTCCGCCCGGTGAATGGAGTATCCAGCAAGTTGGATAGCCGTGGGGGGTATCTTGTCTGACAGCCATGTTTCTGAAAAGCAAAGAATATTGCAATTCCGATAGTCCCGTTGGTAGCGAATCCGAGATCAGAGGTCATCCATCTTATTATCAAGTGACTGACTGTACATTCGCCAGTAGAATGGAGGGAAGAGGTGGCCGGTTCGCCTTAATCTCACCGAGATCCCCCTCTCGTACCTCTGTATCGCTGGCATTTCCTCTTGGATAGCCCGACAATTGGGTTGGAATTAGAGCGAGTCCAGGGCAGATGAGTCTAAGTAGAAGCCGGAATTGGGGTAAGTAACTTACGATCTGATGTTCTTGTTGGTTGTAAGAAATAATAGCAGAAACATTACGTGAAAATAGACAAAACATGTATTACAACATAACCACAAAATAGCAAAGTTGGGTCGGAGCTTGCAAAACGGCGGCAATCCATGAATTTACAGCCAGGGGGATTTTTGTGAAAATGTTTGTGAAATTTATAGTAATTGAAAGAACATGGTGTAATACTTTGTATTCACAGTCAGTAATAAACCATGTATAAACAGAAAGAACAGGGTAATACTTTGTATTAGACATCAGTAATAAACCATGTATAAACAGAGAGAACATAGGGTAATACTTTGTAATAACAGTCAGTAATAAACCATGTATAAACAGAAAGAACACAGGGTAATACTTTGTATTCACAGTCAGTAATAAACCATGTATAAACAGAAAGAACATAGTGTAATACTTTGTATTAACAGTCAGTAATAAACCATGTATAAACAGAAAGAACATAGTGTAATACTTTGTATTAGACATCAGTAATAAACCATGTATAAACAGAGAGAACATAGGGTAATACTTTGTATTAACAGTCAGTAATAAACCATGTATAAACAGAGAGAACAGGGTAATACTTTGTATTAGACATCAGTAATAAACCATGTATAAACAGAAAGAACAGGGTAATACTTTGTATTAGACATCAGTAATAAACCATGTATAAACAGAAAGAACAGGGTAATACTATGTATTAACAGTCAGTAATAAACCATGTATAAACAGAAAGAACATAGTGTAATACTATGTATTAACAGTCAGTAATAAACCATGTATAAACAGAAAGAACAGGGTAATACTTTGTATTAACAGTCAGTAATAAACCATGTATAAACAGAAAGAACAGGGTAATACTTTGTAATAACCTTCAGTAATAAACCATGTATAAACAGAAAGAACATAGTGTAATACTTTGTATTAGACATCAGTAATAAACCATGTATAAACAGAAAGAACATAGGGTAATACTTTGTATTAGACATCACTAATAAACCATGTATAAACAGAAAGAACATAGGGTAATACTTTGTATTAGACATCACTAATAAACCATGTATAAACAGAGAGAACAGGGTAATACTTTGTATTAGACATCACTAATAAACCATGTATAAACAGAGAGAACATAGGGTAATACTTTGTATTAGACATCACTAATAAACCATGTATAAACAGAGAGAACAGGGTAATACTTTGTATTAGACATCACTAATAAACCATGTATAAACAGAGAGAACAGGGTAATACTTTGTATTAGACATCACTAATAAACCATGTATAAACAGAAAGAACATAGGGTAATACTTTGTATTAGACATCACTAATAAACCATGTATAAACAGAGAGAACAGGGTAATACTTTGTATTAGACATCACTAATAAACCATGTATAAACAGAGAGAACAGGGTAATACTTTGTATTAACCTTCAGTAATAAACCATGTATAAACAGAAAGAACAGGGTAATACTTTGTATTAACAGTCAGTAATAAACCATGTATAAACAGAAAGAACATAGTGTAATACTTTGTATTAACAGTCAGTAATAAACCATGTATAAACAGAAAGAACATAGGGTAATACTTTGTATTAACAGTCAGTAATAAACCGTGTATAAACAGAAAGAACATAGGGTAATACTTTGTATTAGACATCAGTAATAAACCATGTATAAACAGAAAGAACATAGGGTAATACTTTGTATTAACAGTCAGTAATAAACCGTGTATAAACAGACAGAACAGGGTAATACTTTGTATTAACAGTCAGTAATAAACCATGTATAAACAGAAAGAACAGGGTAATACTTTGTATTAACAGTCAGTAATAAACCATGTATAAACAGAAAGAACATAGGGTAATACTTTGTATTAACAGTCAGTAATAAACCATGTATAAACAGAGAGAACATAGGGTAATACTTTGTATTAACAGTCAGTAATAAACCGTGTATAAACAGAGAGAACATAGGGTAATACTTTGTATTAGACATCAGTAATAAACCATGTATAAACAGAAAGAACATAGGGTAATACTTTGTATTAACAGTCAGTAATAAACCGTGTATAAACAGAGAGAACATAGGGTAATACTTTGTATTAGACATCAGTAATAAACCACGTACAGGGCATTTAGAAACAGTTTGCTCACCATGTATTAATTACCCCAACATTTGTAAATTATTTATTTAAAATGTTTGATATATTTCCTTAAACATCCCGTGTGTGCTTATTATTTTACCATTCATATGTTCTGAGTTATTTTTAGACCTTAAGTGGGCATCAGGTACGGTTGGAATGTAAACCAATGGCATAACCGTCTTTTTGTGAGAAATTGCACTGGTCACTCAAAACATTTAAAAAGTATCAATAGCAATCACTTTAGATGAGGGGCTGCAATAACACTTTACTAATGATTTGTAAATGGTTATACATGTTGGACTAATGATGACTAAATGGTAAATTCACTATTTATCAAATCCTTATAAATGGTTTATTACTGTTTTTACATATGTAGACACTGGTGTGGTGCTGGATATAATTTAAATGAGTTAATAAAGTAGTGGAATTCCCCTTTTTATTTTCAATTTCAACCTAACCAATGTTATGAATTAATTTAACTGTTTTGTTAGAAATCGGAAGAGGTCCAACATCCTTTGTCCAAAGCCAATGATGAGTCAAAACCAGAGACAGATGGCTCTTCAGGAGGAAACAGAGAAACAACCAAAGGTATAGTCTCCTGTTTTAAAGTCTTATGGCTGCAATCCCGCTACCGGGATGATATGACAACAGCCAGTGAAAGTGCAGGGTGCCAAATTCAAACAACAGAAATCTCATAATTAAAATTCCTCAGACATACATGTGTTTTTTTCATTTTAAAGGTAATTTTTTTGTTAATCCCATCAAAGTGTCCGATTTCAAATATGCTTTTCAGCGAAAGCACTACAAACGATTATGTTAGGTCACCACCAAACCACAATAAGCACAGCCATTTTTCCAGCCAAAGATAGCAGTCACAAAAAGCAGAAATAGAGATAAAATGAATCACTAAACTTTGATTATCTTCATCAGATGACACTCATAGGACTTCATGTTACACAATACATGCATGTTTTGTTTGATAAAGTTCATATTTATATAAAAAAATCTGAGTTTACATTGGCGCATTACATTGGCGCGTTACATTCACTAGATTTTGCATAGCCACATCGTTTCAACAGAAATACTCATCATAAATGTAGATGATAATACAAGTTATACACATAGAATTATAGATATACCTCTCCTTAATGCAACCGCTGTGTCAGATTTAAAAAAAACTTTACGTAAAAAGCACACCATGCAATAATCTGAATCTCAGATTTAACAACATTTCTCCGCCATGTTGGAGTCAACAGAAATACGAAATTACATCATAAATATTCCCTTACCTTTGATGATCTTCGTTCGGAATGCAGTGCAAGGAATCCTAGTTCCACAATATATCGTTGTTTTGTTCGATAATGTCCATTACTTATGTCCAATTAGCAAATTTTGCTAGCATGTGTAGTACACGTGTCCAAACGCTCGCGCAGATGCAGGCAAACGTCGGACGAAAACTTCAAAAAGTTATATTACAAGTCGAATAAACTGGTCAAACTTAGTAGAGAATCAATCTTCAGGATGTTGTTATCATATATATCCAATAACGTTCCAACAGGAGCATTCTTTTCAGTCTCTATAAGTAATGGAACGCATGACGATATCATGAGGAAAGTGCGTGACCAAGAACTGGCACTCTGCCAGACCACTGACTCAAACACCTACACTACAGCTACACTACAAACATCATTTTACTTGGTTCCCTCAAAGCAATTGTAATTACAGTCCACCACAACATACCCAATAGTCTTCTGACTAGTAAGGGGTAGTCTGTGTTTCATTTCATTGTGTATTAGAAACCGTTCTTTTGCCAGAGGTTGAATTGTTAGTTGTGCTTCTCAGGAAAATGTTTCAACAGTAAGCAAGGGGGTTGTGGATTAGTGAAGGATAAATGAGCTAAATGTTCCTCTCGCTAAAACATGTGCAACCTGTGCATTGACCACCCTCATTGCTGTAGCAGTCAGGTAACCATGACAACGGATGCTGCGACAGGGTCAAAGCGAACATTTGCCATGTCTCTGAGACAAGGAAAAGGGCCGTCGCCTCACCTGAATTTGCATTTATACAGATCATGTAACACTTCGAACCTGTGTAGGTGGAGCAGAAAATGAGAGTGACGTGAAGGAGGAGAGTATGCTTATTAGCCTTTACACATCAAATATAATTTTATAAATGTATCAAGAGGCTATGAGGAGAATTAAACTAGGACAATAATGATCTGGAATAATTATTCCATAATATCATAGGAAAGGGAAGGGATGCTAGTCAGTTGCAATTAACTGAACTGTGTCTTCTGCATTTAACTCAACCCCCGGGGGGCTGCCTTAATCAACATCCACGTGTTCGGCGCCCGGGGAACAGTGGGTTAACTGCCTTGGTCTGGGGCAGAACAACAGATTTCTTTTACCTTGTCAGCTCAGGTGTTCAATCCAGCAACATTTTGGTTACTGGCCCAACACTCTAACCACTAGGCCTATGCTTTAAACGAGGCTGGTGTTGTTGCCCACTTTTTATATTTGGCTAAAATAGCCTATTGGTTTATTTTTGTTGATTATTGTCTGTGTAATGTATTGTTAAATAGCCTATTGGTTTATTTTGGATTCTTGTCTGTGTATTGTATTGTTTAATAGCTTATTGGCTTCTTTTTGGATTCTTGTCTGTGTAATGTATTGTTTAATAGCCTATTGGTTTATGTTGAATTCTTGTCTGTGTAATGGATTGTTTAATTAGAGCTAGGGTCTATTTTCCTGAATTTCCGCCTGACTGATGTGGCCAAAGTAAACTACCTGTTACTCAGAAAACACTTTGAAGGTTCTAGAAATGTTAAAATAATGTCTGAGAATATAACACAATTGATATGGCAGGTGAAATTACAAAGAAAAAGCAACCAGAATATTATTATTATTTAGGTCCCAGGCTCTTATAATGGGAAGCTATGGGTCCTATGCAATTCCAACTCCCAGATTGCAATTCCTATGGCTTCCACTAGATGTCAACAGTCTTTTTATAAGGTTTCAGGTTTGTTTCTTCAGAAACGAGCAAGAATTTTGAGTTTTTGTACAAAGACTCCCGGTACAATATCAGTCTGTTGGAACGCGCTTTCTAATTTTATTTTCTATTGAGCATACTACTTTCCGTATGAAATATTATAGTTTATTGACATTTTAGGATGCATGAGGATTAAATAGAAACATAGTTTGACTTGTTTGAATGAAGTTTAGCGGTAGCTTTTTGGACTCATCGTTTTGTTCAGAAATCCATTGGCTCCAAAACCGATCACAAAATCCAGACGAAAGTCAAAATTGTATCACTAAAGTTCATAGAAACATGTCAAACGATGTTTCTAATCCATCTTCAAGTTGTTTTTAGCATAAATATGCAATAATATTTTAACCGGACAATAGTGTTCACTTCACGGACGCGTGCCTCAAAGAAGGAAGGGACACCTGGCCATCCACCCTTAGAAAGAGGTCTTACTCTGTCATTCTTCATAACACAAGCCTGAAACAATTTCTAAAGACTGTTGACATCTAGTGGAAGCCATGGGAAGTGCAATCTCAGTCCTAAGTCAATGGATACTCTATTAGACATGCATTAGAAAACTACAAACTTCAGATATCTCACTTCCTGAATGGATTTTTCTCAGGTTATCGCATGCCAAAAGAGTTCTGTTATACTCACAGACATTATTTTAACAGTTTTGGAAGCAAGTCTCTACTTAGCTTCTGGGCCTGAGTAACAGGCAGTTTACTTTGGGTACGCTTTTCATCCGGATGTCACAATACTGCCCCCTGCACAAGAGAGGTTAATACATTTTAGCTCTCCCAAGTAAACAATCAGGTTTTCTTGCATTCATCATTAACAACTTAACTACGAAAGGATAATTTTTCTTTAAAAACCTCTTGGCGCACCGATCCCTTTAGCAGGATGATTTTCGTCAACATCCGGTGAATTGCAGAGCGCCAAATTCAAATTAAATTACTAAAATATTTAATTTTCATGAAATCACAAGTGCAATATACCAAAACACAGCTTAGCTTGTTGTTAATCCACCTGGCGTCAGATTTCAAAAAGGCTTTACGGTGAAAGCAAAGCTGTGAGGACAGCTCTCAGCAGACAAAACATTACACACAGCTAGCAGCAAAGTAGATTGGTCACGAAAGTCAGAAAAGCAATAAAAGGAATCGCTTACCTTTGATGATCTTCGTATGTTTGCACCCACGAGACGCCCAGTTACACAATAAATGTTCGTTTTGTTCGATAAAGATTATTTTTATATCCAAAAACGTCCATTTGGTTGGCGCGTTTTGTTTAGCAATCCACATGCTCGTGCGGTCACGACGGGCAGACGAACATTCCAAATAGTATCCGTAAAGTTCGTAGAAACATGTCAAACGTTTTTTATAATCAATCCTCAGGTTGTTTTTACAATAAATAATCGATAATATTTCAACCGGACGGTAGCCTTTTCAATAAAAGAGAGAAGGAAAAGGTCCCGCTCCTGGCGCGTGCGCATGCACAAATCTAAGGACATCTGGCTATCCACTGACGCAATGTGATCATTCTCTGTCATTTTTCAGAATAAAAGCCTGAAACTATGTCTAAAGACTGTTCACACCTTGTGGAAGCCATAGGGAAAGGAATCTGGTTGATATCCCTTTAAATGGAGGATAGGTTTGCAATGGAAAAGAGAGGTTTCAGAAAAACAGCACTTCCTGGTTGGATTTTCCTCAGGTTTTCGCCTGCAATATCAGTTCTGTTATACTCACAGACAATATTTTGACAGTTTTGGAAACATTAGAGTGTTTCGATCCTAATCTGCCAATTATATGCATATTCTAGCTTCTGGGCCTGAGAAATAGGCAGTTTACTTTGGGCACGTTTTTCATCCAAACATCAAAATACTGCCCCCTAGTCTCAAGAGGTTTTTCTTAAGAAAAACTTTATTGGCACCCCTGTCTTCAATACTTTGTGCACCCTCCCCTTGCAAGGATAACAGCACTGAGCTTTTTCGATAATGTTTAAATTAGATTGGAGAACATCTTACGGAATCTTTCCAGATCCAGACCATACGGAATCTTTCCAGATCCTTGATATCCTTCGGCCTGCCCTGTTCTGTTAAAGCCTGCTTGGGCAGGATTGAAAGCCAACCTAAGGAAACATTTGAAGATCTCGATTCCTTAAATCTCACAAATCTCAGTTTTGGAAGATACTGCCAGTGTCCAAAAACTCATACTAGTGTACTTAATAGTATGCAAAAAAAAAAGATATTTCATAGTGTGTGAAATTACCAAAATAATACTCTGAATGAGTCATCTAATGCGCAACTGCATTAACTCCTGCCATTCGTTCATTTTGGTACAGTGCGTCAATTTATCTGATTATCAGCTGTTGTCAAACACATCGGAAAAGACGAGTGAATTGTACTAAATCAAACGGCAAAATAAGTATGTTAAGTTTGAAGCTCATCTGCATTTCCTGCGATGTAGTAAAATGATCAGGAACAAAAAAATCTTACACCTGTAGGCTGTTTCCAACCAGAGAAGTGTTTTTTTATTGGTTCAGCTCTCCTTTTAAATGTGCAGGCTGACACAATTTACAGGTAACTGCCAAAATAAAGGAAACATCAACATAAAGCGCCTTAAAAGGGCGTTGGGCCAGAACAGCTTCAATACACCTTGGCATAGATTCTACAAGTGTCTGGAACTCTATTGGTGTGATGTGACACCATTCTTCCACGATAAATTGTGGAAAACTGTCTCGGGCGCCGCTCCAGAATATCTCATAAGTGTTCAACTGGGTTGAGATCTGGTAATTTGAGACAGCCATGGAATATGATTTACACCATTTTCATGCTCATAAAACCATTCTGTGCCCATTCGTGCCCTGTGGATGGGGGCATTGTCATCCTATGGGAGCATAGTCATGGTAGACAAAATAATGGACTAACTTATGGCCTGCCCAGCATTTTTTTTACATGACCCTAAGCATGTTGGGATATTAATTGCTTAATTAACTCATGAACCACACCTGTGTGGAAGCACCTGCTTTCTATATACTGTGTATCCCTCATCTACTCAAGTGTTTCCATTATTTTGGCACTTACCTGTAGATTGCTTGAGAAATATTTTTGATAGTATTTATACTTTTTGTTTTACAACCATATTTGCATAAAACTCAATACATGTCAATGACCATAGCCTTTAAATGTTAAAATATCTGAGATTCTCTTGAACTGTTTATGCATTGAACTTTAACTAAACCATTGTTGAAATGTGCAGACTGACTCAACTTAGATTGCATGCATACAGCTTGTAGATACTATTTATACTTTGAAATTTAACTTAGTATAAATTAACATGTGTTTGAATGAGAAAAGCGGTAGCTTTTCAAAATGGTCCTGCTCCTTGGCCAATTAAGCTAAAGTACCAACTTTAGAACGTTTAGGCAATCCAAATTTCAAGTTTTCTAAAACCATTATAAACTTTAAACAGTTGTAATTTGCATAAATTAGCATAACCGTTCATGGATTCAATGCCAACTGTAAGAACACAGTAGTATATATTTCACATGCTACTGCTCTTTAACCATTTCAGCTACAAACATTAAAACAATTCATATTTTAAAAACTTGATAAATTATAACTATTTAAATGTGCATGAATTAGCATTTAAGAGCCCACCAACATTAATCGTAACTCTTGAACCGTTCAAACTAGATTAACCAAACCAACTATCAAATGTTCAGGCTATCCTATCCTATCAACCATTAAGAATTCAAGACAACCTAAGAAGTGCACATTGTGTTTGGGACATGTAATTTTCTAGTTATTGTTATTCACCTTCCGCTGCCACCTGTAGCGCCAAACCCTTAAAAGCTACCAACACCAAACAAACTTTAAAATGTGCAGAATTATTCACAATTGATTGCTTGTATACAGCTTTTGACACTATGTATACCTTTTGAACTATAAACACTTAACATTTGCATAAAAGCTCCATAGACCTCAATGGGAAATATTTAAATGTGATACTGTCCGTAGCCCTTTCCTACAGTCAAATAACCTAGTGGCCTCATGGGTGGAATGTTATTCATATTTTTCAGAATTTCATAATTAATTTTAAAAAAATCATAAACCCGCCGAAAATGCGGTGATTCTATGTCAAACGGTTTGGTTAAATGTCTGTCTTCTGTGACGTATATGAAGTGTAATATTGGGATGCAACCTCAAAATGTAATACATTTCAAATCTATATCTGACATGGTGTATTCTTTGTTTAAGCCCATAACCATGTGTATGTGAGGTGTATAATTTGGTTTCAAAGTAGATTTGTTTAAGACTACCAAGAAATACTGTGTGACCCTGATTTAGCCCACTGCAGTAAAAGGTTAAACCATTTAATTCTTAGGGATAGGCGTCCCATTAACGGGACAGTTGTAAATCATGTAGCGCCTTGTGTCATGATCGCAGATTTTAGAGAACAAGAAAATGTTGGTACATATAAGTGTCTTATATCGTCTGAAAGCTTAAATTCTTGTTAATATAACTGCACTGTCCAATTTACAGTAGCTATTACTGCAAAAAAAATGCCATGCTATTGTTTGAGGAGAGCTCCTAACAACAAAACACTTTTTTTCACCGCGATAGGTTTGATAAATTCACCTCTGAAGGTGAAATGTGTACTTATATTCTGAAATCTTGCTCTGATTTATCATCCAAAGGGTCCCAGAGATAACATGAAGTGTCGTTTTGTTAGATAAAATCCCTTTTCATATCCTAAAAAGGTCCATATAGCATGCACGACCGATTTTGTATTTCCACTCGTTCAATTTGCAAAGAAAGGAATCTGTGAAAATCTAACCCTAAATGTTGTTTCAACCAGTCAAATCACATTCGTATTTATTCCTCAGAGATCCTAGAACGTAACCAGACTTCACTATATCATTAGGGGTGTAGTATATCCTATAGGACACCAAATTTGGACAGAGAGCAACGCCTTCATGGCATGTTGTTGACGCGGCCGGTCTTCAGTTGATCGACTGCAACTTTGTCAAATAAGCACCAATCGAGGTCAAACAAAGCTAGCTAGATAGCCAATGAACTGGGCTTTACAGTAGTGCCAAGAATATGGAGAGTTATGAATACTGGGTGTTTTGCAAATGTTGAACTTATAATATGGCTACTAATACTGGAAAAGCTAAATCAAGGTCTAAGTATACAGATTTGACAATATTCTTGCAGAAAAATGTAATGTGAATGTGAATGTCTCCTTCACGATTTGCCCAAATGTATCTGGGTGACTAAACACTAAAAGTAATGTGGTTTGCTTGTACTTCAAGTTATCCGTCTGAATCTTTGCACATACACTTCTGCCATCTTGTGGACACTATCGGAATTACAACCAGAGTGATGGCTAGATTTGGGGCCTTTCTCTTGCATTTTAAAGATGGTTAAAGACAGTTGTTTTTTTCTTTGTATTTTCTTCTACCAGATCTATTGTGTTATATTCTACTACATTCAATTCACATTTCCACAAACGTCAAAGTGTTTCCTTTCAAATGGTACCAAGAATATGCATATTCTTGCTTCAGGGCCTGAGCTACAGGCAGTTAGATTTGGGTATGTCATTTTGTGTGACTCTGATTTAGCCCACTGCAGTAGAAGGTTAAACCATTTAATAAGCTACAAACATGAAACCAACGTTGAATTGTGTAGACTGACTCAACTTACACTTCTTGTCAAAAGCTTTTGATATCAATACCTGTTGAACTATAACCATTTCACATTTGCATAAACACTTTGGCTCTGACACAGTTCTTGAAACATTCATGCTACAAAAAACACACCAACACTGAAATGTGCAGAGTGACACACATTTTCTTCAGGACATTTCCTTTTCTAGTTATTATATTGTTATTTAATTGTTAGGCCACTATTACCCCTTTATCACCCCTGTACTACCGTGCAGAAAAAGGTATCGGAGCATCAGCTCAGAGCAACAGGCTCTGAGACAGCTTCTACCAAGCCAAGCCATACAACTGATAAATAGCCACACGACTGCTATATAGTTAATTAAATGGTTACCCAGACTATCTGCATTGACCCTATCTTGCACTGACTCAATGCACACTCAGAATACTATATACACACACTATATAAACACTCAAACACTACATTGACACTCTCACACAAAACCCACACACATTCACATACACTGCATGTGCACACAAACATACTGAAATTACACACACATTTTAAATAGTTTATTTGGATCCACAAATCAAATTAAGGAGGATCCAAACATCTCAAAAGTCCCTGTATATA
The DNA here is from genome assembly GCF_029448725.1 of Salvelinus fontinalis. NCBI lineage: Eukaryota > Metazoa > Chordata > Actinopteri > Salmoniformes > Salmonidae > Salvelinus > Salvelinus fontinalis. The sequence continues at coordinate 52,552,778 of NC_074680.1, forward strand.
TCACCTTGTTCTCCAAAGAGCTAGGTTGCCCACAACAACTGAAACAGAGAAGTACCTAGCTTTGCTTTGGTCATTGGCAGGCCAGCAATCTGGAGGCCATGTTCTACAAGCTAATGTACAGTGCATTCGGAAAGTACTCAGACCCCTTGACTTTTTCCACATTTTGTTACGTTAAAGCCTTATTCTGAAATTGATTCAATTGTTGTTTTTCCTCATCAATCTACACACAATATTCCACAATGACAACGCAAAAACTGAAATATGACATTTATAAAAGTATTCAGACCCTTTGCTATGAGATGCAAAATTAAGCTCAGGTGCATCCTGTTTCCATTGAGCATCCTGGAGATGTATCTACATCTTGATTGGAGTCCACCTGTGGTAAATTCAATTGATTGGACATGATTTGGAAAGGCACACACCTGTCCACATAAGGTCCCACAGTTGACAGTGCATGTCAGAGCAAAAACCAAGACATGAGGTTGAAGGAATTGTCCGTAGAGCTCTGAGACAGGATTCTGTCGAGACACAGCTCTGGGGAAGGGTACCAAAACCTTTTGCAACATTAAAGGTGTCCAAGATCACAGTGGCCTCCATCATTCTCAAATTGAAGTTTGGAACCACCAAGACTCTTCCGAGAGCTTGCCACCCGGCCAAACTGAACAATTGGGGGAGAAGGGCCTTGGTCAGGGAGGTGACCAAGAACCCGATGGTCACTCTGACAGAGCTCTAGAGTTCCTCTGTGGAGATAGGAGACCTCCCAGAATGACAACCATCTTTGCAGCACTCCACCAATCAGGCCAGACTGCCTGCTTGGAGTTTGCCGAAAGGCACCGAAAGACTCTCAGACCATGAGAAACAAGATTTTCTGGTCTGATGAAAACCAAGATTGAACTCTTTGGCCTGAATGCCAAGCGCCACGTCTGGAGGAAACCTGGCACCATCCCTACGGTGAAGCATGGCAGTGGCAGCATCATGCTGTGGGGATGTTTTTCAGTGGTTGGGACTGGGAGACTAGTCAGGATCGAGGGAAAGATGAACGGAGCAAAGTACAGAGAGATCCTTGATGAAAACCTGCTCCAGAGCGCTCAGGACCTCAGACTGGGACGAAGGTTCACCTTCCAACAGGACAACAACCATAAGCAAACAGCCAAGACAACGCAGGAGTGGCTTCGGAACAAGTTTCTGAATGCCCTTGAGTGGTCCAGCCAGAGCCCGGACTTGAACCCGATCAAACATCTCTGGAGAGACCTGAAAATAGCTGTGCAGCAACGCTCCCCATCCAACCTGACAGAGCTTGAGAGGATATGCAGAGAAGAATGGGCAAAACTCCCCAAATACAGGTGTGCCAAGGTTGTAGCGTCATACCCAAGAAGACTCGAGGCCGTAATCGCTGCCAAAAGTGCCTAAAAAAAGTACTGAGTAAACTGTCTGAATAATAAAATAAAAAAATCATGAATTACCAACATTTCTAAAAACCTGTTTTTGCTTTGTCATTATGGGCTGTTGAGTGTAGATTGAGTAGGGGGGAAAAAACAATTGAATCCATTAGAAATAAAGCTGTAACGTAACGAAATTTCAAGGGGTCTGAATACTTTAAGGCACTTTATTTAGTTGTGAAAACACATTAATATTAATGTTCCCAAACAGATTCCACTTGGCTTTGGATATTGTGGCTTATATGGACTACTGTCCGTTCCTTCCTGCCCTTTAAAGGCCAGCAGTCAGGTAGGCTACTGCCAACAACATGTCATCAATTCAACTGCAAATAATGCATTCAAGCCTAGTTGGCCTACTATTCTATGAGGGAAAAAATATAACTAATGGGAATATTAAATAACTTTAAACTGCAGCACTGACAATAATGTGTTTTCCCTTAGTACTTCCTGTTCCAGACCTGCTGACTGTTGACTCAGTGGAAGCCACATCAGCTGCTGTTAGCTGGAACCAGCCACCAGCATTGGACCAAACCCAACATCATTACCAGATCTCCTACCGCTGTCCAGGGACAAAACCACACATCACTACCACATCTTCACACAGCATCACTCTCTCTGACCTGAAACCTGCCACTCAGTACTCTGTTACTGTCTGCACTGTGCTGGAAAATGGAAAGCAAAGTCAACTGGTGTCAACAACCCTCATCACAAGTAAGTTCTCTACTTAAAAATGATGTCTAGTGTCAAAGTAAAACAAATAAAACGAATGTAAATGAACTAATGAGTAACAATTTATTGTGACTACATACCCATAATGCATTCTCTAATATTACTATGGGTCCCACATATGCATTCAGTGTAAAGTCCAATCTATTTTTCTATTCATAAGGCGTTTATAGCTTGTGGTAATTAACTGTGCAGTTAAAAGGAGCAAAAGGATCGTGGATTGTGGCTTGTGAAATTATCGACACATGAAGTGAACAGCTTTGATTTTAGGAGCAGGTACCTTGTAAAAGATGGCCATGTGTCATGTGTTTGCAGACGGAAGGAATAGGTTATTGAAGAGTCTTTGAATGTAAAATGTTGTAACTGTGGTGGGGATTTCCCAATTCCCTGACTGCCCTGTTGGGGTGAAAGAGGTTGAGGTGTCAGGAATCATGGCTAAACAGCAAATCTCCTATGTGAAGGAGGTGAAGCGAGTTGAAAGGGCAAGAGGCCACAGTTCTGAAGAAGATATGGAGGAGGATGCACCACAACCAGTTGCAAATGTTATGAATCAAGTGATCTGGATACACGTATTGTGATAAAGGTGGATTTTGTATCATTTATAGCCACAGTTATTAAATGTACTGCACAAGTATCCAAGAAGCCCAAAAAGCTGGACATTATTTTATCTGCAGCCTAGAACTGTTTGGGCCTCCAAGACTTAACTGCAGAAGCACTGCAAGGACTACTGTCGCCAGGAAATGTCCCTCCATCACAGGATCCTTCTGAGCCTGTGTAGAGACCTGATTAAAATAGAAAAGCAGGCTGATTTAGTTTAATTAACATTTCCTTACTGATAGTGTGCATGGATTTCTTAAATTATTTTTTTACCCCGCATTTTTTCCTTTTAAGATTCTTATTATCTATAAGTACAGTAGGTGGCGGAATGCACATTTAATTGTTGCAAACGCCATTACACCAAAGATGAAGACTAAGAAGTGCGTGTCAGAGCAAAAACCAAGCCATGTGGTCGAAGGAATTGCCCGTAGAGCTCAGAGACAGGATTGTGTCGAGGCACAGATCCGGGGAAGGGTACCAAAACATTTCTGCAGCATTGAAGATCCCCAAGAACACAGTGCCCTCCATCATTCTTAAATGGAAGAAGTTTGGAACCACCAAGACTCTTCCTAGAGCTGGCCACCCGGCCAAACTGAGCAATCGGGGGAGAAGGGCTTTGGTCAGGGAGGTGATCAAGAACCCGATGGTAACTCTTACAGACCTCTAGAGTTCCTCTGTGGAGATGGGAGAACATTCCAGAAGGACAACCATCTCTGCAGCACTGCACCAATCAGGCCTTTATGGTAGAGAGGCCAGACAGAAGCCACTCCTCAGTAATAGGAAAATGACAGCCCACTTGGAGTTTGCCAACAGGCACCTAAAGGACTTAGACCATGAGAAACAAGATTCTCTGGTCTAATGAAACCAAGATTGAACTTTTTGGCCTGAATGCCAAGCGTCACGTCCGGAGGAAACCTGGCACCATCCCTTCGGTGAAGCATGGTGGCGGTAGTATTCTGCTGTGGGGATTTTTTTCTGCAGCAGGGACTGGGAGACTAGTCAAGATCGAGGGAAAGATGAACGGAGCAAATTACAGAGATCCTTGATGAAAACCTGCTCCAGTGCACTCAGGACCTCAGACTGGGGCGAAGGTTCACCTTCCAACAAGACAACGACCCTAAGCACACTGCCAATACAATGCTGGAGTGGCTTAGGGACAAGTCTCTGAATGTCCTTGAGTGGCCCAGCCAGAGCCCGGACTTGAACCCGATCGAACATCTCTGGTGAGACTTGAAAATAGCTTTGCAGCGATGCTCCTCATCCAACCTGACAGAGCTTGAGAGGATCTGCAGAGAAGAATGGGAGTAACTCCCCAAATACAGGTGTGCCAAGCTGGTAGCGTCATACCCAAGAAAATTCGAGGCTGTAATCGCTGCCGAAGGTGCTTCAACAAAGTACTGAGTAAAGGGTCTGAATATTAATGGAAATGTTTTATTTCAGTTTTTTATTTTAAATAAATTTGCAAACATAAAAAAAAACTGTTTTAGCTTTGTCATTATGGGGTATTGTGTGTAGATTGATGAGGAAAAAACGATTTAATCAATTTTACAATAAGGCTGTAATGTAACAAAATGTGGAGAAAGTCAAGGGGTCTGAATACTTTCCGAATGCACTGTAGACATTTAATGTTGGTGTTATATATCAGTGGCAAACAACACAGTTAATTACCACGAAGTTCTTAGCTGTAAATGTGCTTAGCTATAAATGGTTTATGAATGGGAAATTAGATTTGACTTAACCTTGACTGCATAGAATTCATACATAGACCCTTCATGTATGTGTTAGACCAGTACGACCCATTTTATTGTGATGTGGAGGAGGGCTGTTAATGAGTTACGAAAGAGTTATCGTATGAGTCTCAACTACACAATGTGATCAGTCAAATTTACCCTGAGGATACACCCCTGTGGAGATCTTCATGCATCACTGACATCAAGGAGAAGAATAAGAAGTTATATACCAGCTGGTGGGGGAAATGAGGCGGGTACAGGCTATATATATCATCATAACTTGGTTTGGCCTTTTGGCATATTCACTAACACTGGCATTCCAGAAGTACACTTTAGAGAACAGCCATAATGATGACACTATGCTGTCATTGTAATGATGCATCTATAAAGATACCTACATATGAGCTCCTACATGACATGACCTGTTATAACACGTTCATGAAATGCTTATAGATGTGTAATGAATGTGTTATGGATATATAGTGCAAATGAATTGTTACTAACTAATCATAATGGATGTGTCAGCATGGCATGTAAAGGTTCAGTATCTTCCCTGATTCTAATATATGATGGTGAATTCCTCATCTCACAATGCAGTTGTGTTGAAATCAATTAAAGTTTATAATAATATCTGAATTCATTCTTGCTTCTAGTCCTGTGATTCATTCTGTCAATGATCTTCCTCTGCTTGCTTTAACTTTATCAGTAAGGCAGTGTTAAACACTTGTTATTGTGGAGAGGAATTATAATAAACATTATTTTCATTTATATATTTTTCATTTTTGGGGGGTGTGGCCGCAACAGTTTAGCAGAGGTGCAGCACCGTTAATAAATTAATATTGCGGAAACTCTTCATTTTTGTTAAATCACAAATCCAACTAATGTTGTATGACCTCTGTTTTTAGCATATTTCTTCCCATATCAAAAGTACTTGCAAACGGGTCTATTCTACTTTTCACCTACTATTGTTATTTTCCTCCTGTAATATGCACTGTATTTCTGGAGTTAAACTGTAACATTAACAGTAATGTATTTTCCCTTAGTACTTCCTGCTCCAGACCAGCTGACTGTTGATTCAGTGGACACCACATCAGCTGCTGTTAGCTGGAACCAGCCACCAGGATTGGACCAAACCCAACATCATTACCAGATCTCCTACCACTGTCCAGGGACAGAACCACACATCATTACCACGTCTTCACACAGCATCACTCTCTCTGACCTGCAAGGTGGTACTCAGTACTCTGTCACTGTCTGCACTGTGCTGGAAAATGGAAAGCAAAGTCAACTGGTGTCAACAACCCTCACCACAGGTAAGGAAGTACCCTACTGAAAAATGATGTCTGGTGTTAAATTGTATTAAAATAACTAAAATGTAAATGAACTAATCATAATGGATGTGTCAGCATGGGATGTAAAGGTACAGTATCTTCACTATGAGAAATATATGATGGTGAATTCCACAAACCTCATCATGCAGAATGGTAAGGAAATTAATAAACGTTTTAATGATATCAGAATTCATGCTTGCTTCCCATTAGTGTGAGTCATTATGTCAAGGAGTTGATCTGCCTCTGATTGCTTTAACTTTATCAGTACTAAAGTGTAAAACACTTGTTATTGTGGAGAGGATTTATAATCCCAGCATACATGTTTTACTATTTAAATATTTTGTGGTTGCTCTAATTTAGCAGAGGTGCAGTGCCATCAGATATGAATGTAGTGAAACCTTTAATTTTTGTTTCATTACAAATCCAACTTCTGTTGTGTGACTTCTGTTTTTAGATGATTTCTTCCCACATCAAAAGGAATTACAATCTGGGCTTTACTATTTTACTACTACTCTTCTTCTTGTCTGTAATATATTTCTAGAGTTAAACTATTGCACTAACAATAATGTATTTTCCCTTAGTACTTCCTGCTCCAGACCAGCTGACTGTTGACTGGGTAACCATCACATCAGCTGCTGTTAGCTGGAACCAGCCACCAGGATTGGACCAAACCCAACATCATTACCAGATCTCCTACCAGTGTCCAGGGACAGAACCACACATCACTACCACATCTTCACACAGCATCACTCTCTCTGACCTGAAACCTGCCACTCAGTACTCTGTTACTGTCTGCACTGTGCTGGAAAATGGAAAGCAAAGTCAACTGGTGTCAACAACCCTCATCACAAGTAAGTTCTCTACTTAAAAATGATGTCTAGTGTCAAAGTAAAACAAATAAAACGAATGTAAATGAACTAATGAGTAACAATTTATTGTGACTACATACCCATAATGCATTCTCTAATATTACTATGGGTCCCACATATGCATTCAGTGTAAAGTCCAATCTATTTTTCTATTCATAAGGCGTTTATAGCTTGTGGTAATTAACTGTGCAGTTAAAAGGAGCAAAAGGATCGTGGATTGTGGCTTGTGAAATTATCGACACATGAAGTGAACAGCTTTGATTTTAGGAGCAGGTACCTTGTAAAAGATGGCCATGTGTCATGTGTTTGCAGACGGAAGGAATAGGTTATTGAAGAGTCTTTGAATGTAAAATGTTGTAACTGTGGTGGGGATTTCCCAATTCCCTGACTGCCCTGTTGGGGTGAAAGAGGTTGAGGTGTCAGGAATCATGGCTAAACAGCAAATCTCCTATGTGAAGGAGGTGAAGCGAGTTGAAAGGGCAAGAGGCCACAGTTCTGAAGAAGATATGGAGGAGGATGCACCACAACCAGTTGCAAATGTTATGAATCAAGTGATCTGGATACACGTATTGTGATAAAGGTGGATTTTGTATCATTTATAGCCACAGTTATTAAATGTACTGCACAAGTATCCAAGAAGCCCAAAAAGCTGGACATTATTTTATCTGCAGCCTAGAACTGTTTGGGCCTCCAAGACTTAACTGCAGAAGCACTGCAAGGACTACTGTCGCCAGGAAATGTCCCTCCATCACAGGATCCTTCTGAGCCTGTGTAGAGACCTGATTAAAATAGAAAAGCAGGCTGATTTAGTTTAATTAACATTTCCTTACTGATAGTGTGCATGGATTTCTTAAATTATTTTTTTACCCCGCATTTTTTCCTTTTAAGATTCTTATTATCTATAAGTACAGTAGGTGGCGGAATGCACATTTAATTGTTGCAAACGCCATTACACCAAAGATGAAGACTAAGAAGTGCGTGTCAGAGCAAAAACCAAGCCATGTGGTCGAAGGAATTGCCCGTAGAGCTCAGAGACAGGATTGTGTCGAGGCACAGATCCGGGGAAGGGTACCAAAACATTTCTGCAGCATTGAAGATCCCCAAGAACACAGTGCCCTCCATCATTCTTAAATGGAAGAAGTTTGGAACCACCAAGACTCTTCCTAGAGCTGGCCACCCGGCCAAACTGAGCAATCGGGGGAGAAGGGCTTTGGTCAGGGAGGTGATCAAGAACCCGATGGTAACTCTTACAGACCTCTAGAGTTCCTCTGTGGAGATGGGAGAACATTCCAGAAGGACAACCATCTCTGCAGCACTGCACCAATCAGGCCTTTATGGTAGAGAGGCCAGACAGAAGCCACTCCTCAGTAATAGGAAAATGACAGCCCACTTGGAGTTTGCCAACAGGCACCTAAAGGACTTAGACCATGAGAAACAAGATTCTCTGGTCTAATGAAACCAAGATTGAACTTTTTGGCCTGAATGCCAAGCGTCACGTCCGGAGGAAACCTGGCACCATCCCTTCGGTGAAGCATGGTGGCGGTAGTATTCTGCTGTGGGGATTTTTTTCTGCAGCAGGGACTGGGAGACTAGTCAAGATCGAGGGAAAGATGAACGGAGCAAATTACAGAGATCCTTGATGAAAACCTGCTCCAGTGCACTCAGGACCTCAGACTGGGGCGAAGGTTCACCTTCCAACAAGACAACGACCCTAAGCACACTGCCAATACAATGCTGGAGTGGCTTAGGGACAAGTCTCTGAATGTCCTTGAGTGGCCCAGCCAGAGCCCGGACTTGAACCCGATCGAACATCTCTGGTGAGACTTGAAAATAGCTTTGCAGCGATGCTCCTCATCCAACCTGACAGAGCTTGAGAGGATCTGCAGAGAAGAATGGGAGTAACTCCCCAAATACAGGTGTGCCAAGCTGGTAGCGTCATACCCAAGAAAATTCGAGGCTGTAATCGCTGCCGAAGGTGCTTCAACAAAGTACTGAGTAAAGGGTCTGAATATTAATGGAAATGTTTTATTTCAGTTTTTTATTTTAAATAAATTTGCAAACATAAAAAAAAACTGTTTTAGCTTTGTCATTATGGGGTATTGTGTGTAGATTGATGAGGAAAAAACGATTTAATCAATTTTACAATAAGGCTGTAATGTAACAAAATGTGGAGAAAGTCAAGGGGTCTGAATACTTTCCGAATGCACTGTAGACATTTAATGTTGGTGTTATATATCAGTGGCAAACAACACAGTTAATTACCACGAAGTTCTTAGCTGTAAATGTGCTTAGCTATAAATGGTTTATGAATGGGAAATTAGATTTGACTTAACCTTGACTGCATAGAATTCATACATAGACCCTTCATGTATGTGTTAGACCAGTACGACCCATTTTATTGTGATGTGGAGGAGGGCTGTTAATGAGTTACGAAAGAGTTATCGTATGAGTCTCAACTACACAATGTGATCAGTCAAATTTACCCTGAGGATACACCCCTGTGGAGATCTTCATGCATCACTGACATCAAGGAGAAGAATAAGAAGTTATATACCAGCTGGTGGGGGAAATGAGGCGGGTACAGGCTATATATATCATCATAACTTGGTTTGGCCTTTTGGCATATTCACTAACACTGGCATTCCAGAAGTACACTTTAGAGAACAGCCATAATGATGACACTATGCTGTCATTGTAATGATGCATCTATAAAGATACCTACATATGAGCTCCTACATGACATGACCTGTTATAACACGTTCATGAAATGCTTATAGATGTGTAATGAATGTGTTATGGATATATAGTGCAAATGAATTGTTACTAACTAATCATAATGGATGTGTCAGCATGGCATGTAAAGGTTCAGTATCTTCCCTGATTCTAATATATGATGGTGAATTCCTCATCTCACAATGCAGTTGTGTTGAAATCAATTAAAGTTTATAATAATATCTGAATTCATTCTTGCTTCTAGTCCTGTGATTCATTCTGTCAATGATCTTCCTCTGCTTGCTTTAACTTTATCAGTAAGGCAGTGTTAAACACTTGTTATTGTGGAGAGGAATTATAATAAACATTATTTTCATTTATATATTTTTCATTTTTGGGGGGTGTGGCCGCAACAGTTTAGCAGAGGTGCAGCACCGTTAATAAATTAATATTGCGGAAACTCTTCATTTTTGTTAAATCACAAATCCAACTAATGTTGTATGACCTCTGTTTTTAGCATATTTCTTCCCATATCAAAAGTACTTGCAAACGGGTCTATTCTACTTTTCACCTACTATTGTTATTTTCCTCCTGTAATATGCACTGTATTTCTGGAGTTAAACTGTAACATTAACAGTAATGTATTTTCCCTTAGTACTTCCTGCTCCAGACCAGCTGACTGTTGATTCAGTGGACACCACATCAGCTGCTGTTAGCTGGAACCAGCCACCAGGATTGGACCAAACCCAACATCATTACCAGATCTCCTACCACTGTCCAGGGACAGAACCACACATCATTACCACGTCTTCACACAGCATCACTCTCTCTGACCTGCAAGGTGGTACTCAGTACTCTGTCACTGTCTGCACTGTGCTGGAAAATGGAAAGCAAAGTCAACTGGTGTCAACAACCCTCACCACAGGTAAGGAAGTACCCTACTGAAAAATGATGTCTGGTGTTAAATTGTATTAAAATAACTAAAATGTAAATGAACTAATCATAATGGATGTGTCAGCATGGGATGTAAAGGTACAGTATCTTCACTATGAGAAATATATGATGGTGAATTCCACAAACCTCATCATGCAGAATGGTAAGGAAATTAATAAACGTTTTAATGATATCAGAATTCATGCTTGCTTCCCATTAGTGTGAGTCATTATGTCAAGGAGTTGATCTGCCTCTGATTGCTTTAACTTTATCAGTACTAAAGTGTAAAACACTTGTTATTGTGGAGAGGATTTATAATCCCAGCATACATGTTTTACTATTTAAATATTTTGTGGTTGCTCTAATTTAGCAGAGGTGCAGTGCCATCAGATATGAATGTAGTGAAACCTTTAATTTTTGTTTCATTACAAATCCAACTTCTGTTGTGTGACTTCTGTTTTTAGATGATTTCTTCCCACATCAAAAGGAATTACAATCTGGGCTTTACTATTTTACTACTACTCTTCTTCTTGTCTGTAATATATTTCTAGAGTTAAACTATTGCACTAACAATAATGTATTTTCCCTTAGTACTTCCTGCTCCAGACCAGCTGACTGTTGACTGGGTAACCATCACATCAGCTGCTGTTAGCTGGAACCAGCCACCAGGATTGGACCAAACCCAACATCATTACCAGATCTCCTACCAGTGTCCAGGGACAGAACCACACATCACTACCACATCTTCACACAGCATCACTCTCTCTGACCTGCAATGTGGTACTCAGTACTCTGTCACTGTCTGCACTGTGCTGGAGAATGGAAAGCAAAGTCAACTGGGGTCAACAACCCTCACCACAGGTAAGGAAGTACCCAACTTAAGTATTATTTCTGGTGTCAAAGTTAATTAAGCTTTGACTAGTTATCAAAATGACTAATGTAAATGAAGTAATCATAATGAATGTATCAGCATGGGATGTAAAGGTCCAGTATCTTCCCTGATGAGAAATATATGATGGTGAATTTCCCAGATCTCATCATGCAGTTTGGTGGTATAATTAATAAACATTTTAGTAAACTCTGAATTCATGCTTTCTTCCATTCCTGTGAGTCATTATGTCAAGGAGTTGATCTGCCTCTGATTGCTTTAACTTTAACAGTAGTACTAAGTTAAACCCTATTTATTGTGGAGAGGATTTAGAATCACTGCATTCTTTTCATTTATATATTTTTACAAAAATGGTGTGTGTGGGGGGGGGGGGGGGGGGGGTTGTGGTGACAACAATTTAAAACCTGTTCAGCACTGTTACTAAATGTATACAGCAGAAATTCTTACTTTCTTATTACATTCAGGACGGATCAAAATGTACAGAATGGTTACCTTGAGGAAAATGGGGTCATGCTTTTTCAGTTAAGGGAAGGGTTTAGGTTTTAGTTGCTTATTAGGCTATATACTGTATCAATGTGTGGCTGATGCTGCCCCTCATCTCTGATTCTCCGCTGGGCTTGCAATATCAAGTGCGCCTATTGGCTATTTAGTGTGGTCTCAATCAAATGATCAATAGCCTATAGGCTATAAGTTACAAAGTGCATGCTCAGAGAAGCAGAGAGCAAAGTTATATTTCTAAGATAGCTGCTGGGATGGTGTAAATAAAACTAGGCTGCACTAGCCTATGTTCTGTTCAGTTTGAGAAGAAGAGCGCAAATATGAGGAGGATCAAAGGTCAACTTTGATAGCTTGCAACTACTATTATAGATGTATTTTTTAACAATATGTTTCTGTCCCATGATGTATTTATCAGAGTTACTGATCTCCCAAAAAGCCAGATTCGAGTAACTTACATTTTGGTGTTGAAACTTGATGCACTAGCCGCTGCAAATTCAATCTGAAGTGGACAGCTCATGGTGCTGAAAGTAGACAAATTCCAGTAGGAATAATTCATTTCAACGTCTTCATTTTAATTAGACTTTACTAACAACAGAGTGCTTTGTGTTGGTGCCTATTTCTTCCTATTTAAAAAATAAGAGGTAGGCCTACCTGTTTGACAGACTAATTTAGTTTATAGGCTGCTATATCCATATATTTGTCGTTCAATTCCTCCACCCACCATGCACTCTTTAAATGATCTACCTCTGGGGCCTCCCGAGTGGTGCAGCAGTCTAAGGCACTGCCTCACAGTGCTAGAGGCGTCACTTCAGATCCGGGGTCTGTGTTGGCTGTGTTGCAGCTGGCCACGACCGGGAGACCTATGAGGTGGCGTACAATTGGCCCAGCGTCGTCCGGGTTAGGGGAGGCTTTGGCCGACTGGGATGTCCTTGTCCCATCGCGCTCTAGCGACTTCTTGTGGCGGCCGGGTGCATGCACGCTGACTTCGGTCTCCAGCTGTACAGTGTTTCCTCCGACACATTAGTGCGGCTGGCTTCCGGGTTTAGCAAGCAGTGTGTCAAGAAGCGGTGCAGCTTTGCAGGGTCGTGTTTTGGAGGACACATGGCTCTCGACCTTCGCTTCTCCCAAGTCCGTACTGGAGTTGCAGGGATGGGACAAGGCTGTAAGTCCCAATTGGTGAGAAAAAGGGGTAAAAAGTACCAAAATAAACACATATATTGTCTACCTCTGTAACAGTGTAGGGCTGTTAAGTTAAAACCAAGACTCTAATTGAGGGTGTATGAGACGGTATTCCATAGGCCTACCTTTTATTAAAGAAAATCTTAAGATTTTGAAAACAATAAATAGGATCCGATTATATAAAGTGATCTATAACAGTGCTTTGGTCCGCGATGCTTTATACTTGAAACAAGCTGTAAAATACCCGGGAAAGACGTGACGCCAATGCAAAAGGGGATATCATTGTTTTGTTACTTTGACATTCATAGACAGAGCTACAACCTTCTATAACCGAGGACACAAAAAATTGACTTTGCTTGGGAATTAATCTAATTATTTCACTATCAATTGATTAAGCTATTCACTTTCTGTATAATAGAATATTTTTAAACCCAGACAGCTTTTAGGGAAACACTTATGACCTTCTCTCATTGGTTTAAGTCATGGAAGAAGAGTAGCCAGCAGTTAAAGCTTACATTTTTCTGTGTCGGTCGGCCTATTCTGTCTGGGGTGGAAAGGTAGTCCTACTCTGTCTGGGGTGGAAAGGTAGTCCTATTCTGTCTGGGGTGGAAAGGTAGTCCTACTCTGTCTGAGGTGGAAAGGTAGTCCTACTCTGTCTGGGGTGGAAAGATAGTCCTACTCTGTCTGGGGTGGAAAGGTAGTCCTACTCTGTCTGGGGTGGAAAGGTAGTCCTACTCTGTCTGGGGTGGAAAGATAGTCCTACTCTGTCTGGGGTGGAAAGGTAGTCCTACTCTGTCTGGGGTGGAAAGGTAGGCTTAACTTTGGAAAGTACCATGCTTAGATTCCTAATGATCAGATTTAATGATTTGCCAACAGGGACAGTTTCGTTGCAAGCAAGACACACTGATTTGGCATTGGAGAAATATGATAAGATGAACACATAGTCTTATCTCTCTGTCTATTCTTAGAATGTCAATTCTGTAATTTGTGTGGTACTAAAAATGATTCTGCTATATGTACAATGACGTAGATTGGCATGACATTTTTATAACAGGCCACGTTTTTTTAAGGCCTGTAATTATGATGATAGATTCATGCAATCTTTTCCTATAAAGGAGATCTTTCCACCCCTACTCTTATCCACGGTGGTCTGTGAACCCACAACCTTCTGGCCCGCAGCCCTGTGTGATGTCATGATTCCTGCATTGACATGCAATGCTTAAAGAAGAACAGTTTCTAAAACTGCATATATGGCACTCTGGTCTGTCCAATAACTGAGGGTAAACGGTACATGTTCTTGGGGTATATTGGGGGGTCACTTTTTTTTCAAGCGTTCAGGCAGGGTTAAGGTAAAATATATTTTGGGAGGGCCATCGATTTTCATTTCAGAGAGGTCCGATTTTCTCCATGTAATCTTTATTATAAAGAACGTTCACTCGTTTACAAATCCAACTTCTGTTGTGTGACTTCTGTTTTAAGCTTTTATCTTCCCATTTCAAAACAAACCTTTTCTACTCTTCGACTACTATTCAACTTTATCCTGTAATATATTTCTGGAGATAAACTATTGCACTAACAATAATGTATTTTCCCTTAGTACTTCCTGCTCCAGACCAGCTGACTGTTGACTCAGTGGACACCACATCAGCTGCTGTTAGCTGGAGCCAGCCACCAGGATTGGAACAAACCCAACATCATTATCAGATCTCCTACCACTGTCCAGGGACAGAACCACACATCACTACCACGTCTTCACACAGCATCACTCTCTCTGACCTGCAATGTGGTACTCAGTACTCTGTCACTGTCTGCAGTGTGCTGGAAAATGGAAAGCAAAGTAAACTGGTGTCAACAACCCTCACCACAGGTAAGGAAGTACACTACTAAAGTATGATGTCTGGAACTGTAGTTATTGGAAACGTGTTAATGGTAGGCTGACATTGCGTAATTGATTACGTGGGTTAAATTTGATCAACATAAGTATATTGTTCCATTTCACACGGTGTTTTTGAACTCAGGAGCAGCATGATTTTCCATGTTGAAGCGGTCCTATAGGCCTATTTATTTGTCTAAACAGCTGTTCACGGCTGCGTCTCACTGTAAGAGGCTGTAGGCTGTTTTGGCTATTTGGATCTCCATTCACCTGTTGTTTACTGTGTTTGTTTACTGTTAATGTAACTAGTCTAATATAGATTGTGTCATGTCTATCTATCTGATATTATGTTAATGTAACTAGTCTAATATAGATTGTGTCATGTCTTTATCTATCTGATATTATGTTAATGTAACTAGTCTAATATAGATTGTGTCATGTCTATCTATCTGATATTATGTTAATGTAACTAGTCTAATATAGATTGTGTCATGTCTTTATCTATCTGATATTATGTTAATGTAACTAGCCTAAATATAGATTGTGTCATGTCTTTATCTATCTGATATTATGTTAATGTAACTAGTCTAATATAGATTGTGTCATGTCTTTATCTATCTGATATTATGTTAATGTAACTAGTCTAATATAGATTGTGTCATGTCTTTATCTATCTGATATTATGTTTACTGTTAATGTAACTAGTCTAATATAGATTGTGTCATGTCTTTATCTATCTGATATTATGTTAATGTAACTAGTCTAATATAGATTGTGTCATGTCTTTATCTATCTGATATTATGTTAATGTAACTAGTCTAATATAGATTGTGTCATGTCTTTATCTATCTGATATTATGTTAATGTAACTAGTCTAATATAGATTGTGTCATGTCTTTATCTATCTGATATTATGTTAATGTAACTAGTCTAATATAGATTGTGTCATGTCTTTATCCATCTGATATTATGTTAATGTAACTAGTCTAATATAGATTGTGTCATGTCTTTATCCATCTGATATTATGTTAATGTAACTAGTCTAATATAGATTGTGTCATGTCTTTATCTATCTGATATTATGTTAATGTAACTAGTCTAATATAGATTGTGTCATGTCTTTATCCATCTGATATTATGTTTACTGTTAATGTAACTAGTCTAATATAGATTGTGTCATGTCTTTATCCATCTGATATTATGTTAATGTAACTAGTCTAATATAGATTGTGTCATGTCTTTATCCATCTGATATTATGTTAATGTAACTAGTCTAATATAGATTGTGTCATGTCTTTATCTATCTGATATTATGTTAATGTAACTAGTCTAATATAGATTGTGTCATGTCTTTATCTATCTGATATTATGTTAATGTAACTAGTCTAATATAGATTGTGTCATGTCTTTATCCATCTGATATTATGTTAATGTAACTAGTCTAATATAGATTGTGTCATGTCTTTATCCATCTGATATTATGTTAATGTAACTAGTCTAATATAGATTGTGTCATGTCTTTATCTATCTGATATTATGTTAATGTAACTAGTCTAATATAGATTGTGTCATGTCTTTATCTATCTGATATTATGCTAATGTAACTAGTCTAATATAGATTGTGTCATGTCTTTATCTATCTGATATTATGTTAATGTAACTAGTCTAATATAGATTGTGTCATGTCTTTATCCATCTCATATTATGTTAATGTAACTAGTCTAATATAGATTGTGTCATGTCTTTATCCATCTCATATTATGTTAATGTAACTAGTCTAATATAGATTGTGTCATGTCTTTATCCATCTGATATTATGTTAATGTAACTAGTCTAATATAGATTGTGTCATGTCTTTATCTATCTGATATTATGCTAATGTAACTAGTCTAATATAGATTGTGTCATGTCTTTATCTATCTGATATTATGTTTACTGTTAATGTAACTAGCCTAATATAGATTGTGTCATGTCTTTATCTATCTGATATTATGCTAATGTAACTAGTCTAATATAGATTGTGTCATGTCTTTATCTATCTGATATTATGTTTACTGTTAATGTAACTAGTCTAATATAGATTGTGTCATGTCTTTATCTATCTGATATTATGTTAATGTAACTAGTCTAATATAGATTGTGTCATGTCTTTATCCATCTCATATTATGTTAATGTAACTAGTCTAATATAGATTGTGTCATGTCTTTATCTATCTGATATTATGTTAATGTAACTAGTCTAATATAGATTGTGTCATGTCTTTATCTATCTGATATTATGTTAATGTAACTAGTCTAATATAGATTGTGTCATGTCTTTATCTATCTGATATTATGTTAATGTAACTAGTCTAATATAGATTGTGTCATGTCTTTATCTATCTGATATTATGTTAATGTAACTAGTCTAATATAGATTGTGTCATGTCTTTATCCATCTCATATTATGTTAATGTAACTAGCCTAATATAGATTGTGTCATGTCTTTATCTATCTGATATTATGCTAATGTAACTAGTCTAATATAGATTGTGTCATGTCTTTATCTATCTGATATTATGCTAATGTAACTAGTCTAATATAGATTGTGTCATGTCTTTATCTATCTGATATTATGTTTACTGTTAATGTAACTAGTCTAATATAGATTGTGTCATGTCTTTATCTATCTGATATTATGCTAATGTAACTAGTCTAATATAGATTGTGTCATGTCTTTATCTATCTGATATTATGTTAATGTAACTAGCCTAAATATAGATTGTGTCATGTCTTTATCTATCTGATATTATGTTAATGTAACTAGTCTAATATAGATTGTGTCATGTCTTTATCTATCTGATATTATGTTAATGTAACTAGTCTAATATAGATTGTGTCATGTCTTTATCTATCTGATATTATGTTAATGTAACTAGTCTAATATAGATTGTGTCATGTCTTTATCTATCTGATATTATGTTAATGTAACTAGTCTAATATAGATTGTGTCATGTCTTTATCTATCTGATATTATGTTAATGTAACTAGTCTAATATAGATTGTGTCATGTCTTTATCTATCTGATATTATGTTAATGTAACTAGTCTAATATAGATTGTGTCATGTCTTTATCTATCTGATATTATGTTAATGTAACTAGTCTAATATAGATTGTGTCATGTCTTTATCTATCTGATATTATGTTTACTGTTAATGTAACTAGTCTAATATAGATTGTGTCATGTCTTTATCTATCTGATATTATGTTAATGTAACTAGTCTAATATAGATTGTGTCATGTCTTTATCTATCTGATATTATGTTAATGTAACTAGTCTAATATAGATTGTGTCATGTCTTTATCTATCTGATATTATGTTAATCTAACTAGTCTAATATAGATTGTGTCATGTCTTTATCTATCTGATATTATGTTTACTGTTAATGTAACTAGCCTAAATATAGATTGTGTCACGTCTTTATCTATCTGATATTATGTTAATGTAACTAGTCTAATATAGATTGTGTCATGTCTTTATCTATCTGATATTATGTTTACTGTTAATGTAACTAGTCTAATATAGATTGTGTCATGTCTTTATCTATCTGATATTATGTTAATGTAACTAGTCTAATATAGATTGTGTCATGTCTTTATCTATCTGATATTATGTTTACTGTTAATGTAACTAGTCTAATATAGATTGTGTCATGTCTTTATCTATCTGATATTATGTTAATGTAACTAGTCTAATATAGATTGTGTCATGTCTTTATCTATCTGATATTATGTTAATGTAACTAGTCTAATATAGATTGTGTCATGTCTTTATCTATCTGATATTATGTTAATGTAACTAGTCTAATATAGATTGTGTCATGTCTATCTATCTGGTATTATGTTTACTGTTAATGTAACTAGTCTAATATAGATTGTGTCATGTCTTTATCTATCTGATATTATGTTAATCTAACTAGTCTAATATAGATTGTGTCATGTCTTTATCTATCTGATATTATGTTAATGTAACTAGTCTAATATAGATTGTGTCATGTCTTTATCTATCTGATATTATGTTAATGTAACTAGTCTAATATAGATTGTGTCATGTCTTTATCTATCTGATATTATATTAATCTAACTAGTCTAATATAGATTGTGTCATGTCTTTATCTATCTGATATTATGTTTACTGTTAATGTAACTAGCCTAAATATAGATTGTGTCACGTCTTTATCTATCTGATATTATGTTAATGTAACTAGTCTAATATAGATTGTGTCATGTCTTTATCTATCTGATATTATGATAATGTAACTAGTCTAATATAGATTGTGTCATGTCTTTATCTATCTCATATTATGTTAATGTAACTAGTCTAATATAGATTGTGTCATGTCTTTATCTATCTGATATTATGTTTACTGTTAATGTAACTAGTCTAATATAGATTGTGTCATGTCTTTATCTATCTGATATTATGTTAATGTAACTAGTCTAATATAGATTGTGTCATGTCTTTATCTCTCTGATATTATTGTTAATGTAACTAGTCTAAATATAGATTGTGTCTTGTCTTTATCTATCTGATATTATTGTTAATGTAACTAGTCTAATATAGATTGTGTCATGTCTTTATCTATCTGATATTATGTGAATGTCACTAGTCTAATATAGATTGTGTCATGTCTTTATCTATCTGATATTATGTTAATGTAACTAGTCTAATATAGATTGTGTCATGTCTTTATCTATCTGATATTATGTGAATGTCACTAGTCTAAATATAGATTGTGTCATGTCTTTATCTATCTAATATTTATGTGACTAGGTCTACTACTTGTTACCGCTGTTTTCTTCTGTTCACATTCATTCATTCATTCATTCACATTTGCAGTTGTGTCTAAGCCAAACAATTCAGTATTTTTCTTTGCATGCATGAATAACTAGGTTAATACTTACAGCATTTAGTTAGCATTATTTTGGTAAGACAGCTGTGTGTACGGCTGTATTCACATAGGCTGTTTGTAATAGGTGAATTATCCTCTCTATCTTGTAGTCTATATTCTTTACCAAAACAGCATTGATGTAGGGCGCTGTCCATTGTGCTGATCCAGCGCAGCAGAGATAGGTTACAGATTTCAAAAGGACACCATGATCTCAGTCTGGACATTTGAACTTTATGTTTATTGCGGTAGATGAGAATGATTATATAAGCAGAATTCTATATCATTCCAATGCAAGAACCCCCCCCCCCTGACCCCCAAAAATGTTTACCCCTGTGGCACAGCGCAAAAACTTTATTTTTATTACATTACAAGTAAAGCTATGGTTGTGTGACTTCTGTTTTTTGCATATTTCTTACCCATATCAAAAGGAATTGCAGGCTGGCCTTTTCTACTATTTTACTACTTTTAAACTTTTTCCTCCTGTATTATATTTCTGGAGATAAACTGTAACACTGACAATAATGTATTTTCCCTTAGTACTTCCTGCTCCAGACCAGCTGACTGTTGACTCAGTGGACACCACATCAGCTGCTGTTAGCTGGAGCCAGCCACCAGGATTGGACCAAACCCAACATCATTACCAGATCTCCTACCGCTGTCTAGGGACAAAACCACACATCACTACCACGTCTTCACACAGCATCACTCTCTCTGACCTGAAACCTGCCACTCAGTACTCTGTTACTGTCTGCACTGTGCTGGAAAATGGAAAGCAAAGTCAACTGGTGTCAACAACCCTCATCACAAGTAAGTTCTCTACTTAAAAATGATGTATAGTGTCAAAGTAAAAAAGAAAAGAAAACGAATGTAAATGAACTAATGAGTAACAATTTATTGTGACTACATACCCATAATGCATTCTCTAATATTTCTCTGGGTCCCACATATGCATTCAGTGTAAAGTCCAATCTATTTTTCTATTCATAAGGCGTTTATAGCTAGTGGTAATTAACTGTGCAGTTTGCCACTCAGATCTATAACAACAACATTAAAGGTCTATGTATGAATTCTATTTAGTCAATGTCATTTCTATTTTCCCATTCATAAAGCCTTTGTAGACATGCTTATCTGATGGACACAACACAGAATGTTAAATTGAAACATTAACATTTTATTAAAAAAATTCAGGTGTAGTACAGAAAACAATTGCTGAGGACTTCACCTAAGAATTTCTTGTATTGACATTTTTTAGTTGGACTTTTCTTGAATAGATTTAAGAAATATTCATATTCAAACCATTCAAATTAATTTCCCCATTTAAGACTCATAGAAATAACTATATGGTAATTTTCCATGAAGAAAAAACCCTAAAGTCTAAGGGCCTGGGCTGGGCTTCTACTAAGCTAACATATGGAATTGTTTTAAGATGGTCATACCAAGGGTCATTTAGCTCCTTGATTTAGAATTGTAGGACCCCTGTAGGCATATATAGAAATAACATCGGACCAACACTTTACATGTTGCGTTTATGTTTTCGTTCAGTGTAGTAATCGCATCAACTACATTTTCTGTCAACTTTTAAAAACAGACATTTCTATCACTTTCCCAACAACTTATACTAAACCAAAAATATAAATGTAACATGTAAAGTGTTGGTCTCATTTTTAATGCGCTGAAATAAAAGATCCCAGAAATGTCCACAACATATAGTCCCAACACAATTCTAGGATTGCTACCCAAGCCGGTTGGTCATTCGTTCTATCGGATCGGTATCCAGAGCACGACCCAGTTATTCAGTCTTTTTGTTCTATGGACGCGACCCAGTCGTTCGTTCTAAATGTTCCATTGCCATACTGGTTGGCAATGTTCTTATCCCTTGCTTGCTAGCTAGCCAACTACGGCTAACTTAGTAACATCAAACCGTGCAGCCACAATATCAACAGTAGCTGCATTTGCATACATTTAAGCTGTTTTCTAGTGACCTTTATTTAGATAGATCCATAACAATGAGCGAATGAGGTGCGATTTCATATGGCATAGAAAATGTGCTCTCTCACCAGGACACTGTTGTTTAGAGGATCTAGCCAACAAACACAGCTAACACAATCCCTTCAAACTGAAGCTGGAAAGACTGCCAACTAGATGCACTTCATTTCGTTTGACCTTTTTTCAAATGACATTTCTTTGTATATATCCATAAAAATGATGCCAGTTGATTCATTATTTTGACTGGCTGAGAACCGCTGCTTGCTTGTCGGTCTCATCCTGACTACAGACGTGTCATTACTATGGGACAGCTGGAGATCGAATTTGAATATTGAAACAATGTTGCAAATGTCGGAGACAGACAGCAAGGTTTATACAAATATCTGCTGTTGAAAACAAAATGTTAGTCTAAAAGAAATGTGACAGGATGTCTAGACGCTTTTATAGTGGAGATTAAGTTTATACATTGCCTGGCTGGGCTGATGAGACAGTGGATTGCACAGTCAGATGGAACAGAGTGAATAGGCATTTTGATGTCATAGATTTAGCCGGTGGTAATTTGTGGAATAGACACTGACTGAAATGCGGTTTTAACAAATCAGAATACAGGATTAGAACTACCCGTTGTGTAATGCCCATTCATCCAATGACAACATTAATTCAGTGAGGAAAGAGATGCATAAGCGCCAGGGTACCAACGCCCTATGGCACATTTGTCTTGGCCCCTTAAGTTACTAACAGCTGTAAAAAACAACAACAACTAGTAAACAGCCTCTAAATATGTTTCTGTTCGTGATTTAAACATTCTGACAACTGAGCAATGTAAAATATTAATATTTAGGAAAAGTCAGGGAAGGAGCAGGACGTTGCTATTTAAAAAAACATATTTTTTTATGTACAAAATCCAACTTCAGTGTCCGTTGGCCTATGGCGTAAAATGAGTAGCGTTTCAAGTAATAATAATATAAAATATGAGAAAGATTTAAATTGGGACGTTTGCTTTCGCAAGTCACATTAACTATTTTAGTGAGTAAAACTTTCTAACACAGGTTGTTAACCCTAGATAGTATTTCCCTCTTATTCACTAATAAATAGCTGTAGCTAGCAACTAGCTGGAACAATGTCAACACGTTTTCCAACTAGGACAATAAACATTACACAATCGTTGTATCTATCTCAATATATACTATCTCAATATTTTAAGATTTACATTGTACTTTTGCACAGTCGGAACCTTTAACAACGGGAAAAAAATAAGAGACAGGAACATGCGATTCTTTCCATTTTGGCTGCATGGGAGGATAGGGTGAGAGGTCAGTAAAATGTCACTTCCAGTTGACCTCTTGCTTCCACCAAAATCATCAAAAAACAAATGTAACATTTAGTTAACCTTTTTTGTTCACTATTTCATGACTGGCGTCGTACATTTGCACATTTAAAATAAGAAAAATTGTTAAGAAGGAAGTGATGTCATTAACCTGTCAGCTCTCCTCTGCAGTCAAAATGAATGCAGCTGGTTCCTGCCTCATAATTCTTCCTGTTTTCAAAGGTTTGTAATGTGCAAAAATACAATGTAATCGTGAAATTACATTTTTAACTAAATGTTTAATGAGTTTGATGATGATTTTGTAACGTTTATTGACCGATTTGAAAAACATGTTGACATTGTGCCAGGGGCTTACCTAGCTGCTAGCTAACTAGCTACATCAGTGAATAAGAGGGAAATGCTAGCTAGCTTTACCACCCAGTGTTAATACATTGTACTCATTAAAATAGTTTCTGCTATTAGTCTGAAATGGGGAATTGAATTTTAATGGTTTGAATGGTCAAGAAAAGTTAAACTGAAAAATGTCGATAATAGCCAGGAGTCCTCAGCAATCTGGAAAACGTAAATAAAATGTTCACATTTCCTTTAACATAGTGTGTACATCAGTTAAGCATGTTTATAAATGCTTTATGAATGGGGAAATATAAATTACATTACATTGGCATATAATTCATACATACAAAGCTCTTCATGGTAATTATGGTGCATTGGAAAGTATTCAGACCCCTTCACTTTTCCACGTTTTGTTACGTTACTGCCTTATTCTAAAATGGATTAGATAAAAAATAATCACCATCAATCAACACACAATGCCCCATAATGACAAAGCAAAGGTTTCTAGACATTTTTGTAAATGTATTTATAAAATATATATATCTTATTTACATAAGTATTCAGACCTTTTGCTCTGAGAGTAAACATTTAGCTCAGGTGCATCCTGTTTCCATTGATCATCCTTGAGATGTTTCTACAACTTGATTGGAGTCCACCTCTGATACATTCAATTGATTGGGCATTATTTGGAAAAGCACACACCTGTCTATGTAAGGTCCCACAGTTGACAGTGCATGTCAGAGGTGGTGAGATGGCGGAAGCAGAAGTGTCATTTGAAGTTGAAAGCACATTGAGTACAGTTAGCGAGAACAGTGAAGTCCAAGAATGGAACAAAAAGGGCTAAAATGTATGTGGAAAATGAGTCTGATGAATCGTTGGAGTGCGTTCATTGGATAAGAATGTTTATTTGGGAAACCCTTTTGAAGTCACGAGGACGGTGAAGAAGACGTTGGGGAAAGTGGATGTAGTCATAGTAACCAGGAGTGGTATGGTGTTGATATCGTGTAGTCATAGTGACCAGGAGTGGTATGGTGTTGATATTGTGTAGTCATAGTGACCAGGAGTGGTATGGTGTTGATATTGTGTAGTCATAGTAACCAGGAGTGGTATGGTGTTGATATCGCGTAGTCATAGTGACCAGGAGTGGTATGGTGTCGATATCGTGTAGTCATAGTGACCAGGAGTGGTATGGTGTTGATATCGTGTAGTCATAGTGACCAGGAGTGGTATGGTGTTGATATCGTGTAGTCATAGTAACCAGGAGTGGTATGGTGTTGATATCGTGTAGTCATAGTGACCAGGAGTGGTATGGTGTTGATATCGTGTAGTCATAGTGACCAGGAGTGGTATGGTGTTGATATTGTGTAGTCATAGTGACCAGGAGTGGTATGGTGTTGATATTGTGTAGTCATAGTAACCAGGAGTGGTATGGTGTTGATATCGCGTAGTCATAGTGACCAGGAGTGGTATGGTGTCGATATCGTGTAGTCATAGTGACCAGGAGTGGTATGGTGTTGATATCGTGTAGTCATAGTGACCAGGAGTGGTATGGTGTTGATATCGTGTAGTCATAGTAACCAGGAGTGGTATGGTGTTGATATCGTGTAGTCATAGTGACCAGGAGTGGTATGGTGTTGATATTTACATTTACATTTTAGTCATTTAGCAGACGCTCTTATCCAGAGCGACTTACAGTAGAGTGCATACATTTTATTACATTTTTTTTACATACTGAGACAAGGATAGTAACCAGGAGTGATATGATGTTGATATCGTGTAGTCATAGTGACCAGGAGTGGTATGGTGTTGATATCGTGTCATCATAGTGACCAGGAGTGGTATGGTGTTGATATTGTGTAGTCATAGTAACCAGGAGTGATATGGTGTTGATATCGTGTAGTGATAGTGAACAGGAGTGGTATGGTGTAGATATCGTGTAGTCATAGTAACCAGGAGTGATATGGTGTTGATATCGTGTAGTCATAGTGAACAGGAGTGGTATGGTGTTGATATCGTGTAGTCATAGTGACCAGGAGTGGTATGGTGTTGATATCGTGTAGTCATAGTAACCAGGAGTGATATGGTGTTGATATGGTGTAGTCATAGTGACCAGGAGTGGTATGGTGTCGATATCGTGTAGTCATAGTGACCAGGAGTGGTATGGTGTTGATATCGTGTAGTCATAGTGACCAGGAGTGGTATGGTGTTGATATCGTGTAGTCATAGTAACCAGGAGTGGTATGGTGTTGATATTGTGTAGTCATAGTAACCAGGAGTGGTATGGTGTTGATATCGCGTAGTCATAGTGACCAGGAGTGGTATGGTGTCAATATCGTGTAGTCATAGTGACCAGGAGTGGTATGGTGTTGATATCGTGTAGTCATAGTGACCAGGAGTGGTATGGTGTTGATATCGTGTAGTCATAGTAACCAGGAGTGGTATGGTGTTGATATCGTGTAGTCATAGTGACCAGGAGTGGTATGGTGTTGATATTTACATTTACATTTTAGTCATTTAGCAGACGCTCTTATCCAGAGCGACTTACAGTAGAGTGCATACATTTTATTACATTTTTTTTACATACTGAGACAAGGATAGTAACCAGGAGTGATATGATGTTGATATCGTGTAGTCATAGTGACCAGGAGTGGTATGGTGTTGATATCGTGTCATCATAGTGACCAGGAGTGGTATGGTGTTGATATTGTGTAGTCATAGTAACCAGGAGTGATATGGTGTTGATATCGTGTAGTCATAGTGAACAGGAGTGGTATGGTGTTGATATCGTGTAGTCATAGTAACCAGGAGTGATATGGTGTTGATATCGTGTAGTCATAGTGAACAGGAGTGGTATGGTGTTGATATCGTGTAGTCATAGTGACCAGGAGTGGTATGGTGTTGATATCGTGTAGTCATAGTAACCAGGAGTGATATGGTGTTGATATGGTGTAGTCATAGTGACCAGGAGTGGTATGGTGTCGATATCGTGTAGTCATAGTGACCAGGAGTGGTATGGTGTTGATATCGTGTAGTCATAGTGACCAGGAGTGGTATGGTGTTGATATCGTGTAGTCATAGTAACCAGGAGTGGTATGGTGTTGATATCGTGTAGTCATAGTAACCAGGAGTGATATGGTGTTGATATGGTGTAGTCATAGTGACCAGGAGTGGTATGGTGTCGATATCGTGTAGTCATAGTGACCAGGAGTGGTATGGTGTTGATATCGTGTAGTCATAGTGACCAGGAGTGGTATGGTGTTGATATCGTGTAGTCATAGTGACCAGGAGTGGTATGGTGTTGATATCGTGTAGTCATAGTGACCAGGAGTGGTATGGTGTTGATATCGTGTAGTCATAGTGACCAGGAGTGGTATGGTGTTGATATCGTGTAGTCATAGTGACCAGGAGTGGTATGGTGTTGATATCGTGTAGTCATAGTAACCAGGAGTGATATGGTGTTGATATCGTGTAGGCATAGTGACCAGGAGTGGTATGGTGTCGATATCGTGTAGTCATAGTAACCAGGAGTGGTATGGTGTTGATATCGTGTAGTCATAGTAACCAGGAGTGGTATGGTGTCGATATCGTGTAGTCATAGTAACCAGGAGTGGTAAGGTGTTGATATCGTGTAGTCATAGTGACCAGGAGTGGTATGGTGTCGATATCGTGTAGTCATAGTAACCAGGAGTGATATGGTGTTGATATCGTGTAGTCATAGTAAACAGGAGTGGTAAGGTGTTGATATCGTCTAGTCATAGTAACCAGGAGTGATATGGTGTTGATATCGTGTAGTCATAGTAACCAGGAGTGGTATGGTGTCGATATAGTGTAGTCATAGTGACCAGGAGTGGTATGGTGTCGATATCGTGTAGTCATAGTAACCAGGAGTGATATGGTGTTGATATCGTGTAGTCATAGTGAACAGGAGTGGTATGGTGTTGATATCGTGTAGTCATAGTGACCAGGAATGGTATGGTGTTGATATCGTGTAGTCATAGTGACCAGGAGTGGTATGGTGTCGATATTGTGTAGTCATAGTGACCAGGAGTGGTATGGTGTCGATATCGTGTAGTCATAGTGACCAGGAGTGGTATGGTGTTGATATCGTGTAGTCATAGTGACCAGGAGTGGTATGGTGTTGATATCGTGTAGTCATAGTGACCAGGAGTGGTATGGTGTCGATATTGTGTAGTCATAGTGACCAGCAGTTGTATGGTGTTGATATCGTGTAGTCATAGTAACCAGGAGTGGTATGGTGTTGATATCGTGTAGTCATAGTGACCAGGAGTGGTATGGTGTCGATATCATGTAGTCATAGTGACCAGGAGTGGTATGGTGTCGATATCGTGTAGTCATAGTGACCAGGAGTGGTATGGTGTTGATATCGTGTAGTCATAGTAACCAGGAGTGATATGGTGTTGATATCATGTAGTCATAGTGAACAGGAGTGGTATGGTGTGGATATCGTGTAGTCATAGTGACCAGGAATGGTATGGTGTTGATATCGTGTAGCCATAGTGACCAGGAGTGGTATGGTGTCGATATTGTGTAGTCATAGTGACCAGGAGTGGTATGGTGTCGATATCGTGTAGTCATAGTGACCAGGAGTGGTATGGTGTTGATATCGTGTAGTCATAGTGACCAGGAGTGGTATGGTGTTGATATCGTGTAGTCATAGTGACCAGGAGTGGTATGGTGTTGATATCGTGTAGTCATAGTGACCAGGAGTGGTAAGGTGTTGATATCGTGTAGTCATAGTAACCAGGAGTGATATGGTGTTGATATCGTGTAGTCATAGTGACCAGGAGTGGTATGGTGTTGATATCGTGTAGTCATAGTGACCAGGAGTGGTAAGGTGTTGATATCGTGTAGTCATAGTAACCAGGAGTGATATGGTGTTGATATCGTGTAGTCATAGTAACCAGGAGTGGTATGGTGTCGATATCGTGTAGTCATAGTGACCAGGAGTGGTATGGTGTTGATATCGTGTAGTCATAGTAACCAGGAGTGATATGGTGTTGATATCGTGTAGTCATAGTGAACAGGAGTGGTATGGTGTTGATATCGTGTAGTCATAGTGACCAGGAATGGTATGGTGTTGATATCGTGTAGTCATAGTGACCAGGAGTGGTGTGGTGTCGATATTGTGTAGTCATAGTGACCAGGAGTGGTATGGTGTCGATATCGTGTAGTCATAGTGACCAGGAGTGGTATGGTGTCGATATTGTGTAGTCATAGTGACCAGGAGTTGTATGGTGTTGATATCGTGTAGTCATAGTAACCAGGAGTGGTATGGTGTTGATATCGTGTAGTCATAGTGACCAGGAGTGGTATGGTGTTGATATCGTGTAGTCATAGTGACCAGGAGTGGTATGGTGTTGATATCGTGTGTTTCTAAAGAGCAAAAGG
The DNA here is from genome assembly GCF_029448725.1 of Salvelinus fontinalis. NCBI lineage: Eukaryota > Metazoa > Chordata > Actinopteri > Salmoniformes > Salmonidae > Salvelinus > Salvelinus fontinalis. Next base: position 52,581,541 of record NC_074680.1, read on the forward strand.
ATCGTGGATTGTGGCTAGTGAAAGTATCGACACATGAAGTGAACAGCTTTGATTTTAGGAGCAGGTACTTTGTAAAAGATGTTATCTATGGTGTCCATTTGGACATTGATAATCAATATCTTAGGTAGAAAATTCCAGGAGTAGTTAATGCACATCGCTTGACCCGTATGGAGAATGGGAAAAAGGAGCAGAGTTTATCTGTATTATTGATGTTTGATGAGTATTTACCACCCTATGTAAAGTTGGGATATACAAGATACGCCATAAGAGCGTTTGCAAAACCCGATGCAATGCAAAAAACGTAAAAACTTTGGCCATGTGTCACGTGTTTGCAGACGGAAGGAATAGGTTATTGAAGAGTCTTTGAATGTAAAATGTTGTAATTGTGGTGGGGATTTCTGAATTCCCTGAGTGCCATGTTGGGGTGACAGAGGTTGAGGTGTCAGGAATCAGGGCTAAACAGCAAATCTCCTATGTGGAGGAGGTGAAGCGAGTTGAAAGGGCAAGAGGCCACCGTTCTGAAGAAGATATGGAGGAGGATGCACCACAACCAGTTGCAAATGTTATGAATCAAGTGATCTGGATACATTTATTGTGATAAAGGTGGATTTTGTATAATTTATAGCCACAGTTATTAAATGTACTGCACAAGTATCCAAGAAGCCTAAAAAGCTGGACATTATTTTATCTGCAGCCTAGAACTGTTTGGGCCTCCAAGACTTAACTGCAGAAGCACTGCAAGGACTACTGTCGCCAGGAAATGTCCCGCAACCACAGGATCCTTCTGAGCCTGTGTAGAGACCTGATTAAAATAGAAAAGCAGGCTGATTTAGTTTAATTAACATTTCCTTACTGATAGTGTGTATGGATTTTTAAAATTATTTTTTTACCTCACATTTTTTCCTTTTTAGATACTTATTATCTATCTGTACTGTAGGTCGCGGAATGCACATTTAATTGTTGCAAACGTCAATACACCAAAGATAAACAAGAATAAGTGCATGTCAGAGCAAAAACCAAGCCATGTGGTCGAAGGAATTGTCCGTAGAGCTCAGAGACAGGATTGTATCGAGGCACAGATCTGGGGAAGGGTACCAAAACATTTCTGCAATATTGAAGGTCTGGAAAAACACAGTGGCCTCCATCGTTCTTAAATGGAAGAAGTTTGGAACCACCAAGACTCTTTCTAGAGCTGGCCGCCCGGCCAAACTGAGCAATCGGGGGAGAAGGGCTTTGGTTAGGGAGGTGATCAAGAACCCGATGGTAACTCTTACAGACCTCCAGAGTTCCTCTGTGGAGGACAACCATCTCTGCAGCACTGCACCAATCAGGCTTTTATGGTAGAGTGGCCAGATGGAAGCCACTCCTCAGTAAAAGGCAAATGACAGCCAACTTGGAGTTTGCCAATAGGCACCTAAAGGACTTAGACCATGAGAAACAAGATTCTCTGGTCTGATGAAACCAAGATTGAACTTTTTGGCCTGAATGCCAAGCGTCACTTCCGGAGGAAACCTGGCACCATCCCTACGGTGAAGCATGGTGGTGGTAGTATCCTGCTGTGGGGATGTTTTTCTGCGGCAGGGACTGGGAGACTAGTCAGGATTGAGGGAAAAGTGAATGGAACAAATTACAGAGAGATCCTTGATGAAAACTTGCTCCAGAGCACTCAGGACCTCTAAATGGGGCGAGGGTTCACCTTCCAACAGGACACCGACCCTAGGCACACTGCCAATACAATGCAAGAGTGGCTTAGGGACAAGTCTCTGAATGTCCTTGAGTGGCCCAGCCAGAGCCCGGACTTGAACCCGATCGAACATCTTTGGAGAGACCTGAAAATAGCTGTGCAGCGACGCTCCCCATCCAACCTGACAGAGCTTGATAGGATCTGCAGAGAAGAATGGGAGAAACTTCCCAAATACAGGTGTGCCAAGCTTGTAGCATCGTACCCAAGAATACACGAGGCTGTAATCGCTGCCAAAGGTGCTTCAACAAAGTACTGAGTAAAGTGTCGAATAAATTTACAAACCTATTTTTTTTTTTTAGCTTTGTCATTATGGGGTATTGTGTGTAGTTTGATGAGGGGAAAAACTATTTAATCAATTTTACAATAAGGCTGTAATGTAACAAAATGTGGAAAAAGTCAAGGGGTCTGAATACTTTCCGAATGCACTGTAGACATTTAATGTTGGTGTTATATATCAGAGTGGCAAACAGCACAGTTAATTACCACGAAGTGCTTAGCTTTAAATGTGCTTAGCTACAGTATAAATGGTTTATGATTGGGAAAATAGATTTAACTTTACCTTGACTGCATAGAGTTCATACATAGACCCTTCATGTATGCGTTAGACCAGTATGACCCATTTTATTGTGATGTGGAGGAGGGCTGTTAATGAGTTACGAAAGAGTTATCGTATGAGTCTCAACTACACAATGTGATCAGTCAAATTTCCCCTGAGGATTCACCCCTGTGGAGATCTTCATGCATCACTGACATCAAGGAGAAGAATAAAAAAGAGTTATATACCGGCTGGTACGGGCTATACCTGGTTTGGTCTTTTGGCATATTCACTAACACTGACATGCCAGAAGTACAATTTAGAGAACAGCCATAATGATGACACGATGCTGTCATTGTAATGATGCATCTTTAAAGATATCTACATATGAGCTCCTGCATAGCATGACATTAATGTGCTATAGATATGCTATTTTTAATTAATCCTTTAATAATGTGGTTGGGACCTGTTCTAACATGTTCATGAAATGCTTATAGATGTGTAATGAATGCATTATGGATCTGTAGTCAAAATACATTTTTACAAACTAATCATAATGGATGTGTCAGCATGTACAGTATCTTCCCTGATGAGAAATATATGATGGTGAATTCTTCATCTTATGAGGCAGTTCTGTGTTGAAATCAATAAATGTTTATTATAATATCTGATTTCATTCTTGATTCTATTCCTGTGAGTCATTCTGTCAAGGAGTTGATCTGCCTCTGCTTGCTTTAACTTTAACAGTAGTACAGTGTTAAACACTTGTTATTGTGGAGAGGATTTATAATAACAGATTTATTTTAATTTATATTGATATTGATTTTATTTTATATATTTTACATTTTTGGGGTGTGGCGGCAACAATTTAGCAGAGGGCAGCGCCGTTATTAAGTTAATATAGTGGAAACTGTTAATTTGTGTTACATTACAAATCTAACTTCTCTTTTCGGCTTATTTCTTCACATATCAAATGGAAATGTGAGATGATCTTTTCAACTTTGACTACTTTTCTTCCTGTAGTTTATTTCTAGAGTTAAACTATAGCGTTGACAATGATGTATTTTCCCTTAGTACTTCCTGCTCCAGAACAGCTGACTGTTGACTCAGTGGACACCACATCAGCTGCTGTTAGCTGGAGCCAGCCGCCAGGATTGGACCAAACCCAACATCATTACCAGATCTCCTACCACTGTCCAGGGACAGAACCACACATCACTACCACATCTTCACACAGCATCACTCTCTCTGACCTGCAACGTGTCACTCAGTACTCTGTCACTGTCTGCACTGTGCTGGAAAATGGAAGGCAAAGTCAACTGCTGTTAACAACCTTCACCACAGGTAAGGAATTACCCTACTTAAGTATTATCTCTGGTGTCAAAGTTTGTTTAAACCTTAACTCGTTATCAAAATGATTCTATAAACTAATCATAATGAATGTATCAGTATGGGATGTAAAGGTACAGTATCTTCCCTGATGAGAAATATATGATGGTGAATTCCCCAGTTCTCATGTTGCAGTTTGGTGCTGAAATGAATTATCTTTAAAAATAATAATCATAATATTTAAGTTAATGGATTCTTCAACTCATATGAGTCATTATGTCAAGGACCAGGTGTGCCTCTGCTTGCTTCAACCCAGTGAGTCACAACGTCACACCTGCATGATTTAGTACTTTAAACCCTTTTAACCATTGTGTACATACTTCTAGGTTGTACCATTGGATTTGTCTATTTCTTCTGTATCCGTTGGTATCAACTATTAGTAGTGTCACGATCGTCTTCGGGTGAAAGAGAGGACCAAGGCGACGCGTGATATAAATACATCTTCATTTATTAGAAGATGAAACAAACAGGAACACTATACAAACTAGACAAAACAACAAACGACCGTGAAGCTATAAAACGAAAGTGCAGACACAAGCAACTAACGTCAAGACATAGACAAAAACACACAAATATCCCCCATGTCACACCCTGACCTAACTAAAATAATAAAGAAAACAAAGATAACTAAGGCCAGGGCGTGACAGTCTGTGTGATTTAACAATCACATTTCAATCAAATGTATTTATAAAGCCCTTTTTATTTCAGCAGATGTCACAAAGTGCTATACAGAAACCCAGCCTAAAACCCCAAACAGCAAGCAATGCAGATGTAGAAATCAAATCAAATCAAATTGTATTTGTCACATACACATGGTTAGCAGATGTTAATACGAGTGTAGCGAAATGCTTGTGCTTCTAGTTCCGACAATGCAGTAATAACCAACGAGTAATCTAACCTAACAATTCCACAACTACTACCTTATACACACACAAGTGTAAAGGGATAAAGAATATGTACATAAAGATATATGAATGAGTGATGGTACAGATCGGCATAGGCAAGATGCAGTAGATGGTATAGAGTACAGTATATGCATATACATATGAGATGAGTAATGTAGGGTATGTAAACATTATATTAAGTGACATTGTTTAAAGTGGCTAGTGATACATTTTTACATAATTTCCATCAATTCCCATTATTAAAGTGGCTGGAGTTGAGTCAGAATGTTGGCAGAGGCCGCTAAATGTTAGTGGTGGCTGTTTAACAGTCTGATGGCCTTGAGATAGAAGCTGTTTTTCAGTCTCTCGGTCCCTGCTTTGATGCACCTGTACTGACCTCGCCTTCTGGATGATAGCGGGGTGAACAGGCAGTGGCTCGGGTGGTTGTTGTCCTTGATGATCTTTATGGCCTTCCTGTGACATCGGGTGGTGTAGGTGTCCTGGAGGGCAGGTAGTTTGCCCCCGGTGATGCGTTGTGCAGACCTCACTACCCTCTGGAGAGCCTTACGGTTGTGGGCGGAGCAGTTGCCGTACCAGGCGGCGATACAGCCTGACAGGATGCTCTCGATTGTGCATTTGTAGAAGTTTGTGAGTGCTTTTGGTGACAAGCCGAATTTCTTCAGCCTCCTGAGGTTGAAGAGGCGCTGCTGCGCCTTCTTCACAACGCTGTCTCTGTGGGTGGACCAATTCAGTTTGTCCGTGATGTGTACACCGAGGAACTTAAAACTTTCCACCTTCTCCACTACTGTCCCGTCGATGTGGATAGGGGGGTGCTCCCTCTGCTGTTTCCTGAAGTCCACAATCATCTCCTTTGTTTTGTTGACGTTGAGTGTGAGGTTATTTTCCTGACACCTCACCCCGAGGGCTCTCACCTCCTCCCTGTAGGCCGTCTCGTCGTTGTTGGTAATCAAGCCTACCATTGTAGTGTCGTCCGCAAACTTGATGATTGAGTTGGAGGCTTGCATGGCCACGCAGTCGTGGGTGAAAAGGGAGTACAGGAGAGGGCTCAGAACGCACCCTTGTGGGGCCCCAGTGTTGAGGATCAGCGGGGTGGAGATGTTGTTACCTACCCTCACCACCTGGAGGCGGCCCGTCAGGAAGGACCCAGTTGCACAGGGCGGGGTCGAGACCCAGGGTCTCGAGCTTGATGACGAGTTTGGAGGGTACTATGGTGTTAAATGCTGAGCTGTAGTCGATGAACAGCATTCTCACATAGGTATTCCTCTTGTCCAGATTGGTTAGGGCAGTGTGCAGTGTGGTTGCGATTGCGTCGTCTGTGGACCTATTGGGTCGGTAAGCAAATTGGAGTGGGTCTAGGGTGTCAGGTAGGGTGGAGGTGATATGGTCCTTGACTAGTCTCTCAAAGCACTTCATGATGACGGAAGTGAGTGCTATGGGGCGGTAGTCGTTTAGCTCAGTTACCTTAGCTTTCTTGGGAACAGGAACAATGGTGGCCCTCTTGAAGCATGTGGGAACAGCAGACTGGGATAAGCATTGATAGAATATGTCCTTAAACACACCAGCCAGCTGGTCTGCGCATGCTCTGAGGACGCGGCTGGGAATGCCGTCTGGGCCTGCAGCCTTGCGAGGGTTAACACGTTTAAATGTTTTACTCACCTCGGCTGCAGTGAAGGAGAGCCCGCAGGTTTTGGTAGCGGGCCGTGTCAGTGGCACTGTATTGTCCTCAAAGCGAGCAAAAAAGTTATTTAGTCTGTCTGGGAGCAAGACATCCTGGTCCGCGACGGGGCTGGTTTTCTTTTTGTAATCCGTGATTGACTGTAGACCCTGCCACATACCTCTTGTGTCTGAGCTGTTGAATTGCGACTCTACTTTGTCTCTATACTTGCACTTAGCTTGTTTGATTGACTTGCGGAGTAAATAGCTACACTGTTTGTATTCGGTCATGTTTCCGGTCACCTTGCCCTGGTTAAAAGCAGTGGTTCGCGCTTTCAGTTTCACGCGAATGCTGCCATCAATCCACGGTTTCTGGTTTGGGAATGTTTTAATCGTTGCTATGGGGACGACATCGTCAATGCACTTTCTAATGAACTCGCTCACCGAATCAGCGTATTCGTCAATGTTGTTGTTGGACGCAATGCTGAACATATCCCAATCCACGTGATCGAAGCCGTCTTGAAGCGTGGAATCAGATTGGTCGGACCAGCGTTGAACAGACCTGAGCGCGGGAGCTTGCTGTTTTAGTTTCTGTTTGTAGGCTGGAAGCAACAAAATGGAGTCGTGGTCAGCTTTTCCGAAAGGAGGGTGGGGGAGGGCCTTATATGCGTCGCGGAAGTTAGTATAACAATGATCCAAGGTTTTACCAGCCCTGGTAGCACAATCGATATGCTGATAGAATTTAGGGAGTTTTGTTTTCAGATTAGCCTTGTTAAATTCCCCAGCTACGATGAATGCAGCCTCAGGGTGTGTGGTTTCCAGTTTACATAAAGTCAGATAAAGTTAGTTCAGGGCCATCGATTTGTCTGCTTGGGGGGGAATATATACGGCTGTGATTATAATCGAAGAGAATTCCCTTGGTAGGTAATGCGGTCGACATTTGATTGTGAGGAATTCTAAATCAGGTGAACAGAATGACTTGAGTTCCTGTATGTTGTTATGATCACACCACGTCTCGTTAATCATAAGGCATACACCCCCGCCCCTCTTCTTACCAGAAAGATGTTTGTTTCTGTCGGCACGATGCGTGAAGTAACCAGCTGGCTGCACCGACTCCGTTACCGTCTCTCGAGTGAACCATGTTTCCGTGAAGCAAAGAACGTTACAATCTCTGATGTCTCTCTGGAATGTTACCCTTGCTCGGATTTCATCAACCTTGTTGTCAAGAGACTGGACATTGGCGAGTAGTATGCTAGTGAGTGGAGCGCGATGTGCCCGTCTCCGAAGCCTGACCAGAAGACCGCTTCGTTTGCCCCTTTTACGGCGTCGTTGTTTAGGGTCGCCGGCTGGGATCCGATCCATTGTACTGGGTGGAGGGCAAGACACAGGATCCGCTTCGGGAGAGTCATATTCCTGGTTGTAACGATGGTGAGTTGACGTTGCTCTTATATTCAGTAGTTCCTCCCGACTGTATGTAATGAAACATAAGATTACCTGGGGTACCAATGTAAGGAATAATACATAAAAAAACTAAATATTGCATAGTTTCCTAGGAACGCGAAGCGAGGCGGCCATCTCTGTCGGCGCCAGAAGTACGGTGGCTAGTAAAAACTCCCTAGAATGGCAGGAACCTAGTAAGAAACCTAGAGAGGAACCAGGCTTTGAGGGGTGGCCAGTCCTCTTCAGGCTGTTCCCGGTGGAGATTAAAAGAGTACATGGCCATTAAGGCCAGATTGTTCTTCAAGGTGTTCAAACGTTCGTAGATGACCAGCAGGGTCAAATAATAATCAGTGGTTGTATAGGGTGCAACAGTTCAGTACCTCAGGAGTAAAATGTCAGTTGGCTTTTCATAGCCGAGCATTCTGAAGTCGAGACAGCAGGTTCGGTAGAGAGAACGAGAGAGTTGAAACAATCACGTCCGGGACAAGGTACCACATCCGGTGAACAGGCCAGGTTTCCCTAGCCGCAGGCAGAACAGTTGAAACTGGACGTGCTAACAGAGGCTGAATGGGGAGCAGTGTTTGTGAGACAAGGGTGGATCATGAATGAGCCTGGGGCTGGGTCTTTTAACAGAAATGTTTGTTGAGTCCGAATGTTTTGAGCTACAAACTATGAAACGCTGTCTATGAAATTCTGAGACTCTCACGAACATAAAGTTTTGCTCTATGACAATCACAAGCTACACATGAGTTGTTAGAAGGTGAGGAGTTATTCTACGTAGAAGATCATAGGAAATCCCAGGACATAGTGTCTATAATACTGTAATAAGCTCACATAGTTGCTGTCACAAACTCCAAACTCCACACAGTTGTCACTGATGAGGGGGATATTCATTTCCCAATGAGCAAACACTATCTGTACGAACAGCATTCATATAAATCCATTTATATCAGGGTTTTTTGCTTTGGCTGACAACATTTGTCAACAACACTCAAGGATGCAACGGTTTATGTTGTTTTTTTGTGTTCTACTTGTAGCCCTGGTTGTCCTGAAAAGAAAATGGTTAAACACTTCATTACGGTGGCGAAATATCAGGTCTGGACATTCCGATAATTGGAAGACAATGAAATGAAAAGCCACATTGTGCTGGGTTCTCTGGACTGATAGGGTTTTTATTTATTTTACCAGGTAAGTTGACTGAGAACACATTCTCATTTACAGCAACAACCTGGAGAATAGTGATGGAGGAGAGGAGGGGGGATGAATGAACCAATTGTAATCTTGGGATGATTAGGTGACGATGATGGTATGAGGGCCAGTTTGGGAATTTAGCCAAGACACCGGGGTTAACACCTCTACTCTTATGCTAAGTACCATGGGATCTTTAGTGACCACAAAGAGTCAGGAAAGCCGTTTAACATCCCATCCAAAAGACAGCACCCTATACAGGGCAATGTCCCCAATCACCATTGGGGACACCATTGGGATACTTTTTTAGACCAGAGGAAAGGTTGCCTCAAACTGGCCCCTTCAAAACCACTTCCAGCAGCATCTGGTTTCCCATCCAAGGACTGACCAGAACCAACCCTGCTTAGCTTCAGAAGCAAGCCAGCAGTGGGATGCAGTCATCCAAAGGACCGTATAAAACATTTGTTATTGTGGAGAGTATAAAGACTTTTTTTGTTGCCATGGCGGTAAATTTTTTTGCAGTGGCACAGTAAAGTTCATAAATGCATAAAGTGGAAACTTTTTTTTTTTTTACATTACATATCTAACCCCGGTTGTGTGACTTCTGCTTCAGCTTATTTCTTCACATATCAAAAGGAATTGCAAGCTGACCTTTTCTATTTTTCAACTACTATTCTACTTTTTCTCCTGTAGTATATTTCTAGAGTTAAACTATAGCCTGGACAATAATCTATTTTCCCTTAGTACTTCCTGCTCCAGACCAGCTGACTGTTGACTCAGTGGACACCACATCAGCTGCTGTTAGCTGGAACCAGCCACCAGGATTGAACCAAACCCAACATCATTACCAGATCTCCTACCACTGTCCAGGGACAGAACCACACATCACTACCACATCTTCACACAGCATCACACTCTCTGACCTGCAAGGTGGTACTCAGTACTCTGTCACTGTCTGCACTGTGCTGGAAAATGGAAGGCAAAGTCAACTGGTGTCAACAACTTTGACTACAAGTAAGGATGTACCCTACTTTATCAGCACTACAGTATAAAACACTTGTTATTGTGGACAGGATTGATATTCACAGCATTCTTTTCATTTATATTTCAGTAATAAGGCTTGAGAACCTGTGGATTATCGTGTGAATAACTCCTGACTAAGGGCTGTTCTTAGGAGGGTGTTTTTCCTTGATAATTCTCTGTTTCGAGGGCCTTATTGCTTTTATAAAATGGTTACCAACATATTAATATAATATAATAATATTAACATGAAATATTAACTACATGTTATCATTAAAAATGTACTTTTTATGAGTAACTTAGTTTTATTTCATCCTTTCACCACACAATATAGTCCGGGTTAAAGCCAGTTGTTAGTTACCCTCTGTGCCTCTTCTTGTAAAGTTTTTATTACGAGCCCCTTAGGTGTCTGGTTCTACTGCTGTTGACTTATTTATCTTCTCGTGGTCCTAATCACTGATGGCTGCATGGTACGTTTCCTTGTCCTTCCCCTGTCGCTGCAGTTGTTTAACGATGTCCACGAGACGTTGGATGTTGTGAACTCTGAGTCTTTCATTAAACACCAGGAAAGGTTCAGAGGGGGGTCGTTATGTATCAGTTTAACTGGGTACAGAGACCCGTGTAGCTGCTCAGCCTGTACATTTCACCCTTAATATTCCTCACACTGCCATAAAACTCCCCTGAATAGTTTTCAACCTTTCTTTTGTAGTGTCTCAAAACAGATAGTTGTCCCCTTTTCACTAAGCCAGGCCATGAAACATCTCAGCCCAGTTTGTCTGCTTGACTGTGTTGGCTTCATTACGGCTCTTGTCCAGGGGGTTATGTATCACTATATTGGATCACTCCAATAGGGTATCCTTCTGCGCTGCAGAATACATTCAGAGTAAAGATTTCAGATGAATCCCGTGTACCGGGTGGTGCTGAGGCTGACCCCCTTAAATAGCTGCCGACACATTACTTCCTCCTCTTCCTTTTCTCGGCTCATTCCAGAGAGAAGTGGCTTGGTAAGAGCTCTATGTTAGTGTGTAAGAGCAGAAGTATACCTGCAGCTATTCAGTAGCTTGGAGCAGCTAGCTAGTCTTACCATCTGGGTGCTCTGCTGTCCCCCCACTTGGTTTGGCCTGTGCCATCTGGTTTGGATTTAAATCCCTGTTTTAATTACTTGTGACAGTGTACCAACCTGGGCAATACTTGTTTTGGTCTTCCAGTATTGCGGCGCTAATTGTTTGTCTGTCCACCGGGACCCTCCAGGCCATAGCCGTCAGGTTCGGGGACCGCGCCTACCCTGCACGATCGGGAGACTGTGTATGTTTCTCACCGGCGGGCTTACAGTTCTCCCCTGAGAGTGAGCTAAGTCGAGTAAAATTCTACTTGAGTAAAAGTCTACGTTTTTTGCTTTAAATCTACTAAAATATCAAAAGTAAATGTCATTGCTAAAATATACTTAACTATCAAAAGTAAAAGTACAAATCATTTCACATTCTTTATATTAAGCAAACCAGACGGCATAATTTTCTTGTTTATTTTGATTTATGCATAGCCAGGGGCACACACCAACACTCAGCCATACTTTACAAATGAAGCATGTAGTAAAGTAAAGTACAGATACCCCTAAAAATGACTTAAGTAGTACTTTCAAGTTTTCAACGGCCTTGCTTAGTGTGTAGGGCGCTGTCCATGGTGCTGTCCATGGAGCAGAGCAGAGATTTCGCTCCAACCTATCACATCCTGGTCAAAAGCATTCAATGTTCTCTACATATAAACATTTGTGTTTATTGTGGTATAGCATGATATAAGTGGAATTCAATATAATTACAATGCAAGAACCCAAGCTACATATTGGTGTTTCATCATAAATATAGTCTAATATGGCTTTCTTGGTTGCCTATTAGTTTTTGTGGTTGTAAATGGAACTGTGCGTATTGGAAACGTGTTTATGGTAGACTGACATTGCTTTATTGATTAAGTGGATCAAATTTGATCCACAGAAGTGTATTGTGCCATTTCACAAGGTGTTGCTGAAATCATGAGCGGCATGATTTTCCATGTTTACGGAGGCCTACGGGCCTATTTATTTGGCTGAACAGCTGTTCACGGCTACTTCTCACGGTAATAGGCTGAAGGCTATATTTTGGCTAATTGGATCTCCATTCACGGTTTTTCTACTGTTAATGTAACTTGCCAAAATTTAGATTGTGTCATGTCTTTATCTATCTGATATTATGTTAATGTAACTTGCCAAAATATAGATTGTGTCATGTCTTTATCTATCTGATATTATGTTAATGTAACTTGCCAAAATATAGATTGTGTCATGTCTTTATCTATCTGATATTATGTTAATGTAACTAGTCTAATATAGATTGTGTCATGTCTTTATATATCTGATATTTATGTTACTAGGCCTACTACTTGTTACCGCTGTTTTCTTCTGTTCACATTCATTCATTCACATTTGCAGTCGTGTCAGTAAGCCAAACTATTCAGTATTTTGTCTTTGCATGCATGAATAACTAGGCTACTACTTACAGCATTTAGTTAGCTTTATTTTGGTAAGACAGCTGTGTGTACGGCTGCATTCACATAGGTTGTTTGTAATAGGTGAATTATCCTCTCTATCTTGTAGTCTATATTCTTTACCAAAACAGCATTGATGTAGGGTGCTGATACTTTGAATCAGAGAGAGGCTACAGGTTTCAACAGCACTCAATGATCTGTCTGGACATTTCATATGTTTGTTTATTGTGGTATAGCGTGATTATATAAGCAGAATTCAATATAATACCAATGCAAGAACCCCCCCACCCCCACACACACACAAAAAAAATGTGCCCCTGCTGCGCAGCGGAATTTTACATTTTTTGTTATGTTACAAATCCAACTCTTCTTGTGTGACTTCTGTTTTAATATATTTCTTATCCGTATCAAAAGGAATTGCAAGAAGCCTGTTCTACTTTTCAACTACTATTCTACTTTTCCTACTTTTCATTTATATATTTTTCATTTTTGGGGGGTGTGGCCGCAACAGTTTAGCAGAGGTGCAGCACCGTTAATAAATTAATATAGCGGAAACTCTTAATTTTTGTTAAATTACAAATCCAACTAGTGTTGTATGACCTCTGTTTTTAGCATATTTCTTCCATTATCAAAAGTACTTGCAAGCGGGTCTATTCTACTTTTCACCTACTATTGTTATTTTCCTCCTGTATTATGCAATGTATTTCTACAGTGCATATTACAGAATACATTCAGAGTAAAGATTTCAGATTAGTCCCGCATACCGGGTAGTGATAAGGCTGACCCCCTTAAATAGCTGTCGCCGCACTACTGCCTGTGAATCAGCACAGAAGCATAGCCGCAGCTATTCAATAGCTTGGAGCAGCTAGCTAGTCTTACCATCTGGGTGCTCTGCTGTCCCCCCACTGGGTTTGGCTTGTGCCATCTCGTTTGGTTTTTGTCCCTGTTTTAATGACTTTTAGTGACAGTGTACCAACCTGGGCAATACACAGTTTGGTCTACCAGCATTGCAGCGCTGAGGTTTTGTCATACTTGTCTGTGAGACTTGTCTGTCCAACGGTACCCTCCCAGTTATAGCATTCGGGTTCGGGGACAGTGCCTACCCCACCAGATCGGGAGACTGTATGCGTCTCTCCGGCGGATTTGCAGTTCTCCCCTGAGAATGAGCCAGGTGTTGTGAGGCGCACCATATTTCATCTCTCACAGGGAGCAGCAATCTTGCCTAGACTCTTGTGTGTTCCATGGTGAACGAACTATGCAATGTAGCTAGTTTAATGAGAGGTGAAGATTACAGGACTATGCACAGGTGTAAACTAGAGGTTGTCACGTTCCTGACCTATTTCTGTTAGTTTGTTGTATGTGTTAGTTGGTCAGGACGTGAGTTTGGGTGGGCATTCTATGTTGTCTGTTTCTATGTTGGTTTAGGGTTGCTTGGTATGGCTCTTAATTAGAGGCAGGTGTTTGGCGTTCCTCTAATTGAGAGTCATATTTAGGTAGGTTGTTTCACAGTGTTCGTTGTGGGTGGTTGTCTCCTGTGTCAGTGTTTGTCGCACCATACGTGACTGTTCGGTTTGTTTTGTACATCATCATTTTGTGTAGTCTATTTTCCCTGTTCGTGCGTTCTTCGTGTTTAATGTAAGTTCGTCGTCCAGGTCTGTCTACTCCGTTTGTTGTTTTGTTAGTTATAGGGAAGTTCGTGTTTTTTCGTCTTTTCTTTAAATAAATTATGTGTTCACAACCCGCTGCGCCTTGGTTCCATCACTACTCCTCCTCTTCGGTTGAAGAGGAGGAGGACAACCGTTACAAAACCACCCACCGATCCAGAATCAAGCAGCGGTGTAATCGGAGGAAGGGACAGCGCAAGAAGGAGGAATGGACTTGGGAGGATGTTTTGGACGGGAAAGGTTGCTACACATGGGAGGAGATCCTGGCTGGAAGGGATCGCCTCCCATGGGAACAGCTGGAGGCACTGAGGAGAGCAGAGGCAATCGGAGAAGGGAACCGGCGTTATGAGGGGACGCGTCTTGACAAGGTGAATCCTGTTAAATCTACTTCAATCAGTGTAGATGAAGGGGAGACAGGTTAAAGAAAGATTCTTAAGCCTTAAAACGATTGAGACATGGATTGTGTACGTGTGCCATTCAGAGGGTGAATGGGCAAGACAAAATATTTAAGTGCCTTTGAACAGGGTATGGTAGTAGGTGCCAGGCATACCGGTTTGAGTGTGTCAAGAACTGCAAAGCTGTTGGGTTTTTCACGCTCAAAAGTTTTCCTGGTGTATCAAGAATGGTCCACCACCCAAAGGACATCCAGCCAACGGCAGGTCAGTGGTCAAAAAAGGATCAATGATGAAAGAGGACAAAGAAGGCTGACACATTGTGCAGAGCAACAGACGGGCTACAGTTAGTCAACTGACGGGCTACAGTTAGTCAACTGACGGGCTACAGTTAGTCAACTGACGGGCTACAGTTAGTCAACTGACAGTCTACAGTTAGTCAACTGACAGTCCAGTACAACATTGGTGCCCAAAGACCCATAAAAGAATGCACAACTTGTCGTACCTTGACAGGATTGGGGTATGGCAGCTGATGACCTTACAGAGTTCCACTTCTTTCAGCAAAAAACAAAAAACTGCTGTTGCACTGGGCTAAGGAACCAAAGCACTGGACACTGGAGAATTTAAAAAACATTGCCTGCTCTGATGAATCCCAGTCCCTGCTGTTTCACGTTGATGAGAGAACTGGGGTACGGAGAAACCCACATGAATACAGGCATCCATCATGCCTCGTGTTACCATTACAGGCTGCTGGTGGTGGTGTGATGGTGAGGGCTGTGTTTTCATGACACACATTGGGCCCCTTGATAAAAGTGGAGGAACATTTGAATGCCACACGATATCTGGACATCATTGTCGATCAGGTGCATCCCTTCATGGCAGCAGTGTATCCATCTGCTAATGGATTTGTTCAGCAGGATAAAGCCCCATGCTGCAAGGCTAGAATTGTCCAGCAATGTTTCCACGAACATGACAGGGAATAGTGGCCTGCCCAGTCACCAGATCTCAATCTGTGGGATAAGATGGAAGGAGTTATTCAGAGTAGAGATCCACTACCAGCCAACTTGACACAACTGTGGGAAGCATTGGAGTCAGCCTGGGCCAGCATCCCTGTGGAATGCTTTCGACACCTTGTAGAGTCCATGACCCAACAAATTGAGGCTGTTCTGAGGGCAAAGGGAGCTGTGCAACTCAATATTAGGAAGGTGTTCTTAATGTTTTGTAAAATCAGTGTAAACAGCAACACCATGTAGATGTTATAAACATATATTGCTACCACTGTATCATCAAAGGAATTATCTAAGTGAGTTTCAGAGATAGACAGTATACAGTGGTGGAAAAAGTACTCAGATTTCATTCTTGAGCAAAAGTAAAAAGTAAATACTATTCATCAAATTCCTTATATTAAGCAAACTAGGCGGCATGATTTTCTATTTGTTATTTATTTACGGTCAGTCAGGGGCACACTCCAATGCTCAGACATCATTTACAAACACAGGATTTGTGTTTAGTGAGTCCACCAGATTAGAGGCAGTAGGGATGACACTGCGTTATATTGATAGGTGCGTGAATTGGAACATGTTGCTGTCCTGTCTAAGAATTTGAAATGTAACGAGTACTTTTAGGTGTCAGGGAAAATGTATGGAGTAAAAAGTACATTATTTTCTCCAGGAATGTAGTGGAGTAAAAGTAGTCAAAAATATAAGTAGTAAAGTACATATACCCTCAACAACTACTTAAGTAGTACTTTACACCACTGCCAGTATATGAATGCTTTCGGTTTCTAGCAAGTTATATCATGAAGCTTGTTTCTTAAGCTACATATGTTAATGTGGATATTTTTAGCACCTTTCTGGGTTGCTTGATAGTTTTGTATTGCTTTACTGGGAGAAGACATCAATCAAATGTATTTATAAAGCCCTTTTTACATCAGCCGATATCACAAAGTGCAGTACAGAAACCCAGCCTAAAACCCCAAACAGCAAGCAATGCAGGTGTAGAAGCATGGTGGCTAGGAAAACGTCCCTAGAAAGGCCAAAACCTAGGAAGAAACCTCGAAAGGAACCAGGCTCTGAGGGGTGGCCAGTCCTCTTCTGGCTGTGCCGGGTGAAGATTATAACAATACATGGCCATTAAGGCCAGATCTTTCTCCAAGATGTTCAAACGTTCATAGATGAACAGCAGGGTCAAATAATAATCACAGTGGTTGTAGAGGGTGCAACAGGTAAGTACATCAGGAGTAAATGTCACTTGGCATTGAGATGTTGAAATATCAGGTGCGTTAGAGAGAGAAAGTTGAAAACAGCAGGTCTGGGACTCGGTAGCACGTTCAGTGAACAGGTCAGGGTTCCATAGCCGCAGGCAGAATAGTTGAAACTGGTGCAGCAGCACGACCAGGTGGACTGAGGACAGCAAGGAGTCATCAGGCCAGGTAGTCCTGAGGCATGGCCCTAGGGCTCAGGTCCTCTGGGAGGGGAGGGAGGATGGGAGAGAGAATTAGAGGGAGCATACTTAAATTCTCACAGGACACCGGATAATAACACCAGATATAACAAACTGACCCTAGCCCCCCGGCACATAGACTACTGCAGCATAGATACTGGAGGCTGAGACTAGATGGGTCGGGAGACACTGTGTCCCTGTCCAACAATAACCCCAAACAGGGCCAACCAGGCAGGATATAACCCCATCTACTTTGCCAAAGCACATCCCCAACACAACCAGAGGGATATCAACAGACCACCAACCTACTACCCTGAGACAAGGCTGAGTATAGCCCACGAAGATCTCCTCCACCGCACGAGCCCGAGGGGGCGACAAACCGGACAGGAAGATCACGTCAGTGACTCAAACCACTCAGCCATCCGTGACTCAACCCACTCAGCCATCAGTGACTCAACCCACTCAGCCATCAGTGACTCTACCCACTCAACCATCAGTGACTCAACCCACTCAGCCATCAGTGACTCAAACCACTCAACCATCAGTGACTCAAACCCACTCAGCCATCCGTGACTCAACCCACTCAGCCATCAGTGACTCAACCCACTCAGCCATCAGTGACTCAACCCACTCAGCCATCCGTGACTCAACCCACTCAGCCATCCGTGACTCAACCCACTCAGCCATCAGTGACTCAACCCACTCAGCCATCAGTGACTCAACCCACTCAGCCATCCGTGACTCAACCCACTCACCCATCAGTGACTCAACCCACTCAGCCATCCGTGACTCAACCCACTCAGCCATCAGTGACTCAACCCACTCAGCCATCAGTGACTCAACCCACTCAGCCATCAGTGACTCAAACCACTCAACCATCAGTGACTCAACCCACTCAGCCATCAGTGACTCAACCCACCTGAGACATGACCGTGGTATTTATTTGAGCTGATAGTGCAGGGTGAACTGCTCACAGTGGGTTTTCTACTAGGGCAAACCATCTGTGTTAACAGTATCAATAAAGTTCACAGGCACATGATTACTGCTGACAGTAGCTGTAGGATAAAATGAAGTTACTTACATTATGATTGACAACACACCTGGGAAAATGTACATTTGCAGCAGCATTATGACAGCTCAGCGACACGATGGTAGAGATTATCTGAGCAGGGCTACGGTCACTGATAAGTCATTGTCTCAACACGCTCTTGAATTACGAGGACAGGGCCCAGGCACTAAGATGATTCTGATGGACTCTGTCATTCCTGTAGAGCATCTGCTGTTTCCAAAACGTGTCGAAGTTATCAATAAAAGTTATCCCAACAGCGCTACAGTAGTCTTTTAGCCAGATGTGTAATGCCAGGAGCTGAATCTTCCGCTGTTGCGGTCGAGCAAATACACAGGGCCTGAAATAACCGGCTGCTTTTTGGAGTCTTTCAGAGTTAGAATCAGCTCTTTAAAATCCAGTTTCAGCAGTTCTGAGCTGCCCTCCTGTCATTTTACCCCAAATGGACTACGAGAGTGTCAGTCCCCAGCAACTATCGTAGAACGGTAGGAAGCAGCCTAGTAATTGTAAATTGTATAATTTTGCAGTGTTGGTTTGCTAGCTTCCAGTTAATGCTAGCATTATTTGTGTGTACCCCGTGCATGCTACCTCGTTTTAGTGTGGTTATCATTACTATATTTTTATATAACTGTTACAGTCATTATAATTGCTGCCTACTAGTATGTGTATCAGCAAGGTTTTTATTGTTTGTATATTAACGTTACCACTGCAATGTATAGCCTTAGATAGTACTGCTCTAGTAAAGGGCACCATTGCCATGTTTCTATAGGTCCCAGAACGACCAGTCCTGGTGGCCTTTTGATTAATTGTTCAGCAGTCTTATGGCTTGGGGGTAGAAGCTGTTAAGGAGCCTTAAGGACCTGGACTTGACGCTCCGGTACCGCTTGCCGTGTGGTAGAAGCAAGAACAGTCTATGACCTGGGTGACTGGAGTTCTTAACAAATGTTTGGGCCTTCCTCTGACACCACCTAGTATATAGGTCCTGGATGGCAGGAAGCTTGGCCCCAGTGATATACTGGGCTGTACGCATTACCCTCTGTAGTGCCTTAGAGTCAGATGCAGAGCAATTGCCATACCAGGCGGTGATGCAACTAGTCAGGATGCTCTCGATGGTGTAGGTGTAGAACTTTTTGAGGATCTGGGGACCCATGGCAAATATTTTCATCTCCAGCTAGCCATTTTTTCATGGTCCTAGGTCTCCAGATTTAGTGACCAATAGATGCACCACTGGGTGGCTTTGCTGAGGCAGGATGAGCTGTCATCTTGATATAGAAGGATATTCTACCTATGTAACATAGCTACTGGACGGCTGACACAATCATGATCATAAAGCAATACTGCAGGAAGTCATGTAGCTCCACAATCTCAGAATCAAACAAATGTAACATCGTAGAGCAGAGGATCATGGCCCCTGATCTTGAGGGTGAAACCGGGACTACATGAGAAGCAGTATCAGCGTTGATGCAGAATTGAGTGGCACATAGCTCAGAGCTAGCGGTCAGCGTTGACGAAGGAACCAGAACCGTGATGAGTTCCAGTATATTGTCATTGGTTGCTAGCATCAATGTTGAACAGATGCTCAGTATGCAGGTAGCATAACATGAGAGGACAAAGCAGTGTTAGTTCTAGTGATGATGACTGATGTTCCATGCTAATTATTTTATCTAGGGGTGTATGAGAGTACGATATACATGCAATTGTCCAAAATGCAAACAGAACTTAAGAGATCATGCTTAAAGGGAAGGAACCTATTGTGTATTTCAGACTGAAGAACCAATAAAAGTTATCATATGGACCGCCTCTGGAAAAGCAGAATGTAAACACAACACTGTTGCCTTAACTTGGACTCAAACTTGTGCTACTGAGAGAGGAGAGATACTCTTCGACGTGCATGTTGTCCTCTTTTCTGTAGGCCATGAGATTAGCAGAGAGATGGATCCTGAGCAGACTACACAATGATCTGACCCCCTTCTATTGGACCATGATAAAGAAACGCTGCACTTAGCTGATGGAAATTTGTAATGGAAAAGCATACATGGTGACATAACAGAAGACATCGTACAGAGAGTAGACAGAATGCTGCAGCTCAGCCATGACATACCATCACATAGCATCACGTACCATCATGTACCATCACGTACCATCACGTACCATCACGTACCATTACGTACCATCACATAGCATCACATAGCATCACATAGCATCACATACCATCACATAGCATCACATAGCATCACATACCACCACATAGCATCACATAGCATCACATACCACCACATACCACCACATAGCATCACATACCACCACATAGCATCACATACCACCACATACCATCACATAGCATCACATACCATCACATACCATCACATAGCATCACATACCATCATATACCATCACATACCACCACACAGCATCACATACCACCACATAGCATCACATACCACCACATACCATCACATAGCATCACATACCATCACATACCATCACATAGCATCACATAGCATAACACAACATACAGTATACTAACAACCCCCCAGAACTGCAACTATACAGTAGCTATGTATAACCACCTGTACTATCTAATCCTTGATTCATAAAAACAAAATCGCTACTGTCATTAACGTTGTTCCTCAATTATTACACGTAATATTTGGATGAGTATTTGGTGTCCAGATGTTTAGTTACGCCGGGACACTTTCCATCATCAGCTGATCCAGGAAGTCATTTTCTGACAATATTGCATGTGACTCAACAACAGCCCAAAGTGAAGGGAAAACAGTGTTTGTGAGGAATGTCAAGAATATTTTGGTGTCTCATTTGACCAACCACTGGCCTTGTGGTTAGTGTCCGGCCTGTGATTGGTAGGTTGGGAGTTTGACACCCGGCTGAGTCATACCAAACAGTGTAAAACTGGCACTAAATGAGCACTCAGCATTAGCACCCAGCATCTCTGCTTGGCACTCAGCATTACGGAGACTAAATGAGTCTCTGCTTGGGACTCAGCAGTAAGGAGACTAAATGAGTCTCTGCTTGGCACTCAGCAGTAAGGAGACTAAATGAGTCTCTGCTTGGCACTCAGCAGTAAGGACACTAAATGAGTCTCTGCTTGGCACTCAGCATTAAGGAGACTAAATGAGTCTCTTCTTGGCACTCAGCATTAAGGAGACTAAATGAGTCTCTGCTTGGCACTCAGCATTAAGGAGACTAAATGAGTCTCTGCTTGGCACTCAGCATTAAGGAGACTAAATGAGTCTCTGCTTGGCACTCAGCAGTAAGGAGACTAAATGAGTCTCTGCTTGGCACTCAGCAGTAAGGAGACTAAATGAGTCTCTGCTTGGCACTCAGCATTAAGGAGACTAAATGAGTCTCTGCTTGGCACTCAGCATTAAGGAGACTAAATGAGTCTCTGCTTGGTACTCAGCATTAAGGAGACTAAATGAGTCTCTGCTTGGCACTCAGCAGTAAGGATACTAAATGAGTCTCTGCTTGGCACTCAGCAGTAAGGAGACTAAATGAGTCTCTGCTTGGCACTCAGCATTAAGGAGACTAAATGAGTCTCTGCTTGGCACTCAGCATTAAGGAGACTAAATGAGTCTCTGCTTGGCACTCAGCATTAAGGAGACTAAATGAGTCTCTGCTTGGCACTCAGCATTAAGGAGACTAAATGAGTCTCTGCTTGGCACTCAGCATTAAGGAGACTAAATGAGTCTCTGCTTGGCACTCAGCAGTAAGGAGACTAAATGAGTCTCTGCTTGGCACTCAGCATTAAGGAGACTAAATGAGTCTCTGCTTGGCACTCAGCAGTAAGGAGACTAAATGAGTCTCTGCTTGGCACTCAGCATTAAGGAGACTAAATGAGTCTCTGCTTGGCACTCAGCAGTAAGGAGACTAAATGAGTCTCTGCTTGGCACTCAGCATTAAGGAGACTAAATGAGTCTCTGCTTGGCACTCAGCAGTAAGGAGACTAAATGAGTCTCTGCTTGGCACTCAGCATTAAGGAAACTAAATGAGTCTCTGCTTGGCACTCAGCATTAAGGAGACCAAATGAGTCTCTGCTTGGCACTCAGCAGTAAGGAGACTAAATGAGTCTCTGCTTGGCACTCAGCAGTAAGGAGACTAAATGAGTCTCTGCTTGGCACTCAGCAGTAAGGAGACTAAATGAGTCTCTGCTTGGCACTCAGCATTAAGGAGACTAAATGAGTCTCTGCTTGGCACTCAGCAGTAAGGAGACTAAATGAGTCTCTGCTTGGCACTCAGCATTAAGGAGACTAAATGAGTCTCTGCTTGGCACTCAGCATTAAGGAGACTAAATGAGTCTCTGCTTGGCACTCAGCAGTAAGGAGACTAAAATAGTCTCTGCTTGGCACTCAGCATTAAGGAGACTAAATGAGTCTCTGCTTGGCACTCAGCATTAAGGAGACTAAATGAGTCTCTGCTTGGCACTCAGCAGTAAGGAGACTAAATGAGTCTCTGCTTGGCACTCAGCATTAAGGAGACTAAATGAGTCTCTGCTTGGCACTCAGCAGTAAGGAGACTAAATGAGTCTCTGCTTGGCACTCAGCAGTAAGGAGACTAAATGAGTCTCTGCTTGGCACTCAGCATTAAGGAGACTAAATGAGTCTCTGCTTGGCACTCAGCAGTAAGGAGACTAAATGAGTCTCTGCTTGGCACTCAGCAGTAAGGAGACTAAATGAGTCTCTGCTTGGCACTCAGCAGTAAGGAGACTAAATGAGTCTCTGCTTGGCACTCAGCAGTAAGGAGACTAAATGAGTCTCTGCTTGGCACTCAGCATTAAGGAGACTAAATGAGTCTCTGCTTGGCACTCAGCAGTAAGGAGACTAAATGAGTCTCTGCTTGGCACTCAGCATTAAGGAGACTAAATGAGTCTCTGCTTGGCACTCAGCAGTAAGGAGACTAAATGAGTCTCTGCTTGGCACTCAGCATTAAGGAGACTAAATGAGTCTCTGCTTGGTACTCAGCATTAAGGAGACCAAATGAGTCTCTGCTTGGCACTCAGCAGTAAGGAGACTAAATGAGTCTCTGCTTGGCACTCAGCAGTAAGGAGACTAAATGAGTCTCTGCTTGGCACTCAGCAGTAAGGAGACTAAATGAGTCTCTGCTTGGCACTCAGCATTAAGGAGACTAAATAAGTCTCTGCTTGGCACTCAGCAGTAAGGAGACTAAATGAGTCTCTGCTTGGCACTCAGCATTAAGGAGACTAAATGAGTCTCTGCTTGGCACTGAGCATTAAGGAGACTAAATGAGTCTCTGCTTGGCACTCAGCATTAAGGAGACTAAATGAGTCTCTGCTTGGCACTCAGCAGTAAGGAGACTAAATGAGTCTCTGCTTGGCACTCAGCAGTAAGGAGACTAAATGAGTCTCTGCTTGGCACTCAGCAGTAAGGAGACTAAATGAGTCTCTGCTTGGCACTCAGCAGTAAGGAGACTAAATGAGTCTCTGCTTGGCACTCAGCAGTAAGGAGACTAAATGAGTCTCTGCTTGGCACTCAGCATTAAGGAGACTAAATGAGTCTCTGCTTGGCACTCAGCAGTAAGGAGACTAAATGAGTCTCTGCTTGGCACTCAGCATTAAGGAGACTAAATGAGTCTCTGCTTGGCACTCAGCATTAAGGAGACTAAATGAGTCTCTGCTTGGCACTCAGCAGTAAGGAGACTAAATGAGTCTCTGCTTGGCACTCAGCATTAATGAGACTAAATGAGTCTCTGCTTGGCACTCAGCATTAAGGAGACCAAATGAGTCTCTGCTTGGCACTCAGCAGTAAGGAGACTAAATGAGTCTCTGCTTGGCACTCAGCAGTAAGGAGACTAAATGAGTCTCTGCTTGGCACTCAGCAGTAAGGAGACTAAATGAGTCTCTGCTTGGCACTCAGCAGTAAGGAGACTAAATGAGTCTCTGCTTGGCACTCAGCAGTAAGGAGACTAAATGAGTCTCTGCTTGGCACTCAGCAGTAAGGAGACTAAATGAGTCTCTGCTTGGCACTCAGCATTAAGGAGACTAAATGAGTCTCTGCTTGGCACTCAGCAGTAAGGAGACTAAATGAGTCTCTGCTTGGCACTCAGCATTAAGGAGACTAAATGAGTCTCTGCTTGGCACTCAGCAGTAAGGAGACTAAATGAGTCTCTGCTTGGCACTCAGCATTAAGGAGACTAAATGAGTCTCTGCTTGGCACTCAGCATTAAGGAGACTAAATGAGTCTCTGCTTGGCACTCAGCAGTAAGGAGACTAAATGAGTCTCTGCTTGGCACTCAGCAGTAAGGAGACTAAATGAGTCTCTGCTTGGCACTCAGCAGTAAGGAGACTAAATGAGTCTCTGCTTGGCACTCAGCAGTAAGGAGACTAAATGAGTCTCTGCTTGGCACTCAGCAGTAAGGAGACTAAATGAGTCTCTGCTTGGCACTCAGCAGTAAGGAGACTAAATGAGTCTCTGCTTGGCACTCAGCATTAAGGAGACTAAATGAGTCTCTGCTTGGCACTCAGCAGTAAGGAGACTAAATGAGTCTCTGCTTGGCACTCAGCATTAAGGAGACTAAATGAGTCTCTGCTTGGCACTCAGCATTAAGGAGACTAAATGAGTCTCTGCTTGGCACTCAGCAGTAAGGAGACTAAATGAGTCTCTGCTTGGCACTCAGCATTAAGGAGACTAAATGAGTCTCTGCTTGGCACTCAGCATTAAGGAGACCAAATGAGTCTCTGCTTGGCACTCAGCAGTAAGGAGACTAAATGAGTCTCTGCTTGGCACTCAGCAGTAAGGAGACTAAATGAGTCTCTGCTTGGCACTCAGCAGTAAGGAGACTAAATGAGTCTCTGCTTGGCACTCAGCATTACGGAGACTAAATGAGTCTCTGCTTGGGACTCAGCAGTAAGGAGACTAAATGAGTCTCTGCTTGGCACTCAGCAGTAAGGAGACTAAATGAGTCTCTGCTTGGCACTCAGCATTAAGGAGACTAAATGAGTCTCTGCTTGGCACTCAGCAGTAAGGAGACTAAATGAGTCTCTGCTTGGCACTCAGCATTAAGGAGACTAAATGAGTCTCTGCTTGGCACTCAGCAGTAAGGAGACTAAATGAGTCTCTGCTTGGCACTCAGCATTAAGGAGACTAAATGAGTCTCTGCTTGGTACTCAGCATTAAGGAGACCAAATGAGTCTCTGCTTGGCACTCAGCAGTAAGGAGACTAAATGAGTCTCTGCTTGGCACTCAGCAGTAAGGAGACTAAATGAGTCTCTGCTTGGCACTCAGCAGTAAGGAGACTAAATGAGTCTCTGCTTGGCACTCAGCATTAAGGAGACTAAATAAGTCTCTGCTTGGCACTCAGCAGTAAGGAGACTAAATGAGTCTCTGCTTGGCAC
This sequence comes from Salvelinus fontinalis, assembly GCF_029448725.1. Classification (NCBI taxonomy): domain Eukaryota; kingdom Metazoa; phylum Chordata; class Actinopteri; order Salmoniformes; family Salmonidae; genus Salvelinus; species Salvelinus fontinalis. Next base: position 52,606,865 of record NC_074680.1, read on the forward strand.
TCAGCATTAAGGAGACTAAATGAGTCTCTGCTTGGCACTGAGCATTAAGGAGACTAAATGAGTCTCTGCTTGGCACTCAGCATTAAGGAGACTAAATGAGTCTCTGCTTGGCACTCAGCAGTAAGGAGACTAAATGAGTCTCTGCTTGGCACTCAGCAGTAAGGAGACTAAATGAGTCTCTGCTTGGCACTCAGCAGTAAGGAGACTAAATGAGTCTCTGCTTGGCACTCAGCAGTAAGGAGACTAAATGAGTCTCTGCTTGGCACTCAGCAGTAAGGAGACTAAATGAGTCTCTGCTTGGCACTCAGCATTAAGGAGACTAAATGAGTCTCTGCTTGGCACTCAGCAGTAAGGAGACTAAATGAGTCTCTGCTTGGCACTCAGCATTAAGGAGACTAAATGAGTCTCTGCTTGGCACTCAGCAGTAAGGAGACTAAATGAGTCTCTGCTTGGCACTCAGCATTAAGGAGACTAAATGAGTCTCTGCTTGGTACTGTGGCAAACCTCTTCAAGGTTATGAGCATTTGTCACAAATTAAGTGGGAAACTGTCACCAAATTACCCCAGAATGAGAGTTCTTTCGAACAGGACAGTACCTGTGTGTTTGTCTCTCCGTCCTGGTCCACCCAGGTCGTAGGCAAGGTCAAGGATAGCAGGGTTCGGTACACGAATCGGGTTCTCAGTAGGTCCAGGTCCAAACGCCCACAGGTAAGTCCAAAACAGTCCAGCTCATACACAGTAAATCCAGCCAATATCTATTGTCTCTTTCTCTATGGTTCACAGACCCTTCCAGCCCTCACTTCCTCTTCCTGGTTTTTCTTGACCCTTTATCTGTGTGTTGGCTCCACCTTCTGAGGGTTCCCCTTGCTTCTGGGACTTGTAGTTTTGGCAGTCGGCCATTTTATGATCTGTAGTTCTGATCGGGGTGGCCATTTTAGTGATCGGGCAGAGCCCGTTTATTAGTTCTGCTCTCACATATCTGCCATTTATCACTCGACCCCCTTCTTTGCCACATATCTCCCCCCCTAGATCCGACCCCCTAGGTCGGGCTACCGCAGCAAAATATGCGTGCATGCGGGATAACCCATCCACATTTCCCATTTCCTTCCCTGCTTTGTGTTTCAAGTCAAAGTGAAACGGTTGGAGACTCAAAAACCACCGCATCACCCGAGCGTTCTTCTCTTTAGCCCTATGCATCCAGGTGAGTGGGGCATGGTCACTGATGAGGGTGAAGTGGCGCCCCAGCAGGTAGTATTTCAGGCTTTCTAGAGCCCACTTTACTGCCAGCGCCTCTTTCTCAACGACCGCGTAGTTGGTTTCCCGTGGTTCCAGCTTCCTGCTTAAAAACAGGATGGGGTGTTCCACCCCTTCTACCTCTTGGGATAGCACTGCTCCCAAGCCGACCTCTGAGGCATCCGTCTGAACCACAAACTCTTTCTCAAAGTCTGGTACCACCAGCACTGGATTACAGCAGAGAGCCTCCTGTAATGTCCTAAATGCTTTGGTGGCCCTTTCATCCCATTTGACCATGTTTGGCCCTCTGGCTCTAGTCATGTCGGTGAGTGGGGCGGCCACTGTGGCATAACTTGGGATGAACTTCCGGTAGTAACCGGTCAGCCCTAGGAAGGCTCGAACTTGCTTCTTATTTACTGGTTTCGGCCATTCTCTAATTGCCTCCACCTTCTTCTGTTGGGGTTTGATTAACCCTCTTCCCACGGTGTATCCCAGATACTCTGTTTCCCCTAACCCCACATAACACTTGGCAGGGTTCGCCGTGAGCCCTGCCTTTCTAAGGGCGTCTACCACCGCCTGTACCCGGGGTAAGTGGGATTCCCAATCAGGGCTGTAGATTCCCACGTCATCTAAATAAGCTGCGGCGTATGCCTGGTGCGGTTTTAGGACCTTGTTCATGAGCCGTTGAAAGGTAGCTGGGGCCCCATGTAAGCCGAATGGCATGACGGTGTATTGAAACAAACCGTCAGGAGTTGCAAAGGCTGTCTTTTCTTTGGCCCTGGGGGTCAGAGGAATTTGCCAGTACCCTTTTGTCAGGTCCAGGGTCGTAATGTACCGAGCTTTACCAATTTTCTCCAGTAGTTCGTCTACTCGGGGCATGGGGTAGGCATCAAACTTGGAGATTTCATTTACTTTCCGAAAGTCGTTACAAAACCGCAAAGACCCATCGGGCTTGGAGACCATCACAATTGGGCTAGACCACTCACTATGTGACTCCTCGATCACTCCAGCTGTCAACATTTTCTCTGTCTCTGCTCTAAACGCGGCCTGTCGAGCCTCGGGTACCCGATATGGCCTCATGCTCACTTTTCTCCCTGGTAGGGAAACGATATCGTGAGCCGTAACCTCAGTTCGGCCGGGTACCTCTGAAAACACATCTCTGTTTTTCTGGATCAGGGTCTTTACTTCCTGTACTTGTGCTGGGGACAGAGTAGGTGAAATATTTACTTCGGCTGCCCCCTGAGTGTGTGTAGGGTATGTGACCATTAGTGTTTCTCTCTCTCTCCATGCTTTTAACAGGTTTATGTGATAGATCTGTTCCTGTGGCCGTCGACCTGGCTGTCGGATCCGATAATTCACTTCTCCTATTCTCTCCAGTACTTCATATGGTCCTTTCCATGTGGCTAGTAGTTTGCACTCTACCGTGGGGATCAGCACTAACACCTTATCTCCCGGTTGAAATTCCCTCAGGGTAGCCTGCCGGTTATAAGTGTGCCGCTGGTGCTCTTGTGCTTGTCTCATGTGCTCTCGGACGATGGGCATGACTGTGGCTATCCTGTCTTGCATTGCCGTGACGTGCTCTATGACACTAGTATACGGGGTGGATTGGTGCTCCCAGGTTTCCCGGGCGATGTCTAAGATTCCCCGGGGGTGCCTCCCATATACCAGCTCAAAGGGAGAAAACCCCAGCGAGGCTTGAGGAACCTCTCTAATGGCAAACATCAGATACGGCAACATGCAATCCCAGTTTTTCCCATCCTTATCGATTACCTTCCTGAGCATTGACTTCAGGGTCCTGTTGAATCTCTCAACCAGCCCGTCCGTCTGAGGATGGTAAACCGATGTCCTCAACTGTTTCACCTGCCACAATTTACAAAGGTCCGCCATAAGGCGGGACATAAAGGGGGTCCCCTGGTCAGTAAGGATCTCCTTTGGAACCCCTACCCTGGTGAACAAGAGCACTAATTCCTTGGCAATATTTTTGGAAGTCATCGTCCGAAGGGGAATGGCTTCTGGGTAGCGAGTGGCATAATCTAGAATGACCAGAATGTATTGGTGTCCTCTGGCGGACTTGGGTAGTGGTCCCACTATATCCATCGCTATCCTCTCAAATGGCGTTTCGATTATGGGGTGGCACTAACGGGCTTCTAACAGCTGGTCGGGGAGCTGTTAACTGGCACTCCGGGCACTCTCCACAATGCCGAGCCACTTCAGCCTGAATTCCTGGCCAGTAAAACCTCCTTACAATCCGGTCTCGGGTTTTATCGATACCAAGGTGTCCACCCAGAATGTGCCCATGAGCTAGATCCAGTACTGTCCTCCGGTACCGGGTGGGGACCAACAACTGTTCAACCACATCAACCCCTATTTTTGAGACTCTGTACACCAAACCCTTTTTCATAATGAAGTGGGGAAAACTATTAGGCCTCATCCCATCATTTATGGGAGTACCATCGACGACCTGCACGTCTGCTCTGGCTTGCTGCAGGGTTGGATCCTGGTTTTGGGCCGTCCCGAAATTAGTCAAGGACCTTGCCAGGTCTGCTGGTTCTAGATCGTCATCCTCTGGATTCAGATCGACCCCAGCCCCACTAGTACCGGGCTGTTCGTTGTCAACGAGGTTTGCCACTTCATCCTCATCCTCCCCTACTAGCACCTGTGAGGTTGGCCCCTGGGAGACCTCTTTTCTTGGCTTTGGTTGAAGGCCCCATGCTTCTTCCTGCTTGGTCAGGGTTGTTGGCTTCTCAAATATGCCATTCTTTTGGCCTAACTTCGCAAAGTTAGGAAAGTGTCTACCCAATATTACATCATATGGCATCTTTGGGACCACGCCGACCTCACAATTCAGCAGATCGTCCTCTGTTTGTATGCTCACTAAGGCTGTGGGGTACAGACGGGTATCCCCATGAATGCATGTAACACTGATATCCTGACTTGTATCCAGTTTATGAGTTGGCACTAGGTTTGCAACGACCAGGGTTAGCATACTGCCGGAATCCAGCAGTGCTTCCACCTCTTTCCCTTCAACCGTCACCCTGCACATATGTTTGTTTCTTGATCTTTCAAGTACAGTGGTTACAACAGGACATGCATACCACATATCATCTTCTTTTTCACCGAGGTTACATTGCATTGGCTCTTCTTTAATAGGGCAGTAGGCTGCAATATGTCCTGGTCGATTACAATTGTAACAGATAATAGGCGTTCGGGTGGGAGACCCCCTCGACCCCCGGTCCCGGTTTCCGTTTTCTCCCTTAGTGTCTCGGCCCGATTCTGATTCTTTCCTCATGCCCCCACGCTGCTCTCTTCCCCCTCCACCTGTTGGGACAGTCTTACCCTGTCCGCTGGTTCGCCCTGGCCTGGGGAATGGGAATCTTTCCTCCTGTGCCTGCTCAGCTGTTCCTGCCGTACAATACCGTTCAACTAGGCCCACGAGATGGTCGGCGGAAAGTACCTCGTTCTGGCCAACCCATCGTCGCACTTCTTGGGGTAGACCTCGCTGAAACTGGTTGAGTACGATGGTCTCGACAATCTCGGCGGAGGAACGGGTCTCCGGTCGCAACCATTTCCGTGCCAGGTGAATCAAGTCGAACATCTGTGTTCGGGGAGGTTGTCCAGATCGGTAGGACCACTGGTGAAAGCGGTGTGCCCTCACGGTATCGGTCACTCCCAGTCTTGCCAGAATCTCTCCCTTTAGTTTATCGTAATCCTGTGCATCTGTCAACTCCAGGTCGAAATACGCTTTTTGCGCGTCCCCTGCCAGGTATGGTGCCAGAAGCCCTGCCCATTCTTCTTTCGGCCACTTCTCCCTCTCTGCAGTCCTTTCGAAGGTGGTAAGATATGCTTCCACATCATCCTGTGCTGTCATTTTTTGAAGAAAATGATTGGCCCGCCTCTGGGTATTTGCAGCTGGTAATTGAGCCCCAAATTGGTCCGCTAGCCCCTTTAGGCCTTCTCTTAACTCCCGGGTGTTTCTCTCTTGCTCTTCTCTGAGCAGCTGGTTGGTGCGGTGCTGGACCTGTAACGTGTCCTGGTACATTCGCATTGCATCCTGATGAGCTATTTGTTGAGCTCTAGTTGCCTCTTGTTGGGTGGCCGCCGCTTGTAACAGGGCTTGTATGGCTCCCTCCATACTCATTTTCCTGAGAAACTGCTCTAATCAAACCAAGCAAAAAAAAAAAAAAAACTTGACTCCCCTTTGGAGTGTTTTTTTTTAATGTTTTTTTGTTTAACCTAACCAGCGGAATGGTTAGTCCATTTGCCCACATTCTCCACCACGTGTGGCAAACCTCTTCAAGGTTATGAGCATTTGTCACAAATTAAGTGGGAAACTGTCACCAAATTACCCCAGAATGAGAGTTCTTTCGAACAGGACAGTACCTGTGTGTTTGTCTCTCCGTCCTGGTCCACCCAGGTCGTAGGCAAGGTCAAGGATAGCAGGGTTCGGTACACGAATCGGGTTCTCAGTAGGTCCAGGTCCAAACGCCCACAGGTAAGTCCAAAACAGTCCAGCTCATACACAGTAAATCCAGCCAATATCTATTGTCTCTTTCTCTATGGTTCACAGACCCTTCCAGCCCTCACTTCCTCTTCCTGGTTTTTCTTGACCCTTTATCTGTGTGTTGGCTCCACCTTCTGAGGGTTCCCCTTGCTTCTGGGACTTGTAGTTTTGGCAGTCGGCCATTTTGTGATCTGTAGTTCTGATCGGGGTGGCCATTTTAGTGATCGGGCAGAGCCCGTTTATTAGTTCTGCTCTCACATATCTGCCATTTATCACTCGACCCCCTTCTTTGCCACAGTACTCAGCATTAAGGAGACTAAATGAGTCTCTGCTTGGCACTGAGCATTAAGGAGACTAAATGAGTCTCTGCTTGGCACTCAGCATTAAGGAGACTAAATGAGTCTCTGCTTGGCACTCAGCAGTAAGGAGACTAAATGAGTCTCTGCTTGGCACTCAGCAGTAAGGAGACTAAATGAGTCTCTGCTTGGCACTCAGCAGTAAGGAGACTAAATGAGTCTCTGCTTGGCACTCAGCAGTAAGGAGACTAAATGAGTCTCTGCTTGGCACTCAGCAGTAAGGAGACTAAATGAGTCTCTGCTTGGCACTCAGCATTAAGGAGACTAAATGAGTCTCTGCTTGGTACTCAGCATTAAGGAGATAGATTGGGGTCAGGTCCTGCAATAGACTAGCTTCCTGACCAGGGTGTGTTCACTACGTGTACATCAAGCAGCCTCACACTACAGAAACAGGACATGTTATTGTACCTTTATTCCATGCTGTAATGTATAGAGATACTGATATAGATCTAGAAACATGACATGTTATTGTACCTTTATTCCATGCTGTAATGTATAGAGATACTGATATAGATCTAGAAACAGGACATGTTATTGTACCTTTATTCCATGCTGTAATGTATAGAGATACTGATATAGTTCTAGAAACAGGACATGTTATTGTACCTTTATTCCATACTGTAATGTATAGAGATACTGATATAGTTCTAGAAACAGGACATGTTATTGTACCTTTATTCCATACTGTAATGTATAGAGATACTGATATAGATCTAGAAACAGGACATGTTATTGTACCTTTATTCCATACTGTAATGTATAGAGATACTGATATAGATCTAGAAACAGGACATGTTATTGTACCTTTATTCCATGCTGTAATGTATAGAGATACTGATATAGTTCTAGAAACAGGACATGTTATTGTACCTTTATTCCATGCTGTAATGTATAGAGATACTGATATAGATCTAGAAACAGGACATGTTATTGTACCTTTATTCCATGCTGTAATGTATAGAGATACTGATATAGATCTAGAAACAGGACATGTTATTGTACCTTTATTCCATGCTGTAATGTATAGAGATACTGATATAGATCTAGAAACATGACATGTTATTGTACCTTTATTCCATGCTGTAATGTATAGAGATACTGATATAGTTCTAGAAACAGGACATGTTGTTGTACCTTTATTCCATGCTGTAATGTATAGAGATACTGATATAGATCTAGAAACATGACATGTTATTGTACCTTTATTCCATGCTGTAATGTATAGAGATACTGATATAGTTCTAGAAACAGGACATGTTATTGTACCTTTATTCCATGCTGTAATGTATAGAGATACTGATATAGTTCTAGAAACAGGACATGTTATTGTACCTTTATTCCATGCTGTAATGTATAGAGATACTGATATAGATCTAGAAACAGGACATGTTATTGTACCTTTATTCCATGCTGTAATGTATAGAGATACTGATATAGATCTAGAAACATGACATGTTATTGTACCTTTATTCCATGCTGTAATGTATAGAGATACTGATATAGTTCTAGAAACAGGACATGTTATTGTACCTTTATTCCATGCTGTAATGTATAGAGATACTGATATAGATCTAGAAACAGGACATGTTATTGTACCTTTATTCCATACTGTAATGTATAGAGATACTGATATAGAAACAGGACATGTTATTGTACCTTTATTCCATGCTGTAATGTATAGAGATACTGATATAGATCTAGAAACAGGACATGTTATTGTACCTTTATTCCATGCTGTAATGTATAGAGATACTGATATAGATCTAGAAACAGGACATGTTATTGTACCTTTATTCCATGCTGTAATGTATAGAGATACTGATATAGTTCTAGAAACAGGACATGTTATTGTACCTTTATTCCATGCTGTAATGTATAGAGATACTGATATAGTTCTAGAAACAGGACATGTTATTGTACCTTTATTCCATGCTGTAATGTATAGAGATACTGATATAGTTCTATAACAATAGTTGACAATTTCTCAATTTAATGGATATTTCATTGGTTTAACAGTAAAATGGCTGTTTCCAAATGTATCCAAACAGAAATTACCATACCGTATCTGGTCTCATAACAGCTCCGTTAGGAGTTAAGGAGCTCAATGGATTCACAACTCAAACTGTATCTGAATTCACATGTTTGTTTCCATTTCTGTGAGTCGCTGTGTCACAGAGATGGTCTGCCTCTGCTTGTTTTAACTTCATCCATAGTACAGTGTAAACACCTGTCAGTTTGCTTTTCTGCTACACGTTGAAGAGGATTTGTAATCATGGCTCTCTTTTCATTTCTATTTACAGGATCCTGTCTCAGGGAGCTGTTGTCAAAGACTGAACTAGAAGATCATTATGAAAACAAGCTGACGTTAAGTACTGTCCTTGAGATAAATGCTGATACTACTTCAGATGAACCTCTTACCACTATGCAGTCACTTCCAGGGGCCTTCCTGAAGAAATTAATTATGGCAAATGTGAATGCTAGGAGTGTGAAATGTCTGACCACTGACCAGGAGGTTTCCTATTGTGGTGTAGACAACCTGACCACTGACCAGGATGTTTCCTATTGTGGTGTAGACAACCTGACCACTGACCAGGAGGTTTCCTATTGTGGTGTAGACAACCTGACCACTGACCAGGAGGTTTCCTATTGTGGTGTAGACAACCTGACCACTGACCAGGAGGTTTCCTATTGTGGTGTAGACAACCTGACCACTGACCAGGAGGTTTCCTATTGTGGTGTAGACAACCTGACCACTGACCAGGAGGTTTCCTATTATGGTGTAGACAACCTGACCACTGACCAGGAGGTTTCCTATTGTGGTGTAGACAACCTGACCACTGACCAGGAGGTTTCCTATTGTGGTGTAGACAACCTGACCACTGACCAGGAGGTTTCCTATTATGGTGTAGACAACCTGACCACTGACCAGGAGGTTTCCTATTGTGGTGTAGACAACCTGACCACTGACCAGGAGGTTTCCTATTATGGTGTAGACAACCTGACCACTGACCAGGAGGTTTCCTATTATGGTGTAGACAACCTGACCACTGACCAGGAGGTTTCCTATTGTGGTGTAGACAACCTGACCACTGACCAGGAGGTTTCCTATTGTGGTGTAGACAACCTGACCACAGACACTGATAACAGCAATGTAATTAATCCACTGGACCTGGTAACTGCCCTGTTTCTGTGTTCAGATGGTTTCCTGCAGCAGGAGATGGTCCAGAAAATGTCCATGTGCCAGTTTGCTGTTCCTCTGCTGCTGCCCAACTGTGACACAAAACAAATCACTTTGATGCTCTGGGCCTTGAGGGACATAGTGAGGAAGTTTAGACCCTCTTCCCAAATGGCCACAAATTATTTTGTGGAGGAGAGAATTGTTGTCTCTGATATTCCTATGGTGTCCTTTGTTAGGTTAGGAAAGAGTAGCTTGTCCAAGTCTCAGATTTTGAACAAGTTGCTTAGTAACCCTCAGCAGTACCATGACACTTTTGTTCATCATGATATGGAATGTGGCGACATCACTCATAGAATCTCAGATGGTCTGGTTGAAATCAGCTGGTACTTCCCATCTGGGAACAGAAACATAGACATGTTCACTAAGCCTGTGGCTGTTGTCAATCTCAGAGGAGACATCAGGTCCTTTGAAACACAGTTCTCCTTTCTGTGTCAAACATCAGCTGCAGTTTACATTTTCACTGATGATTTTGAGGCAGATTTCAAGGTTTTGGAAGGCGAAATCACAAAAGCAGCGTTATTTCTGGTTGTCAACTCTCAGAATAAAACATTCAGGGTGGACACATTGAAGAAAATGATCACAAACTACAGTATCAACCCAACAAATGTGATTGTGAAGAAGAAGCAGAATGATGCAGAATTTGTCAAAATCCTGCAGTCATCTGTGGGTGACATCATCGAACAAAGTAAAAACAGATTGACAATTGAAAACATGGCTACCGTGGCTCGTCAGATGGAGATTCTGGTTGATGAAGACAGTGATGAGTGTCAGAGTACCAGGAAGATGGCAGATGAAATCACCAGGAACATCAAAGACACAATGAAATTCAAAGACCAACAGCTACCCTTACAAGGAACAATCTGGAAAGAGCTTTCCCAGTTGGAGAAAGAGAGATGTAGACTGAGAAAAGCAGGGGATCAAGACATTGAACACTACAAGAGCTCTCTGAAGAGAAAGGAGGAAGAGCTGAGAAAGAAACAATATACATTTGACATGTCAGATGCAATGACAAGCTTCATTTTAGGATTGTCTAGTTCAGGACCTGAGCGTTCCTATTTCCTCAAATGGATGCGGATAAATCTGGACAATCTGTCACGGCAGAACCTGTCTGCTTTGCGGGACCAGTACAAAGATCTTTGCCAAAATTCTCCTGAGAAAAAAGACAACATTAAAGATTTGGATAAGCAATTATCTGACTGTTCCTTGGGTCTTGAACACTTCCTGCGTGAGTTGGGCCAGTTATATGAAGCTTCCTGCTCCCTCCCTGAAAGTAGCCCTCAAAGGAAACAGATGGAGCATCTCCCTGGATTGTGTGCTAAGATGCTGTTGGATGGTTTCCCCATTGAACTTGTGGATGGAGATGCATCAAATATCCCTCTGAAGTGGATATCAGCTGTTCTGACTCAGCTTCATACGCTTGTGGACTCTAACAGCAAGATCCGGGTTGTGACAGTTTTAGGGGTCCAAAGCACTGGGAAGTCCACTCTCCTCAACACCATGTTTGGAGTCCAGTTTGCTGTCAGCAGTGGAAGATGCACCAGAGGGGCCTTCATGCTACTGATTAAAGTCAACAAAGACCTCAAGGAGGAGATGAAATGTGACTTCATCATGGTCATTGACACAGAGGGGTTGAAATCACCAGAGTTGGCTCAACTAGATGACAGCCATGAACATGACAATGAACTGGCCACACTGGTGATTGGACTCAGTGATGTCACTATCATCAACATCTCCATGGAGAACTCCACAGAGATGAAAGACATTCTGCAGATTGTTGTTCATGCTTTTATCAGGATGAAGGAAGTGGGGAAGAAGCCGATATGTCATTTTGTGCACCAGAATGTGTCAGACATGTCTGCTCATGACAACAACATGAGGGACAGAAAGAAGTTGTTGGAACAGTTGAATGAAATGACCCAGGCAGCAGCCAGAATAGAGAAGAAGGAGAATATCACCAAGTTCACTGATGTGATGGAGTATGATCCAGACACAAGCAGCTGCTACATCCCAGGACTCTGGCATGGGACTCCCCCTATGGCTCCAGTCAATGCTGGCTACAGTGAGGCTGTGTACAACTTCAAGAAGACGTTGATGAATGATTTCAGAAAATGCCAGAGAAATGATGACTTGACACATTTCTTGAAGTGGACACAAACCTTGTGGGAGGCAGTGAAATTTGAGAAATTCATCTTCAGTTTCAGAAACAGTTTGGTTGCAGATGCGTACTCCAGATTATGCTCTGAATACAATGGTTGGGAATGGGCCTTCCAGAAAGAGATGTATAAATGGATGGTGAGTGCTGAAACTAAAATGTCCTACATTGTCATGACAGATCAACATCCCCAGAGGTCCATAAGAGATGTGCTACAAGACTTGATGATAGAAGCATCTGGGAAACTGTCATTGGGAGAAATGGAAATCCAATACAATCTAGTAAAATACTTTGAAAAGGAAGATGGCCATGTCAATCTGGTGGAAAAATACAAGGAGGACTTTGTGTCCAGTGCCAAAACACTGAGACGAGAGGCAGAAAACACAGTGAGGTACAAACTTCAACAAGCTGTTGAAATCAAGGAAGGAATGACAGAACTGAACAACATCAAGAGTTCTCAGACAAGTACAATGGAGAGAAAGGTAGTAGATCTGCTTCAGAAATGTAGACAGAATAAATCTGTTCTATCAGATGAGGCCCTCAGTAAAGAGTTTGAAAACATGTGGAGGAAAACTCTATCTGAGATGCACTTCAGAGGACTCTCAAGAAGAGATGTGGCTCAGGATGCCTTCCTCATGTTAAGTGGAAATCTATCAACAAGGGGGAGTCATGTCAATAGTATGATGGTTGGAAACAATCTGGTGGATTGTGGTAAAGAATTTGTTGTGAAAACTGGGGGTTTAGGGAAGAGACTTGAGGGCTTTGTTATGCCCTGGGACACCAACCATTACAGGAAGAAACTACAAGAGTTGTGTGATGACATCATAACACAGTGTCAGTTGTTTATAACACAGAAGGTGGAAAGCAAAACAGATTACCATGATACTTACATCAAAGAGCTGCTGAACAAGATTGATGAAACATTGCAACAACACAAGAATGTAAAAATCAGTGAGGAGTGTGAGGTTTCTCTGAAGCTACACATCTGTGGCAGAGCAGCCAGAGAGTTCCAGAAGATGCATGATGATTTTATTGAAGTTAATGACCCACGGAGGTGTCTGGAACTGTCTAAGAACAAGTACTTTACTGAGTTCAGAGACTTATTTCATAAACGAGATCAGTGCCTTTAAGAATGCTGAGGGGTTCACAAAGCTCTTACAGCCAGCTGTACAGGACTATGTGACCAAAATGATTGGTCCTGATGTGGTTGATGAAGTGAAGACAGGTAAAGGGTCACAGGAGTACAGCACCCGAGGGGCTTTCCTGTTCTCCATTTTAAAACAACTCCTGACAGATGGAGAATATGAGAAATGTAAAGGGTACATGATCTCCCAGAAGACTGGAAGGCATTAACAACTCATAATGCAATGAAGAGCTTGAAAGAGGCTTTCAACATGAAATAAAGTGGAGTTCTACTGTATATAATGACTGTTGTTCACCAACATGTTAACATATCATTTAACATTCAAATACTTGACAACCAGAAACAATTCTGGTTTCATCACAGAATTAAATTGTAAGGAGCCAGTCGACCAGAGTTGTTGAAATAATGTGCAGATCTGGAAATACACAACTGGATCACAGAAAGTCATATTTACAAATACATGAATAAACTATATGACCTCTTAACAATTTACAGATCTGATGTTCCATAATGAAATAACTAACATGTTGAGTTGTATGTCAAAGAAACACAATATTCCAATCTAAGTACATCTATACAACTCATGATGTAGTAAGAAAATCATTTTAAGTAAATGTAGTATTCAAACAAATGGAAGAAAAGTAAACGTGAACGCCAATGGGTTAACCAACAGATTGAGCTTTTTGACCTTTATAAACACAATATACAGGTAAATAATGAGCTCGTCTGACATTGTTTATTTATTTTCAATTATAATAATGATATTTCTCTCATTTACTTTTCCATCTAACCTATGGCTTGATATGCCTTAATCACAGATTATGAAGAGACTGCATTATTTAGTGGTTGACTTGCCCTTTGTTTTTATTTGTTATTTTACTTTTTACTTTTTAATCTTAATGTATTTTTTTAATTTAGAGAATATGCATATTGGTGAATATTGGTGAATATATGAATATTGGTCTCTTAAATAATTAACTTCAACAAAAAAGTAGATTTAAGTAGACTTTAAATCTGTTTTTAATTGATCACACCTTCTAATAGTGATTTGTTCAATGACTTCATTGCTTTGAACACATATTCATAATCAGTGACCATCAGTAATGTAACTTCATTAAAACTCTTCAGCTATGCTTGATGTATATAGTATGTTCTGAAGTACTGCTTAGTAACCATCAGTAATGTAACTTCATTAAAACTCTTCAGGTATGCTTGATGTATACTACTGTTCAAAAGTTTGGGGTCACTTAGAAATGTCCTTGTTTTTGAAAGAAAAGCAAATTTTTTGTCCATTAAAATAACATCAAATTAATCAGAAAAACAGTGTAGACATTGTTAATGTTGTAAATGACTGTTGTAGCTGGAAACGACAGATTTTTAATGGCATGTCTACATAGGCGTACAGAGGCCCATTATCAGCAACCATCACTCCTGTGTTCCAATGGCACGTTGTGTTAGCTAATCCAAGTTTATCATTTTAAAAGGCTAATTGATCATTAGAAAACCCTTTTACAATTTTGTTAGCATAGCTGAAAACTGTTGTCCTGATTAAAGCAATAAAACTGGCCTTCTTTAGACTAGTTGAGTATCTGGAGCATCAGCATTTGTGGATTCGATTACAGGCTCGAAATGGCCAGAAACAAAGGCCTTTCTTCTCAAACTCATCCGTCTATTCTTGTGCTGAGAAATGAAGGGTGTTCCATGCGAGAAATTGTCAAGAAACTGAAGATCTCGTACAACGCTGTGTACTACTCCCTTCACAGAACAGAGCAAACTGGCTCTAACCAGAATAGAAAGAGGAGTGGGAGGCCCCGTTGCACAACTGAGTAAGAGGACAAGTACATTAGAGTGTCTAGTTTGAGAAACAGACGCCTCACAAGTCCTCAACTGGCAGCTTCATTAAATAGTACCCGCAAAACACCAGTCTCAACGTCAACAGTGAAGAGATGACTCCGGGATGCTGGCCTTCTAGGCAGAGTTCCTCTGTCCAGTGTCTGTGTTCTTTTTCCCATCTTAATCTTTTCTTTTTATTGGCCAGTCTGAGATATGGCTTTTTCTTTGCAAGTCCTCAATTACCCCCAACAGCCCAACTCCAGTCCTCAATTACCCTCAACAGCCCAACTCCAGTGCTCCAGTACCCTCAACAGCCCAACTCCAGTCCTCCAGTACCCTCAACAGCCCAACTCCAGTCGTCCAGTACCCTCAACAGCCCAACTCCAGTCCTCCAGTACCCTCAACAGCCCAACTCCAGTCCTCCAGTACCCTCAACAGCCCAACTCCAGTCCTCCAGTACCCTCAACAGCCCAACTCCAGTCCTCCAGTACCCTCAACAGCCCAACTCCAGTCCTCCAGTACCCTCAACAGCCCAACTCCAGTCCTCCAGTACCCTCAACAGCCCAACTCCAGTCCTCCAGTACCCTCAACAGCCCAACTCCTGTCCTCCAATACACCCAACAGCCCAACTCCAGTCCTCCTGTACCCCCAACAGCCCAACTCCAGTCCTCCAGTACCCCCAACAGCACATCTAGAAGCAGTAGCTGTGTGGGCTTCTCAGCCCTCATCACGGTGGACTACCACCTGACTATCTTCATCACTGTGATACTGGCCAGGAAACTGGTGTGGACCATAGTGTCAGAGGTACTACCCCCTCGCCCTCTCTGTCTCTCTCTCCCTCTGTCTGTCTGTCTCTCTCTCTCTCTCTGTCTCTCTCTCTCTGTCTCTCTCTCCCTCTCTCTGTCTGTCTCTCTTTCTCTCTCTGTCTCTCTCTCTCAATTCAATTCAAGGGGCTTTATTGGCATGGGAAACATGTGTTAACATTGCCAAAGCAAGTGAGGTAGATAATATACAAAAGTGAAATAAACAATAAAAATTAACAGTAAACATTACACATACAGAAGTTTCAAAACAATAAAGACATTACAAATGTCGTATTATGTATATATACAGTGTTGTAACAATGTACAAATGGTTAAAGTACAAAAGGGAAAATAAATAAGCATAAATATGGGTTGTATTTAAAATGGTGTTTGTTCTTCACTGGTTGACCTTTTCTTGTGGCAACAGGACACAAATCTTGCTGCTGTGATGCACACTATGGTATTTCACCCAGTAGATATGGGAGTTTATCAAAATTGGGTTTGTTTTCTAATTCTTTGTGGATCTGTGTAATCTGAGAGAAATATGTGTCTCTAATATGGTCATACATTGGGCAGGAGGTTAGGAAGTGCAGCTCAATTTCCACCTCATTTTGTGGGCAGTGAGCACATAGTCTCTCTATCTCTCTGTCTCTCTGTCTCTCTATCTCTATCAAATTCAAATTCAAGCTGCTTTATTGGCATGAAAAACATTGTGTCAATATTGCCAAAGCAACAATGTATACAATATACATTGAAATAAAATGATGAACAATGACAAATAATAATATAGAATGGCAGTAAATAATAACACAAAATTAAATATAAAAATAGTAACAATAAAATGGTAACAGTCAATAATCGAATGTAATGTAATAAAAAAATGAAACTATAACTAAATAACGATCATCTTCACCATTACATCGGTACTACAACTATTATCATCATTACCACTACTACCACCACCACCATCATTAAACTGCTATCATTACCATTACCACCCATACCATTACTACTTGGAATGATAAACAACAGTAATAATAGTAATAACAATAACAGTAATAACAATAATAGTAATAATAAGTAAGTTACTGCTTACTATGCAGATGTTATTATTCAGTGTCTCTCAGGCTATGGCAGGCAAATACATATTTGGCTGCAAGAGGAGCCATTGCTCCTTCGCCCATGAGTATTTTTAGTTTTTCCTCTGGGTTTAATAAGTTGAAATTTGGAATAAATGTAGACATTTCTGTGAATAATGAATCTCTTGGTGAGGATCTATCTCTATCTCTATCTCTCTGTCTCTCTCTCTCTCTCTCTCTGTCTCTCTCTGTCTCTATCTCTCTGTCTCTCTCTCTCTGTCTCTCTCAATTCAATTCAATTCAATTCAATTGACTTTATTGACATGGCAAGTTATTATTACTTACATTGTCAAAGTATACATATCGAAAAATTTAAATAAAATATATATGTATATATATACACAAAATATATATATATTTATATATAAATAAATGGTGGGACTAACAGTAATAATAATAGTAGTAGTGGACATGGGATTACCATTAATAACAGCTACAACAACAATATTAATCAGAACAACAATACATTAAAGCAACAGTAGTAGACCAGTGTCAACATGACTGAGAAGACACATGACCTGGTACGAAAGACAAAACAAAACTAAGCTAAATGGGAAATATTATCAACATTACTTTGCATTTTTCACTGGCTGTCCCTCAGGCTGTGGCAGGAGGACACATATTTGGCTGCCAAAACTGCACATTTTGGCTTTTCACCCAACAAATATTTGAATTTTTCTTCATCTTTTATAGTTTCAAATTCTTTGTATTGAATTATAATTTTGGGAAAGAAATATGCTCTTAGGTCTGAGTATTTGTCACAGTGTAGTAGGAAATGCACTTCTGTCTCTACCTCTCCCCTGGAGCAGAGTGAGCACAGCCTGTCCTCCCTGGGCAGCCAGGTTTGTCTGTGACGACCGGTCTCTATAGCCAGACTGTGCTCACTGAGTCTGTACCTAGTCAATGTTTTCCTCAGTTTTCTATCAGTCACAGTGGTCAGATAGTCTGCCACCATGTACTGTCTGTTTAGAGCCAAATAGCATTGAAGTTTACTTTGATTTTTTGTGGTGTCTTTCCAATAGGTTATATATTTTTCTTTTTGTTTTGTGATGATTTGGTTGGGCCAGATTTTCTGAGGGCTGTCCCGAGGCTCTATGGGGTTGGTTTGGGTTGGTGAACTGAGCCTCAGAACCAGCTGGCTGAGGGGACTCTTCTCTGGTTTCATCTCTTGACATTGTAGAGCTGTGTGATGGAATGTTTTAGGGTCACTTGTTTTTAGATGGTTGTAAAATTTGATGGCTCTTTTTTCTATTCGAATGAGGAGGGGATATTGGCCCAATTCTGCCCTACATGCGTTATTTGGAGTTTTTCTTTGTACTTGCAATACAGTCTTGCAAAACTCTGCATGCAATACTTCAATTGGATGTTTGTCCCATTTAGTAAATTCATTATTAGAGAGTGGACCCCATACTTCACTGCCATATAGAGCAATTGGTTCTATAACTGATTGAAAAAATTTTGAGCCAGATTCTAATTGGAATTTCAATTTTGATGTTCCTTTTAATGGCATAGAATGCTCTTCTTGCTTTGTCTCTCAGCTCATTCACAGCCATGTGAAAGCTACCTGTGTTGCTGATATTTAGTCCTAGATATGTGTAGTTTTTGGTGTGTTCTAATAGAACTGTGTCCAAATAGAATTTATATTTGTCATCCTTATTTCCGGACCTTTTTTGGAATATCATTATATTTGGTTTTTTTAGGTTAACGGTCAGAGCCCAAGTCTGACAGAACCTGTGAAGATGATCTAGGTGTTGCTGTAACCCCTCTTTAGTGGGAGACAGCAGCACCAGGTCATCTGCGTACAGCAGACACTTGATTTCAGTGTTGTGTAGGGTGATACCAGGTGCTGTCGATTCTTCTAATGTTTTTGCCAATTCATTCATGTAGATGTTAAATAATGTTGGACTTATTGGGCAGCCCTGTTTCACTCCCCGCCCCTGAGAGAAGAAGTCTGTTTGCTTGTTGCCAATTTTAACCGCACATTTGTTTTTAGTGTACATTGATTTAATAAAATCATATGTTTTCCCTCCAATACCACTTTCTATTAGTTTATAAAAAAGACCTTCGTGCCAAATTGAATCAAATGCTTTCTTGAAATCTACAAAACACAAGTAGATTTTGCCTTTGTTTTGGTTAACTTGTTTATCAATTAGAGTGTGGAGGGTGTAAATGTGGTCTGTTGTACGATAATTTTTTAGAAATCCAATCTGGCTTCTGCTCAGGACGTTGTGTTCGTCAAGGAAATGATGTAGTCTGCTATTTATAATACTGCAGAGAATTTTCCCCAAGTTGCTGTTAACGCATATTCCTCTGTAATTATTTGGGTCAAATTTGTCTCCATTTTTATAGATTGGTGTGATCAGTCCCTGGTTCCAAATATCGGGGAAAATACCTTCAGTGAGGATAATGTTGAAGAGTTTGAGTATAGCCAATTTGAATTTGTGGTCTGTATATTTGATCATTTCATTTAAAATCCCATCAGCACCACAGGCCTTTTTGGGTTGGAGATTGCATATTTTTTCCAATAATTCTTCTTCTGTAATTGGGGTATCCACAGGATTCTGATAGTCTTTGACTGCTAATTCAAGGATTTGTAATTTTTCTTGTATATCTTTTTGTTCTGGGCTCTTTGTTATATTGCTGTAGAGGTTTGCAAAGTGATTTCTCCACATATCCCCATTTTGGATAGCCAACTCCTCATGATGAGGTTTGTTTAATTTATTCCAATTCTCCCAGAAGTGGTTTGATTCTATGGATTCCTCAATTCCATCCAGCTGATTTCTAATGTGCTGTTCCTTTTTTGTTCTTAGGGTGCGTTTGTATTGCTTCAGTGTTTCCCCATATTGAAGGCGTATATTTTTGTTGTCTGGTTCTCTGTGTTTTTGATTAGATATATTTCTCAATGACTTTCTTAGATTTTTGCAATCATTATCAAACCATTTTTCATTATCTGTTATTTTTGGTTTGCTCTTATGCTTCTTTAGATTAGCCAAGGAGGCTAATTTGTCAAATATAAAGTTTATGTTCCTAACGGCCAAATTTACACCTTCATTGCTGAAGGAGAATGTTAAGGCTAAAAAGTTGTCCAGGAGAGATTGTATGTTTTGGCTACTAATTGCTTTTTGGTAGATGTCTGTACTGTTTGCACTCCATCTATAGGCTTGTTTAGTACCATGTAATTTATTGGGCCATGATGCTTCATGGTTGGGTTCTGCTCTTCTCAGATACACTGTGATTTTACTGTGGTCTGAGAGAGGTGTTAGTGGGCTGACTGTGAAGGCTCTGAGAGATTCTGGGTTTAGGTCGGTGAGGAAGTAGTCTACAGTGCTGCTGCCAAGGGATGAGCTGTATGTGTACCTACCAAAAGAGTCTCCTCTCAGCCTGCCATTGACTATGTACAGACCCAGTGTTCGACAGAGCCTCAGGAGCTGTAATCCATTTTTGTTTTTCACTTTGTCATAGTTGTTTCTGTGGGGGTATGTGGGGAGGGAAAGGTTATTGCTTCCTGGTAGGTGTTTATCCCCATGACTGTTAATAGTGTCTTGTTCTTCTGCTATTCTAGCATTCAGGTCTCCACAGACCAGTACGTTGCCTTGGGCCTGAAAGTGACTAATCTCTCCCTCTAGAATGGAGAAGCTCTCTTCGTTGAAGTAGGGTGACTCTGAGGGGGGAATGTATGTGGCACAGAGGAAGACGTTTTTATCTGTCAAGATAGCCTCCTTGTTGATTTTTAACCAGATAAAGAATTCTCCTGTTTTGATCAATTCGATTGAATTAATTAGTTCAGATTTATACCATATTAGCATTCCCCCTGAGTCTCTGCCCTGTTTGATTCCTTTTAATTTAGTGGATGGTATGATTATCTCCCTATAACCTAGTGGACAGCCAGTGGAAACATCACCTCTGCACCATGTTTCCTGTAGTACTAAAATATCAACATCATCAATTTCTTTCAGGAAGTCTGGGTTTCTGCTCTTTAGCCCAAAAGCAGAGGACTTCAATCCTTGTATATTCCAACATGCAACGTAAAAAGACTTCATAACTTTTTTTTTTTCTCTTTTCTTTACCTTTCAAAATGAGACAAACACTCACAATCCAAGAAGGACCATTAAAATAGGATTTTTCAATTAAAGTAAACTCTTATTTTGCAAATGTGATTTGTTTATCATTTAAGATAGAATTTGTGTCATGCCACTTGGGTGGATGTAGTGTGAGAATGGTGGAGTTCTTGTGCTCATCTTACCATGACCCTCGGCCCATCACATGTGAGCATAGTAGACTCAGCATTTGTTTAATGTCACTCATTTGGTTGGTGGGGGCTGGGCCAGTTGCTCCTCTCACAGCCTGTGCGTAGCTCTGCCTGCTGGGCTGTGGCTCCTCCAGGTGTGGGTCTGCGGTGGGGAGGAGGGGGGTGGTAGGCCTCATCTGGGTGGCTCTGAAGCTGGGCTGGGGTGGTCTGTGCTGCGCTGGCTGTGGTGGGCATTGAGGTTGGTGGTGCTGTGGTCGTGGCTGGGGGGTCCAGGGTGCTGGTCCGGGATGTTGTCTCAGTGATCTTGGCGGGGTGGAGAGGTCGGGCTGCGGTTTAGAGCGACGTCCTTGAGAGTCTTGGCAAGGATGGGGACTGTCTCCCTGTACAGGTGAACATGGTCATAGAGACAGTCCAGATCGAGGGTGGGATGGTGGGCCAGGTGTACATTGGGTCGCAGGGCACAGTCCCGGGATAGGCTGGCATTTATTCTTTGGATTGTGGCAGGGTGGAGGTCCTTCCTCTGTAGAAGGGTTGACACCACGATTCTTGAGTTGGGGAAGATTGCGGAGGCCTTCTCAATCACTCCCCGTAGTGAAGTCGCCACCCTCTCCTGCTGAGCACGCAGGTCGTTGCTTCCGGTATGTATGATTATGTGGCTTGGCGACCCGAGATGGGCCTTATCAAGCAGCTCCATGGCACTTTGCGTTGTTGGGCACCACACCTTTCTCGTTATGTGTCTAGGGAAAAGTTTATTCTCCTGAACATACTTCCCATTTGAGTCCATTAACAGGACGATGTCAGCCAGTGTTTCTTCTGGACTGGGGGGGGCAGAGGGGGGGCTGGTGGGTGTTGGAGCTGGGGTGTGGCTGGTTTGTGTGGGTGCCACTGTCAGTGGGAGGCTGTTCTGTGGGCTGGGGAGGAGGTGTGCAGCAGGCAGGGCTGGAGAAGCCTGGCTGGTTGAGCTGGGCTCCTCTGCTGTGTGAGGGCAGGTCATAGGGTGGTGATCTATCTGCTCCTGCAGCCTGTCCTCTGCTCTCTTTCTCTCCTGCAGCTCCTCTCTTAGTGTAGTCAGCTCCTTATTGCTGCTCTGCCTGTCTTTTTGGAGCTCTCTCACCTCCTTTGTTAGATCAGCCAGCTCTCTCTTGAGTCCGTCTCTCTCTTGCTGAACCTCTTTCAGCTGTGTTGCAAGGCTGCTGTCCTGCTCTGTCCTCACCTTGGTTAGGAGCTCCTCTAAGGTGTGGTTGTCTGGTTGCTGTTTGCTCACGCTCTCCCTGAGCAGGACCACCTCCCCCTCCAGTTTGGTGAACTCATCCCTCATGGCAGCCATGGTGGTGAGGAGGGCCTGAGCCTGCTCTGCACTGAGGGGGTCGCTCTCCTCCTGGGGCGTGTCCTCCACTATGGTGGAAAGAGAGGTGCTGGATGTGCCTTTTTGGGTGGGGAGGGTAGGGGTGAGGGTGGAGTTTGTGTTGTGGGAGGGCATGTCACTGGTGGTGTTCTTCTCTCTCTCCGCTCTCTCCTTAATGGTGTGAAAGTCTGTTTCAAACAGCCTGATGTTACCTTACGCACCATGACAGTCCCAGTCTTGTAGAGGTTGATTGTTATCATGGTGCTGTCAGGGTCGTCTGTCTCTTTGATTTTCAGCTTCCACCCATTACAGATTCCCTCTTTCTTTATGCATGGGTAGTGAGAGCAGACTGCTGAGCGCCATGCATTTGGCTGGTCAGTGAGGAAGATGAGATTACTCACGTCACCGTTTTTGTAGAGGTCTGCAAAAAGGGTTTCTGGCCTCTTCTCTAGTAGTTTCTGTTTGAAAGCTTTCCTCATTGTGTCATTTTTGACCTTTTTTGGGTAGAGAATGGATTCAGCGCTGAGGGGGAGTGGGGACATGGTGTCTGTGCGCTCTGCTACTACGCTACTGCTGCGCTGTTCTGCTGCCCCGTTGCCATGGCAACCGATTTGTTCGTCTGCTGTTCGCGCTACTTTAAAAAAACGCAAAAATAGTGAAAAATCCTCACACAAAAGACTGAAGATATGTTTACAGTTAGTCCGTGCTCCTTTTTGTTTTACTCACTCAGTTTGGTCGTTTGATGTAGTTGTATTAACTGACCTTGCTAGTTTTGTTCTAGCTCGTTTCTTATGGCTAGCTTGTTAGTCTGCTGGCTGGGTCTTTGTTGTGTAGCTAGCTAGCTAGACTCAAAACTTCTTAACTTGAGGCGCAAAGTTACTTTTTTTTCTATTCTGAATGTATAGAGTTGTTGTTCATCACTTCTTGTCTGGAATTCTTCTTCGATTAGAGTGTTTATCTCATTCTAAAAACCCAAAAAATCAAATATATCAGGAGCTCATGTTGAGCATGACTCTCTCTGTCTCTCGCTCTCTGTCTCTCTATCTCTCTGTCTCTATCTCTCTGTCTCTCTCTCTGTCTCTCTCTCTTTGTCTCTCGCTCTGTCTGTCTCTCTGTCTCTCTGTCTCTCTGTCTGTCTGTCTGTCTGTCTGTCTGTCTGTCTGTCTGTCTCTCTTTCTGTGTCTCTCTCTGTCTCTCTCTCTCTGTCTCTCTGTCTCTGTCTCTCTGTCTCTGTGTCTCTCTGTCTGTCTCTCTGTCTCTTTGTCTCTCTGTCTCTCTCTGTCTCTCTGTCTCTCTCTGTATCTCTCTGTCTCTCTCTCTCTCTCCTTTCTCTCTCTCTCTCTCTCTGTCTCTCTCTCTCTCTCTCTCTCTCTCTCCTCTGTCTCTCTGTCTCTCTCTGTCTCTGTCTCTCTGTCTCTCTGTCTCTCTGTCTCTCTGTCTCTCTGTCTCTCTCTCTCTCTCTCTCTCTCTCTCTCTCTCTCTCTCTCTCTCTCTCTCTCTCTCTCTCTCTCTCTCTCTCTCTCTCTCTCTCTCTCTCTCTCTCTCTCTCTGTCTCTCTGTGTGTGTGCTCCTGTGCCTTATAACAGCATCAAACCCCTAACAAGATATTCATCATCAACAGATGGCTAATTAGCCGTTGAGGAGTGCTTAATTAGGACCTCGTAGCTTGATGCCTTCGGATTATCTTGAGAAAGATGTTTAAAGAACTAATGGTTATTTTACAGGGAGAGGGAGGGAGAAAATGGCTGTTGAATAACGATGGCGGTTACACAATGGTATATTTACACCAGATCTCCCTGTCCTGTTCCGTACTTGTCAGACCGGCTGTATTTGAAATGTCAGGTTCAGCATGGTGATGTTAGTATATCTTCTCTGTTTCTGATTTCTCAGCATTATCTGGCCTGGGGACTGAGATACAGAGAGGCAGAGAGTCAGACAGAGTTAGAGGTTACATTTAGCTCCTGTCTTGTGTCCTCTCTAGCTCTAGCTGGTGTATCAGAGAGTTAGAGGTTACATTTAGCTCCTGTCTTGTGTCCTCTCTAGCTCTAGCTGGTGTATCAGAGAGTTAGAGGTTACATTTAGCTGCTGTCTTGTGTCCTCTCTAGCTGTGGCTGGTGTATCAGAGAGGTGTGTGTGCGTGCGTGCGTCCGTCTGTCCGTCTATACCAGCAGTACCTCTGGCCCCCAGCCAAGATGTCCTCCCAGAATACTCCAGACCCTTCTCCCCCTCTGTAGATGACAACTTCCTGTCTATGCCATCCTCCAGTGTCATTAATAGCCTTTAGTGGAGCTCAGCAGACTGCCTGATATATAGTGACTAACACCTTGATATAGGGTGACTAGCACCTTGCTATAGGGTGACTAGCACCTTGCTAAAGGGTGACTAGCAACTTGCTATAGGGTGACTAGCAACGTGCTATAGGGTGACTAGCACCTTGATATAGGATGACTAGCACCTTGATATAGGATGACTAGCACCGTGCTATAGGATGACTAGCACCTTGATATATGATGACTAGCACCTTGATATAGGATGACTAGCACCTTGATATAGGGTGACTAGCACCTTGCTATAGGGTGACTAGCACCTTGCTATAGGGTGACTAGCACCTTGATATAGGTTGACTAGCACCTTGATATAGGGTGACTAGCACCTTGCTATAGGGTGACTAGCACCTTGATATAGGGTGACTAGCACCTTGCTATAGGGTGACCAGCACCTTGATATAGGGTGACTAGCACCTTGCAATAGGATGACTAGCACCTTGCTATAGGGTGACTAGCACCTTGATATAGGATGATTAACACCTTGCTATAGGATGACTAGCACCTTGATATAGGATGACTAGCACCTTGCTATAGGGTGACTAGCACCTTGCTATAGGGTGACTAGCACCTTGCTATAAGGTGACTAGCATCTTGCTATAGGGTGACTAGCACCTTGATATAGGATGACTAGCACCTTGCTAAAGGGTGAATAGCACCTTGCTATAAGGTGACTAGCACCTTGATATAGGATGACTAGCACCTTGATATAGGATAACTAACACCTTGATATAGGATGACTAGCACCTTGATATAGGGTGACTAGCACCTTGATATAGGATGACTAGCACCTTGCTATAGGGTGACTAGCACCTTGCTATAGGGTGACTAGCACCTTGATATAGGATAACTAACACCTTGATATAGGGTGACTAACACCTTGATATAGGGTGACTAGCACCTTGATATAGGATGACTAGCACCTTGATATAGGATGACTAGCACCTTGATATAGGGTGACTAGCACCTTGATATAGGGTGACTAGCACCTTGATATAGGATGACTAGCACCTTGCTATAGGGTGACTAGCACCTTGCTATAGGGTGACTAGCACCTTGATATAGGATAACTAACACCTTGATATAGGGTGACTAACACCTTGATATAGGGTGACTAGCACCTTGCTATAGGGTGACTAGCACCTTGCTATAGGGTGACTAGCACCTTGATATAGGATGACTAGCACCTTGCTATAGGGTGACTAACACCTTGATATGGGATGACTAACACCTTGATATATATCTTCCTCTCTATATATATCTCTATATATTTTACCTTTATTTAACTTGGCAAGTCAGTTAAGAACAAATTCTTATTTACAATGACGGCCTAGGAACGGTGACGGCCTAGGAACGCTGGCTTGTGTCACCAGTTGTATGGTATGAGTGTGTCGGGAAAATACAAGGAGGTAGGTGAATATAAACCAGGGAAAATACAAGGAGATAGGTGAATATAAACCAGCGAAAATACAAGCAGAATAGTGAATATAAACCAGGGAAAATACAAGGAGAAGAGTGAATATAAACCAGGGAAAATACAAGCAGAATAGTGAATATAAACCAGGGAAAAGACAAGGAGAATAGTGAATATAAACCAGGGAAAATACAAGCAGAATAGTGAATATAAACCAGGGAAAAGACAAGGAGAATAGTGAATATAAACCAGGGAAAATACAAGCAGAATAGTGAATATAAACCAGGGAAAAGACAAGGAGAATAGTGAATATAAACCAGGGAAAATACAAGGAGAATAGTGAATATAAACCAGGGAAAAGGCGAGGAGAATAGTGAATATAAACCAGGGAAAAGACGAGGAGAATAGTGAATATAAACCAGGGAAAAGACAAGGAGAATAGTGAATATAAACCAGGGAAAAGACAAGGAGAATAGTGAATATAAACCAGGGAAAATACAAGGAGAATAGTGAATATAAACCAGGGAAAAGGCGAGGAGAATAGTGAATATAAACCAGGGAAAAGACGAGGAGAATAGTGAATATAAACCAGGGAAAAGACAAGGAGAATAGTGAATATAAACCAGGCAAAAGACGAGGAGAATAGTGAATATAAACCAGGGAAATTACAAGGAGAATAGTGAATATAAACCAGGGAAAAGGCGAGGAGAATAGTGAATATAAACCAGGGAAAAGGCGAGGAGAATAGTGAATAAAAACCAGGGAAAAGACGAGGAGAAGAGTGAATATAAACCAGGGAAAAGACGAGGAGAATAGTGAATATAAACCAGGGAAAAGACGAGGAGAATAGTGAATATAAACCAGGGAAAAAGCGAGGAGAATAGTGAATATAAACCAGGGAAAAGACGAGGAGAAGAGTGAATATAAACCAGGGAAAAGACGAGGAGAATAGTGAATATAAACCAGGGAAAAGGCGAGGAGAATAGTGAATATAAACCAGGGAAAAGACGAGGAGAAGAGTGAATATAAACCAGGGAAAAGACGAGGAGAATAGTGAATATAAACCAGGGAAAAGACGAGGAGAATAGTGAATATAAACCAGGGAAAAGACGAGGAGATGGGTGAGTATAAACCAGGGAAAAGACGAGGAGATGGGTGAGTATAAACCAGGGAAAAGACTAGGAGATGGGTGAGTATAAACCAGGGAAAAGACGAGGAGATGGGTGAGTATAAACCAGGGAAAAGACGAGGAGATGGGTGAGTATAAACCAGGGAAAAGACGAGGAGAATAGTGAATATAAACCAGGGAAAAGACGAGGAGAATAGTGAATATAAACCAGGGAAAAGACGAGGAGATGGGTGAGTATAAACCAGGGAAAAGACGAGGAGATGGGTGAGTATAAACCAGGGAAAAGACGAGGAGATGGGTGAGTATAAACCAGGGAAAAGACGAGGAGATGGGTGAGTATAAACCAGGGAAAAGACGAGGAGATGGGTGAGTATAAACCAGGGAAAAGACGAGGAGAATAGTGAGTATAAACCAGGGAAAAGACGAGGAGAATAGTGAATATAAACCAGGGAAAAGACGAGGAGATGGGTGAGTATAAACCAGGGAAAAGACGAGGAGATGGGTGAGTATAAACCAGGGAAAAGACGAGGAGATGGGTGAGTATAAACCAGGGAAAAGACGAGGAGATGGGTGAGTATAAACCAGGGAAAAGACGAGGAGATGGGTGAGTATAAACCAGGGAAAAGACGAGGAGATGGGTGAGTATACCCCCCCAGGACATTTCTATCTGTTCCTTACATTGCATACAGGTGTTTCCTTCACAGAGAACAACAAATCTAATTACTGCATGGAGATGATTCATTCAAAAGAAACACGCACTTGTCTGTTAATTCATGTTTGATATGTTTGGATATTAAGATTTAGATGTCATCAACTCTCTCAAGACTTTGGCTGGACTGATCCGGCCTTGAAGCTCTGTAGCTGGAAAACGATGATTCTGTTAGCGTCTTATAGCTGGAGCTTTGTCAGTCTCCTCAATAGCTTCCGTCACTGTGTGGGTGCTGCCACCCTCCCTGGTCAGTAGCACTAGGCTTTCTGTATAATCCCATTACCACAGAGCTGTTCCACATGCTATAGTTCTACACATTCTATAGTTCTACAGCTTCTGTAGTTTTACAGCTTCTATAGTTCTACAGCTTCTATAGTTCTACAGCTTCTATAGTTCGACAGCTTCTATAGTTCGACAGCTTCTATAATTCTACAGCTTCTATAGTTCTACAGCTTCTATAGTTCTACAGCTTCTATAGTTCTACAGCTTCTATAGTTCTACAGCTTCTATAGTTTTACGACTTCTGTAGTTCTACAGTTCTACAACTTCTATAGTTCTACAGTTCTACAGCTTCTATAGTTCTACAGCTTCTATAGTTCTACAACTTCTGTAGTTCTACAGCTTCTACAGTTCTACAGATTCTATAGTTCTACAGTTCTACAGCTTCTATAGTTCTACAAATTCTATAGTTCTATAGCTTCTATAATTCTACAGCTTCTATAGTTCTACAGCTTCTATAGTTCTACAGCTTCTATAGTTCTACAGCTTCTATAGTTCTACAGCTTCTATAGTTCTACAGCTTCTATAGTTTTACAGCTTCTATAGTTCCACAGCTTCTATAGTTCTAAAGATCCTGGTACATTCAGATTTTGTCCTCCAATAGATCACATTCTCTCTCTCTCTTTCCCTACCTCTCTCTCTCTCTCTCTTTCCCTACCTGTCTCCCTCTCTCTCTCTCTTTCCCTACCTCTCTCTCTCTCTCTTTCCCTACCTCGCTCTCTCTCTCTTTCCCTACCCCTCTCTCTCTCTTTCCCTACCTCTCTCTCTCTCTCTCTTTCCCTACCTCTCTCTCTCTCTTCCCTTTCTCTCCCTGTCTCTCTCTCTCGCTCTCTCTCTCTCTCTCTCTCTCTCTCTCTCGCTCTCTCTCTCGCTCTCTCTCTCTCTCTCTCTCTCTCTCTCTCTGTCTCTCTCTGTCTCTCCTCTCTCTCTCTCTCTCTCTCTCTCTCTCTCTCGCTCTCTCTCTCTCTCTCTCTCTCTCTCTCTCTCTCTCTCCTCTCTCTCTCGCCGCTCTCTCTCTCGCTCTCTCTCCTCGCTCTCTCTGTCTCTCTCTCTCTCTCTCTCTCTGTCTCTCTCTCTCTCTCTCTCTCAATTCAATTTCAATTTGCTTTATTGGCATGACGTAACAATGTACATATTGTCAAAGCTTATTTTGGATATTTACAATATAAAAATAAAATTAGAATCAAAATTGTCAACGGGACAACAGTAACAACAATAACCAAGTGTCAAAATAACCATACATTCAACAATAACAATAAGCATATAGTAGAGTACATGTGCAGGTTGATTGGTCTGTCAGACACTGTCCCTCAACTTATGGCAGGCAGCAATGTATTGCGCTGCCAACCCACAGCTCTCTGCGTCCTCCCCCAACAGGACGGGTAGCCTACTCTCATCAGAGAGGTGTTTGAAACCTTAAATAAGGGTTTCAAATTTGGGGAAATTACACTCTCTAATTGTTTTATATTTTTTGACATTTTGTCAGGAAATGCAGCTCTGTCTCAGGTTCTGCTGTTGTGCAGTGGTTGCACAGCCTTTCCTCTACAGGGAGCCAGGTTTTCCTGTGCCTACCCTTCTCATTGGCAAGGCTGTGCTCACTGAGCCTGTACTTTGTCAAGGTTTTTCTAAGGTTTTGATCAGTAACCATGGTTAAATATTTAGCCACAGTGTACTGTCGATTTAGGGCCAGATAGCACTGCATTTTGCTTTGTGTTTATGCTTGTGTTTCCCAATAAGCAATATAGTTTTGTTTTGACTGTGTTGTAATTTGGTTTATCCTGATTGATTGGATGTTCTGGTCCTGATGCTTCAGTGTGTTAGTAGAACAGGTTAGTGAACTCAGCCCCAGGACCAGCTGGATGAGGGGACTCTTTTCTTTGCTCTTTTCTTTGCTCTCTCTCTCTCTCTCATCTCTCTCTCTCTCTCTCTCTTTCTTTTGCTCTCTCCCTTTCTCTCTCTCTCTCTCTCTGATATTCTCTCTCTCTCTTTCTCTCTCGTTCTCTCTCTCTTTTGCTCTCTCCCTTTCTCTCTCTCTCTCTGATATTCTCTCTCTTTCTCTCTCTCTCTCACTCTCTCTTTCTCTCTCTCTCTCTGTTAATTCTATAATTAACAGAGATAATAATTTATAATCTATAATAATTCTCTCTCTCCTAAGTTTGTATTTTTCTCTCTGGGCGTAGTTTGATTTGTGATGAGGTCATTTTATGATGTCACTTGGAAATTTCCCTCTAAAATGTCTCAGCTGTTTATGAAAACATAGGAGTGGCTGAAATGTTGAGAACTTATTCCACTCAAGAGCCAAAGACACCTCAGTATGTTTCCACAGTTACAGTCACAGAAATATAACTCACTATGTTTCCACAGTTACAGTCATAGAAATATAACTCAGTATGTTTCCACAGTTAAAGTCACAGAAATATAACTCAGTATGTTTCCACAGTTACAGTCACAGAAATATAACTCAGTATGTTTCCACAGTTAAAGTCACAGAAATATAACTCAGAATGTTTCCACAGTTAAAGTCACAGAAATATAACTCAGTATGTTTCCACAGTTACAGTCACAGAAATATAACTCAGTATGTTTCCACAGTTACAGAAATATAACTCAGTATGTTTCCACAGTTACAGAAATATAACTCAGTATGTTTCCACAGTTACAGTCACAGAAATATAACTCAGTATGTTTCCACAGTTACAGTCACAGAAATATAACTCAGTATGTTTCCACAGTTACAGTCATAGAAGTATAACTCAGTATGTTTCCACAGTTACAGTCACAGAAATATAACTCAGTATGTTTCCACAGTTACAGTCACAGAAATATAACTCAGTATGTTTCCACAGTTACAGTCATAGAAGTATAACTCAGTATATTTCCACAGTTACAGTCACAGAAATATAACTCAGTAGTGCTGTTTTCATGTCAGCTTAAGGATTCTCCCAAACCCATTGAATCTACAGTACAGTAGACTCTTAAATATAACTGCTTTGGACTGTTGGGATAGTGTTCATCCAACTGCGGTGCACTTCTTAACTGGAGTCTGCCAGTATATGTTTATTCAGCTGATGGATGTGGTTGATTAGGCTAGTCAGCCATCAGGGTGACTGCTTTTCTGCCTTTGACACGTCACTAATTATGTTGGGTTAATTCATTTGAAAGGGAGTTAGCCACCCCCCCACCCCAGACACCCACCCTGTCTCACACTCCTCTTTTCTCTTCGTTGTCTTCACCTGAATGTATCGAGTCCTCCACCTGTTTGCCTCGCCAGTCTCTAGCAGGCGGGCTGTCTCCCAGGCCCACGTGGTGAGGGTGGGCTGGTTCTCGGGTGTGGAGGCCAGGGCTCTGTGATGTAATGGTGAGGGTTGGGCTGGTTCTCGGGTTGTGGACGCCAGGACTCTGTGATGTAAGCTGTACTGGTGAGGGGTGGGCTGGTTCTCGGGCTGTGGAGCCCAGGGCTCTGTGATGTAATGGTGAGGGTTGGGCTGGTTCTCGGGTTGTGGACGCCAGGACTCTGTGATGTAAGCTGTACTGGTGAGGGTTGGGCTGGTTCTCGGGCTGTGGAGGCCAGGACTCTGTGATGTAAGCTGTAATGGTGAGGGTTGGGCTGGTTCTCGGCTGTGGAGCCCAGGGCTCTATGATGTAAGCTGTAATGGTGAGGGTTGGGCTGGTTCTCGGGCTGTGGAGCCCAGGGCTCTGTGATGTAAGCTGTACTGGTGAGGGTTGGGCTGGTTCTCGGGCTGTGGACGCCAGGGCTCTGTGATGTAAGCTGTAATGGTGAGGGTTGGGCTGGTTCTCGGGCTGTGGAGCCCAGGGCTCTGTGATGTAAGCTGTACTGGTGAGGGTTGGGCTGGTTCTCGGGCTGTGGAGCCCAGGACTCTGTGATGTAAGCTGTACTGGTGAGGGTTGGGCTGGTTCTCGGGCTGTGGAGCCCAGGGCTCTGTGATGTAAGCTGTACTGGTGAGGGTTGGGCTGGTTCTCGGGCTGTGGAGCCCAGGGCTCTGTGATGTAAGCTGTAATGGTGAGGGTTGGGCTGGTTCTCAGGCTGTGGAGCCCAGGGCTCTGTGATGTAAGCTGTACTGGTGAGGGTTGGGCTGGTTATCGGGCTGTGGAGGCAGGGCTCTGTGATGTAAGCTGTAATGGTGAGGGTTGGGCTGGTTCTCGGGTGTGGACGCCAGGGCTCTGTGATGTAGTGGTGAGGGTTGGGCTGGTTCTCGGGCTGTGGACGCCAGGACTCTGTGATGTAAGCTGTAATGGTGAGGGTTGGGCTGGTTATCGGGCTGTGGAGCCCAGGGCTCTGTGATGTAAGCTGTAATGGTGAGGGTTGGGCTGGTTCTCGGCTGTGGAGCCCAGGGCTCTGTGATGTAAGCTGTACTGGTGAGGGTTGGGCTGGTTCTCGGGTGTGGAGGCTGGGCACTATATAAGGAACAATGTGTCATTTGGGACCAGGTCAGTGCTCAGTCACCGTTCGTAACTAACCCATCTGTCTAGTTTTTACAGCACGAATATTTCACTCACAATTTTATTTTACCCAATTCTTCTTCATTAATGTGACGTGTTAATGGACATTATTTTTGATTGCTTATTAGAACTCTTAGGTCCTCTGTCAAAGGTTCATCAGGATTTTGTAGCTATTTGAATGTATTTGTTGTTGCAGTGTGTCAAGCTTAGCTCAACCAATCAGTGTGGTGATTTATGCATCATCTTGAGGTGACAGATTTTATGTCCCTAATGCCCTTTTAAATAGCTTTACTGTCACAATGTGCTGCCTAATCTCATTCATTTACTGTTAAAATTAAGCGCTTCGTAACACTAAAACTAGTGGCAACTGAGCTGTCACCACCTTCAAGGAAACAAAACTTAACTTTTCGGGAGTGTTCTGAAACAGTCCTCCTCTTCTGAAACATTCCTCCTGAGGTGTTCTGAAACAGTCCTCCTCTTCTGAAACATTCCTCCTGAGGTGTTCTGAAACAGTCCTCCTCTTCTGAAACATTCCTCCTGAGGTGTTCTGAAACAGTCCTCCTCTTCTGAAACATTCCTCCTGAGGTGTTCTGAAACATGACATGGTGTGTTGCGACAACACATAATCAAGAGCACTAACCCATAAAAGGTTGAAAACAACTATGGTGTTTCCAGTCCTGTGTAGTGCAGAATTACATCCCTTCTTCTGGAGTTTCCAGTCACCGCAGATGGGAGTCCCACCTCTTGTTGTGTAGTCCCTGTTCTATATGGTGTTTGTGAACTCCTCATTGGTCCTTCCAAAAGGTCAAATTGACAGTATTATACTAGTACGATAATATTAGAGTTCAACATTTTTTCAAGACATGATTTTGAAGCTGTTCTGTTCTTTGCAAATGATCAAATGACGAAACACGAGCAGGACTTTCACATGTGTATATCGATAAAGACAATTCAAAGATCTGTAAGGTATTGATCATATGCATCAAAATCTATGGAAATATGGCATTATATTTCACATTAACATTAAATGGAGAAAGAAAAATACAGGCATTGACTGCTAATGTTTAGGAGTAGTACTCATACACAACATGTACAAACACTTCAGCCCAGGACTCAATACAATCCACCAATCATCCATTAGCCTAATGTCTCTGACCTGAGTCGTTTATATTTAAATAGATGCTACATGGCATGGAAGCTTGGTCGGATTAATTGAATCACATTACAGTTGAGTTTAAGATATGATTGACAGTTCAGTTGGCATTAGTCTGCCATCATTGTCTTGATCGGCTTTGGTTAGGATTTGCCCAGCTGCTGGGTAATCACGTACGTTGTTCTGTAGGGAGACAGAAACAGGAAATAATAACGAGCAATAATGATAGTACATACTAGTAATGTTATCAAATGCTATCATTTGTAATTTTATGCAATATGAATATACAATTATTCAACATATCAATAGCATAATGCATATGTGATTAAACTATGCAAATATTGCAAAAAAACGGACATTATCAATGTCAGAAGTTGGATTCAATAAATAGTGGTGTGGTTTGGTCGGCCAAAACTACAGCAGGCCTATTGCTAGTGGCTATTCAATGTAGCATATAACCTGGTAGGCCAAAACTACAGCAGACCTAATGCTAGTATTATAACCCAGAAAGTAGTACCCTTACAGTACATTATAATACACTATACCTTACAGTACAGTACAATACGCTTATACTTACAGTACATTATAATACTATATATCTTACAGTAGAAGACACACTATACCAGGGACAAGACATTTCACAAAACATTCTACAAACAACATACTTCTCTCTTTCTCTCTCTCTCTCTTGCTCTCTGTGTGTGTCTCTCTCTCTGACAGAATTTCTATAAATTACAATGACACATCAGCACTATGACCAATGTTAGAGACCGTACTGTGTCAGGTTCATCAGGGTACTGCACGCTGCAGATAGTCGTGAATAGATCTGGTTTGATCCATTACGGTCCTAACGTTCCACAACACCCGACTGAAGTCAGCCACGGTCAGTCTAGGTTGTCTATACTGTATACCCGGGGTGTCCCGGTCAGTCTAGGTTGTCTATACTGTATACCCGGGGTGTCCCGGTCAGTCTAGGTTGTCTATACTGTATACCCGGGGTGTCCCGGTCAGTCTAGGTTGTCTATACTGTATACCTGGGGTGCCACGGTCAGTCTAGGTTGTCTATACTGTATACCTGGGGTGCCACGGTCAGTCTAGGTTGTCTATACTGTATACCTGGGGTGCCACGGTCAGTCTAGGTTGTCTATACTGTAAACCTGGGGTGTCCCGGTCAGTCTAGGTTGTCTATACTGTATACCTGGGGTGCCACGGTCAGTCTAGGTTGTCTATACTGTATACCTGGGGTGCCACGGTCAGTCTAGGTTGTCTATACTGTAAACCTGGGGTGTCCCGGTCAGTCTAGGTTGTCTATACTGTATACCTGGGGTGTCACGGTCAGTCTAGGTTGTCTATAATGTATACCCGGGGTGCCACGGTCAGTCTAGGTTGTCTATACTGTATACCTGGGGTGTCCCGGTCAGTCTAGGTTGTCTATACTGTATACCTGGGGTGTCACGGTCAGTCTAGGTTGTCTATACTGTATACCCGGGGTGCCACGGTCAGTCTAGGTTGTCTATACTGTATACCTGGGGTGTCCCGGTCAGTCTAGGTTGTCTATACTGTATACCTGGGGTGCCCCGGTCAGTCTAGGTTGTCTATACTGTATACCTGGGGTGCCACGGTCAGACTAGGTTGTCTATACTGTATACCTGGGGTGTCCCGGTCAGTCTAGGTTGTCTATACTGTATACCTGGGGTGCCACGGTCAGTCTAGGTTGTCTATACTGTATACCTGGGGTGCCACGGTCAGTCTAGGTTGTCTATACTGTATACCTGGGGTGTCCCGGTCAGTCTAGGTTGTCTATACTGTATACCTGGGGTGTCCCGGTCAGTCTAGGTTGTCTATACTGTATACCTGGGGTGCCACGGTCAGTCTAGGTTGTCTATACTGTAAACCTGGGGTGTCCCGGTCAGTCTAGGTTGTCTATACTGTATACCTGGGGTGTCACGGTCAGTCTAGGTTGTCTATAATGTATACCCGGGGTGCCACGGTCAGTCTAGGTTGTCTATACTGTATACCTGGGGTGTCCCGGTCAGTCTAGGTTGTCTATACTGTATACCTGGGGTGTCACGGTCAGTCTAGGTTGTCTATACTGTATACCCGGGGTGCCACGGTCAGTCTAGGTTGTCTATACTGTATACCTGGGGTGTCCCGGTCAGTCTAGGTTGTCTATACTGTATACCTGGGGTGTCACGGTCAGTCTAGGTTGTCTATACTGTATACCCGGGGTGCCACGGTCAGTCTAGGTTGTCTATACTGTATACCCGGGGTGCCACGGTCAGTCTAGGTTGTCTATACTGTATACCCGGGGTGTCCCGGTCAGTCTAGGTTGTCTATACTGTATACCTGGGGTGCCCCGGTCAGTCTAGGTTGTCTATACTGTATACCTGGGGTGCCACGGTCAGACTAGGTTGTCTATACTGTATACCTGGGGTGTCCCGGTCAGTCTAGGTTGTCTATACTGTATACCTGGGGTGCCACGGTCAGTCTAGGTTGTCTATACTGTATACCTGGGGTGCCACGGTCAGTCTAGGTTGTCTATACTGTATACCCGGGGTGCCACGGTCAGTCTAGGTTGTCTATACTGTATACCTGGGGTGTCCCGGTCAGTCTAGGTTGTCTATACTGTATACCTGGGGTGCCACGGTCAGTCTAGGTTGTCTATACTGTATACCTGGGGTGTCCCGGTCAGTCTAGGTTGTCTATATTGTATACCTGGGGTGCCACGGTCAGTCTAGGTTGTCTATACTGTATACCTGGGGTGTCACGGTCAGTCTAGGTTGTCTATACTGTATACCTGGGGTGTCCCGGTCAGTCTAGGTTGTCTATACTGTATACCTGGGGTGTCCCGGTCAGTCTAGGTTGTCTATACTGTATACCTGGGGTGTCCCGGTCAGTCTAGGTTGTCTATACTGTATACCTGGGGTGCCACGGTCAGTCTAGGTTGTCTATACTGTATACCTGGGGTGCCCCGGTCAGTCTAGGTTGTCTATACTGTATACCTGGGGTGTCCCGGTCAGTCTAGGTTGTCTATACTGTATACCTGGGGTGTCCCGGTCAGTCTAGGTTGTCTATACTGTATACCTGGGGTGTCCCGGTCAGTCTAGGTTGTCTATATTGTATACCTGGGGTGCCACGGTCAGTCTAGGTTGTCTATACTGTATACCTGGGGTGTCACGGTCAGTCTAGGTTGTCTATACTGTATACCTGGGGTGTCCCGGTCAGTCTAGGTTGTCTATACTGTATACCTGGGGTGCCACGGTCAGTCTAGGTTGTCTATACTGTATATCTGGGGTGTCCCGGTCAGTCTACATTTACATTTACATTTAAGTATAGGTTGTCTATACTGTATATCTGGGGTGTCCCGGTCAGTCTAGGTTGTCTATACTGTATACCTGGGGTGCCACGGTCAGTCTAGGTTGTCTATACTGTATACCTGGGGTGCCACGGTCAGTCTAGGTTGTCTATACTGTATACCCGGGG